>NC_084836.1:43220594-43526005 GCF_033115175.1 Lepus europaeus | reverse complement strand
AAAAAATAAAAATTAAAAAAAAAAAAGATTATGAACATTGAGCCACCCTCCAAATGGTAAAAGGAAAACCAGGAGTATGTGAGGTCATTAGAATAAGGAAGGAGACAAGTTCAAGGAGAATGCCAAAGTCAACAGAGTCAAAAGTTGGTGGGAGAGCTAGTGAAATGGACATCATTTTTGACTTTAGAGAAAGTTGCCCTAGGGGAAGTCCTTAAGGTTGAGATGAAAAACAGAGGGCAGTGGATTGAGGAGTGAGGGAGAGGAAAACGGGATAAATGTAAACAACAGCTTTTCTGAAGTTTGTATAGGTCCTGAGTCTGCAACAGAGAGTAGGGATGTTTTAAGATCGAGTTTAAATGCTGACTGATCCAAGAGGAGATAGAGGTAATCTATCTGATTGGTAGTGTTTGCATTCTTAGACAGGGAGAGGGTGAGTGACAAAGTCCAGATGGGAAGACTGCATGCAGATAAACTTTGCTCCTGCAGCCTCAGGCCTCCTATCACTTTTCCCTTGCTTGCTTCTTTTGCACCAGAAACGACATTTTATTTGTGTTTGGTTCCTTAGGAATCTGAAAAACTGGTCCTTCAAGACCATCATTCTCGCTTTCCCTGTTGATCTTGTCATGGCTGAGCCATGACTCAAATGTCACCTCCTCAGAGAGGGTTTCCTTGAGACACACTCTTCTGTTGTCTTCAGTCATCCTCCAACCCATTATATCCTGCTCCTCACAACACTTCTACCTCTACAAAATCATCTCATTTGTTTACTTGTAGGTAACGCCGTGGGACAGAAGGACTTCTTCCTGTCCATAGGTGTAGCTTTTGCTTTTAGGATAGTACCTGGAGTTGGTGTGGAAACAAGAATAAACATGTTGAAGGAAAGAATACAAGAATAATAGCAGATATATTTATTTGTACATTTTATAGAGGGAGGTGGAAGGGCTTCCTGCTGCTGGATTCTATTTTTTTTTTCTCCAAAGAACAAAGGAAGGTCATTTTCTGAGAACAATGGAAGGAAAATTGGAGGAGTTGGGGGTTTCCTGATGAGGGGAAAAGGTTTTGACTAGTCCAGCATTAGGAGAAGAGTAGACAGAGAAGTTCAAAAGGAATTTCAGGCAATATTGAGAGTCAATTTGAAGATGATAATTAGGAAATTAGAGGGGTGGCTCTCCTGAGTGATTTTCTCCAGTGATGGTCAGACGAATGAAGGAAAACATGAAAATAACAGATGGTTGGGTGCAATAGGGTTGTCATTTGTATAGACAGCACAACAATAATCCAGGGGCTCAGGAGACTCAAGAGTGTCCTATAGCTCAGAGCCTGACAATGTTAAAGGATCACAGTAGCAGTAGTTGAATAAGGAATGTGCAAGATTGGAAAGTTGTAATCAGAGCCAGATGCCTGAATTAAAGGTGTCTAAGAATTACTCCTTTCATGCAACCAGGAGGAGTGTGCTTTGAGGTGAATTTGCTAGAAATCCAAGCCACTGAATTGGATTTATCACTTCTGAAATGTTTTGAGGTCTTGAAATGTCATATAATCCAGCCAGATATATCAAAACATAATACTTCTCTTAAATAACAATAGAGAAGCTTCCAAATCCTAAACCAGGAGGATACTTGATGTGTATCACCATGATGATAACATGTCATTTTTATGTAGGCTTTAGAGTGGCATCCATGGTTACAAATGATTCAGTGAAACCTCATTACCTCATTCTACTAGTTAAAAATTGGTGATAATCTGGTTCCCAACTGGGCTGATACTTTGTTTCATTAGTGAAAGAGTTATATATTAAGAAGAAATGGATTTCTATATTGATTCTGTCACTTTTCTCTGTGTGTGTGGCCTTAGGCTAGCTTCTTAACTATTGAGTTTCTAGTTTTGCATCCGTAAAAAGAAGAGAAAATTAAATGTCTCATAGCATTATTGTGAGGACTAAATGAGAACATGTAGGTAAAAGGATTTGAAATCTATGAACACCCATAAAATAGAAGGCCTTATAATCTACAAAAAGATAATTAAGGAAATCATTTTAATGATTTATAGTAAGCATTCAACAAATTATTTATCTTAGACTTTTTAATGCATTATAGTGGCATTGTTTACAAATAATACATCAAATTTAGATAATACTTTTTTTAAAGGTTTATTTATTTTTTATTTGAAAGGCAGAGTTACAAAGAGAGATAGAAGGAGAGACAGAGAGAGAAATCTTCCATCTCCTGACTCACTCCCCAAATGGCTGTATGGCTGCTGGTCAGCAAGAGGTAGACCAGATCAAAGCCAGGAGCCAGGAGCTTCTTCTGGGTCTCCCACCTTGGTGCAGGGACCCAAACACTTGGGCCATCTTCTGTTGCATTCCCAGGTGCATTAGCAGGGAGCTGGATTGGAAGTGGAGCAGTCAAACTCCATCCATTGCCCATATAGAATGCTGGCACAGCTGGTGGCAGTTTTCTCAATAATTCTTAATTACATAGTAAAGTACATCACTAAAACCACATCCCAGGGGTCAGCACTGTGGCACAGTCTGTCAATCCTTTGCCTGAGGCACCAGTATCCCAAATGGGCACTGATTCTAGATCCAGCTGCTCCTCTTCTGATCCAGCTCTCTGCTATGGCCTGGGAAAGCAGTGGAGGATGGCCCAAGCATTTGGGCCCCTGCACTCACCCACGTGGGAGCCCTAGAAGAAGCTCCTGGCTCCTGGTTTCAGATTGGCCCAGCTCCAGCGCTTGCGGCCATTTGGGGAGTGAACTAGTAGATGGAAGACCTTTCTCTCTGTCTCTCCCACTCACTGTGGGTAACTCTACCTCTCAAATAAATAAATAAAATCTTTTTTTAAAATAAAACCCTGTCCCATTTCCTGTTATACCTGAAATAAAGACACATTAATTAAAAATAGCTTAAAATCAAGATTTGTCTTAATATCAAAAAGTCTTTTTCTAGATTGTAACTTTTTATTTTAACAATTTAACAATTTTAGGATCATGACTCTGTGTGCATTTGCCTCTGCTTATACATGAATTTCTTTTTAGAGCAAAATGAATGTCTATAATTATTGTTCTCATCTGGAACTGAATTGATTCAATTGTGTTAGCATCAATTTCATATATCAATAAGAAGACTGATCAATACAATTGGTCTACTAAAATCACATAAAATGCTTTATTGTGTTACTGCAGTACTTTCCATTTATTTAGGGGACAAGCAGTGACCCAAACCTAGTATTTGGTTTTATGAGCAGAAAGAGACAAATGGAAAAGATGATTTATTTTATTTTTATTTTTTTCAAGGAATGAGGACTACCTTCTCTGTTTTCCATTCTAATCAATGATCTTAAAATAACTGCAAATTTTCTGTTTACTAACTTAGCAATACCTGTATTTCAACCCCTCCCACACTTTTTAGTTGGTAGCTCAGTGGGATTCTAATCACTTCTATGTAGGAAAAAATATATCTATATCCATTCTCCAGTGTGAGTCATCTAGGCATTGTCAAATAAAGATGCCACCTGAAAGTTCTATGAATATTTGTTTTGATTACTTACACCTAGGTTGTCTCAAACTATTAAGAGAAGGAAACTATGTTCTTTCCACATCAACTCACTAAAGTCTGAGCTTACCAATCCATCAAATAAAAATGGTATTTAATTGGTGGCTGCTGAGAAAGTTCAACAAAAAGTCACCATTATTATTTCTCAGGCCATGAACAGCTTCCAAAATTAAGTTTGCCAGAGTACTTACAAACATGAACCAATTTTCAGTAAATGTTCCTTTGCTTTTGAATTCTTGGTAAGGAAATTCTTAATTTATGTTTTTTCCTCTACTTGTTATGAAAAAAAAAATCACTCAGGAACAATACACATCATTGTACCACAGGTAGGAGTAAGGAAGTAGAATATTTAAATGTTCAAATAAGGGAAAAACAGGTCAAATAAGGCATTTGTAACAGTGATGTAATGTTTCCTTCAAGTTGGATACAGCATCGGAAATGTAATTAAGTAAACTAGGTTAGTTTCCTATTAATATGGCCTACTGATTCCAAAACAACAATGACTTGAGTTCTCTTTTATGTTTTTCCATCTTCTTCTGTGATATTCTTTTTTTTTTTTTTTTTTTTTTTTTTTTGACAGGCAGAGTGGACAGTGAGAGAGAGAGACAGAGAGAAAGGTCTTCCTTTGCCGTTGCTTCACCCTCCAATGGCCGCCGCGGCCGGCACACTGTGCTGATCCGAAGCCAGAAGCCAGGTGCTTCTCCTGGTCTCCCATGTGGGTGCAGGGCCCAAGCACTTGGGCCATCCTCCGCTGCACTCCCAGGCCATAGCAAAGAGCTGGACTGGAAGAGGGGCAACCGGGACAGAATCCGGTGCCCCGACCAGGACTAGAACCTGGTGTGCCAGCGCCGCAGGCGGAGGATTAGCCTATTGACCTGTGGTGCCAGCCCTTCTATGATATTCTGAAGTCAAACCCTGGACATATAGCTTACTGAGAAAACTACTCTCTTCCAGGGAAAAACTCAAGACATAATTTTTATCCAGAAGTGAGGACAAAACTCTCATGTTTACAACATATTCAACGATGATAAAATGACTACAAATTTGTTTTTCCTTCCACTTGTTATGGTGCACACATGGTTAGAGAAATCAGGAAACTCACTTCCTGTCTGCCCCTGAGTAGTGCCAATATTGGTGTGCCAGTGTGATGTTGTTTAGTACCAGCGACAGGCGGGAACACTGAACAGGCAGTGAACAGGAATGGATGCATCAGGGAAAAAGCAGCCACATCAATTGGTGTCAAAGCAAGGAAAGGCCCAAGAAACAAAAGTCCCCAGTAGCATTAGGTGCCTTCAGTCCTTGTCATGGCTTATCTCATCACACTTTGATTTTAAGCTACAGGAAGTTTATTTCATTTACTAGACGGGTAGTATATCTGGAAGCTGCCAGAGTATGCAGGACTAACAAGAGCAACTGTAAAAACAGCACCATTTTAGAACACAGCAGGGAAGAAGGTAGAAGAGTGGCCCATCTCATCTGATGGTGCACTGTGACTATACACTGATCAGAGACCATTCATTCTCTCACTCTCTCTCTTCCCCATAAGTACCCATGCTGCTCCCTTTCCTTATTCTTACCCTTTCTCATAGATTCCTCCTGCTTGGACTCCAGCCCTCAGTTTAGACATTACCTCCAGTAGAGTCCATCTCCCACCTCCCCGATTCTGGTCTCAGTGTTTCTTTTCTCTAGATCCATTGCCCAATTCCATAGCTCAGCACTCCACACACTGCGTTGTAACAGCCTGTTGATTGGATCCCCCATTAAACCATATGCTGTCTAAGGAAAGAATACCTATCTGTCTGGTATTCCCCGTGTCTGACAGACCTCCTGGAACATAAGAATGTCTTAAATGCTGGCTGATGGATAAGTAAATGATGAACAGACTGCAGCCATATACACACCATCTCTGGTGGGCTTGTTCTGTTCTAATTTCACAGTCACATGGATGCAAACAACACATCAGAACTTCAGTTGGCAGGGGAAAGGCATGCACTTTCTTTTGGTCTAACCATTAATTAGCAGGCTTTGAAATGGGACTTTATAAATTGATCTCAAGTGACATATTAAAATATCCTTTTATAAATTAAATTTAAAATTTTTATTAATATTCTTTTTTTAAAAAAAGACTTTATTTATTTGAAAGACATAGCAACAGAGAGGGAGAGAAAGAGATCTTCCATCCACAGGTTCACTCCCCAGATGGCTGCAACAGCTGGGGCTGGACCAGGCTGAAGCCAGAAGCCTGGAATCCCATCTGGGTCTCCCACATGAGTGACAGAGACCCAAGAACTTGGGCCATCTTCCACTGCTTTCCCAGGTGCATTAGCAGAGAGCTGGATTGGAATCAGGGCAGTCAGGACTCAAACTGCACCACAACTCTGACATCCCAAAGTACCAATTTTATGTAATGATTTAGATATTTTTTATAGAAGAGTAGAAGGCACCTGTATGCTGGTAAAGTTAATATTCATGTGGTTCTGGTTTTCCACCGATAACAAGTTTTCTGGCAATTATGTAAGTGTGAAGGAAAGAACAAGTTTTTAAAGTCTGAAATATAAAGGCCACTGATGGCCAGCGCCGCAGCTCAATAGGCTAACCCTCCGCCTGTGGCGCTGGTACCCCGGGTTCTAGTCCTGGTCGGGGTGCCAAATTCTGACCCAGTTGCCCCTCTTCCAGTCCAGCTCTCTGCTTTGGCCCAGGAGTGCAGTGGAGGATGGCCCAGGTCCTTGGGCCCTGCACCTGCTTGGGAGACCAGGAGGAAGCACCTGGCTCCTGGCTTTGGAGCGCGGTGCGCCAGCCGCAGCGCGCCAGCCGTGGTGGCCATTGGAGGGTGAAGCAATGGCAAAGGACGACCTTTCTCTCTGTCTCTCTCTCTCTCTCACTGTCCACTCTGTCAAAAAAATTTAAAAAAAAAAAGAAAGGCCACTAACAAAGCTATTTGCAAATGGGTGATGGCTGTCATGCTGCTTATGTGTGAGGAGGGTAGGAAGACATGCTCTAGAAATCCCGTCACTTAAAGCAGGGACTATTTCTGCCAAAGGGTCAAGTTTGAACTTGAAAATCACGGAGGGAAGTAAATGTTGGGAAAGCTTGGAGAGGCTCTTTCGAAGAGTAATGTATTTGAACTTCCTTGGTGAATTCCTAGCAGAGGTTTGACAGCATCAGCTTTGAAGGGGTTGTGATTTTAATTTAACAGTGTGTCACACACATAGGCGTTTGTGGAAAATCATGTTTCATGTTCTACTATCACCTCAACAACTCTGATGGGAATGATATGCCTTAGTTAATGTTAATTATACTATCTGAATAGTTCTTTACTATCACCCCTCTCCTTTGTTTCTTTAATCTTGAGACAACAGTCACATGAAATGTTCTTAAACTCATGGCACCGCTTGCAGTGTCAGAGGTAGGAGCTCCTTGAGGTAGATTATGATCTGTTCTGTAAGTCACGCCTGGTGGTCCAGCCTAGAACTCGCATCTTCTTTTCTTCTAATAATTGAATAGCACCAAATTTCATGTACTAGCTCCCTGTCTAACAGGGATGGGTATTTTTGTTTCTTGTGCTGATCACTGCTGGAAGTGTTATATGACATTTTATGTAAATTTTCGGTGTATTCAAATGTGGCCCTGTGGCCAGAATGTGGTCACATGGCTCAGAAATGCATGTTTTTATTCTATGCATTGATGTGTTCAGTTTAAAATTGCAAACGCTAATGCCACGAGAAAGGAGAAGGAACAAGGGAGAGGGCATTTCAAGCAGTATCTGTTTTTATCTCCTTGCTTTCTAGGGAAATAACCTAACTTTACCAGTATGGCTCCTTTATCCATTCCTGTGCAATTTCCTATCATTTCCCAATTTGAATCTGAGCTCCAGCACATATCTAGTATACCCAAATGCAAGGCTATATCCTGCTTTTGCCCGAGTTCTTTTCTTTTCCTGGAGTGTATTTCCTGCTTTATTTCTACCTGGTAAAATTCCTGGATAATTCAGATGTTGCTTCCTCTGATAACCCTTTCCCTAAATTTCATTTGGCATTGTGTTTATCCCCTGCTAAAATATGGCTTGCTGAGGAACTTAATAAAATCTCAATCTAGATTTGTTGAATGAATACAAGATAGAGTGCTTGTACTCAGCATTATCTAACTGCTGGTCAACAGTAAACCAGACTCTGAAAAATAAAGAAGGCAAGTGGTGAATGATGGGATGGAGGGAGAAAAGAGGAGTTAGGGTCTTCTGATTGAAAAGAAGCACAATGCAGTCAACTCAAGCAAAGACAGGATCAGAAGTGGAACTCACATTCAAAGAGATGCTCACAAAATAGCCAGGTCTAGAAGAAAGCAAAGGGGCACAGGTGATCTTGATGCATGCTGACAGTGGCTGTCCCCACGTGTGTGTATTCAGTCCCTGTGAGTCTCCCCTCAGTTTTTGGACACTTGAGAGACAGAGGATGACTGATCTACACTGAATAAAAAATCATCTTGTGGATAGGCTATGATGGAGCACTGCCAGTGATCCCGCCAACAAGGTACCACAAGGAAAGGCATATTTTTCCCCACAATAAGAAAATGCATGCCTGTAGCAAACGTTTGGGCAGCCAGAATGCGTTTCTGTTCCACCATTGCTCCTGGGACATCTTGCATGTACTCTGTCTACTCTGTGGGCATGGCTGGGGCCTGACGTGCCAGAGGCTTGCCTCGCCCTGGGAGTCTTAGCTCGTGTGTTGGCAGGCTCTGTGCCTGTGAGTCTTGCTAGGAGCACAAGAGAAGGAGAAGGATATAGAAAAATGCCTGAAAAGGTTCCAAATAGAAAATAGAAATGCAGCCCTCCCCCCTTTTAAGCTTTCCCTGGATCTAATTATGGATCATTGCTTCACCATTTTGATTGGTTAGCTTCTCCCAACAGGGAATAGAAATCATATTGAACAACTTTAGTTTTGCTGTTTTGTTATTATTATTCTTTTTCATTAATCCAAAGCAGAGGAATTTATTGTAAAATTTGTATTCATTCAAAATGAAAGAGGGAACATTTAGCGTCATTAAAGTTGCCAAAAACAGGTATCAGGAAATATCAGGGTTGAGACAGAGAAGGAATATGAGAATGAACCTAGGAGCTGACATTGTGACGCAGTGGGTTTAAGCAGCCACTTGAAATAACTGGCATTACATATCGGAGTGCCCAGTCCCAGCTGCTCCTCTTTTGACCCAGCTCCCTGTTAATGTGCCTAGAAAGCAATGGATGATGACCCAAGTACTTGGAGCCCTGACTGATACCCATGTAGGAGAACTGGATGGAGGTCTTGGCTCCTGGTTTCAGCCTGGCCCAGTCCTGACTGTTGCAACCATTTAGGGGAGTGAAAGATCTCCTTTCTCTTTTTCTTTCTCTCATTCCCATTCTCTCTCTCTGTTTCTCTTTCCTTTCCTTCCCTTCCTTCCTTCCTTCCTTCCATCCTTCCTTCCTTCCTTCCTTTCTTCCCTCCTCCCTCCCTCCCTCCCTCCCTCTCTCCCTCTGCCTCTCTCTCCCTCCGCCTCTCTCTCTCTCGCATCTCTTAGATGCAAGGAATCTATGTACATGTTTCTGGTTTTAAACTTTCTAGCCCCTCCAATTATAAGAAACATAGAATGGAACTTGAGACCAGCAGCTTCCAACATCCTCTATGTACAAGCATAGTGTTTGTGCAAGTTTTGTAATGTGTTTCTATCATGGATATGTATCATTGATTTATTTGTACCATGTAAAGTATAATTGTGTGTGTATGTGTGTGTGTTTAGAATTTTGTTAACTTGCAACTAAAAGTATAAAATAGTCTTAAAGCTCTTAGGGAAAAAGCAACTCTATTGTAGTTAGTGCTACTTGTTATTTAAAAAGATATGGGAAATTAATCACTCAAAGCTGACTTTCTATGTAGCTTAATAAGCAACACATTTGTACAATAATAATATGCTAATTTTTTTAGAAAATTTCAGAAGTCCATAACCTCTACCTTCCATAGTTCTTGGACTTTTTATTTATAGATACTTTCTTTTACATTCCAGAATCTGGAGCCTAAAATAAAGTGCTTGATCCTGTGAGCTACCAGCTTGCCCTGTTGTTAGCCCTCTCCTTTATGCATCGATATAAAGCGAACCCAACCACAGTGAGCTAATTTTTACTTAATTTCCTTCTCCTAGGGAACAAGACAAGGGAATGTAGTTTGACCTCAATAAAACAAAATGGATTTGTAATAATGGAATACTAGAGAAAATCCATTAAAGTCATTTCAGATGATAAAAAAAATTGTTGAGATTTTCAGAACATACTGTGGTTTTTAATGTAGAATAATTTTAATTTTCTTATCATTGAAATAAAATTAAAGTGCAGTCCTTTTCTCATTTCTCTGGTTAGAAAAAAGTGCAAAGGTTTCATTTAACCACCCTCCCTAAGCTGAATATACACAAATGTAAGAGCTTTTCAAGATGTTGGAGCAAGTTATCCAGGTAACTCAGGTCCATTTCAGCTCATGCTTTATGGAGCCTAGGAAACCAGTATATTGAGAAAGGAAGAATCATGTTTTAGGTGTGAGTGTTCCCAGAGAGCTCAGACGGAAGCAAACAAACATATAAATATCAAATAATTGTAGGATGAGGATAAAAGGATTAGGAAGGAATACTTTGGGATTGTTGCTACTGAGGGTGTCATTTTAATAGATCTTTCTACTCACTGGGGATAAAGGCCATAGCTAGCTCCCTTTTTCCTGCATAAGAGATTGTTTCATGCACCCTGTACTCACTGCAAACCAGGAAAATACCAGGAAGACTCACAGCAGAGGTTGAATTAGAGAGAAGATATTTCTGGTTATTAAATAACTGATAGGAAGCATTTTACTGAGCATATTTGTTGGACAAAATATTCTTTTTTTTCTTTCTTTTTTTTAAAATTTTATTTAGTAAATATAAATTTCCAAAGTACAGCTTATGGATTACAATGACTTTTCCCCCCCATAACTTCCCTCCCACCTGCAACCCTCCCATCTCCCGCTCCCTCTCCCATTCCATTCATATCAAGATTCATTTTCAGTTATCTTTATATACAAAGATCAATTTAGTATATATTAAGTAAACATTTCAACATCCTTCTTTGATGACCTGTTCTTTCTACTGGGATCTCACTCGCAGAGATCTTTCATTTAGGGTTTTGGTGGTTTTTTTTTGTTTGTTTGTTTGTTTTTCACAGTGTGTTGGCTTTCCATGCCTAAAATACTCTCATGGGCTCTTCAGCCAGATCCAAATGCCTTAAGGGCTGATTCTGAGTCCAGAGTGTTGTTTAGGACATCTGCCATTCTATGAGTCTGCTGTGTATCCCACTTCCCATGTTGGATAATTCTCTCCCTTTTTAATTCTATCAGTTAGTATTAGCAGATACTAGTGTTGTTTATGTGATCCCTTTGACTCTTTGACCTAGATCAACTGTGAACTGAAATTGATCACTTTGACTAGTTAGATGGCATTGGTACATGCAACCTTGATGGGATTGAATTGGAATCCCCTGGCACATTTCTAACTCTACCATTTGGGGCAAATCAGCTTGAGCATGTCCCAAATTGTACATCTCAAAATATTCTTAAGAATGAAAAATAGCTGCGGTGCCGGCACTACCGGTTCTAGTCCTGGTTGGGGCGCCAGTTCTGTCCTGGTTGCCCTCTTCCAGTCCAGTTCTCTGCTGTGGCCCAGGAAGGCAGTGAAGGATGACCCAAGTGCTTGGGCCCTGCACCCGCGTGGGGGACCAGGAAGAAGCACCTGGCTCCTGGCTTCTGATTGGCACAGCGTGCCAGCCGTAGCGGCCATTTGGGGGGTGAACCAACAGAAGGAAGACCTTTCTCTCTGTGTCTCTCTCACTGTCTAACTCTGCCTGTAAAAAAAAAAAAGAATGAAAAATAGATAAATGATTGAAAGTAAGTTGAATTTTCAGAAAGTTCATAAATGGTGACTGAATATAACAACCTTGATGAAAAAAGTGATATCCCACAACGAGACAACACCAGGCTAGGACATATGGCTCTGTGGCAGAAACTGGTTAGCTGTTCAAAATTTCTTTCATACAATTTTTCTTTCCTAAATGTCCCAAGTTTCTTGCATGTGACTGAGTTCTGGCCAATGGAATATGGGTAAAAGAAACACCTGCTACATTGCAGACTGGCCCATATCTGCCTTAGGAAGGTAAAGCAGTCCTTTGTAAATACCATCCATTTGCAAGTCCAAATCTGCTACAATAGGGCTGAGCAGGACTACTAGTTGGAGATTGTGTGGTCTTTCAACAAGTGTTTGGAACAGAGCATCCCTCCACCTGTCAATCTGCTTTGACTGTGACCTGCACCAGAAGACACCTTTGTTAGTTAACTTAAACTACTACAATCTGTGTGTTGCTTCTCAGAATAGCTCCTCCAAACTATAAGTCACAGAAAAGGAACAGAACTTAGAAAATAAAGAAAGACACATTTAAACCAAAATAGAATGGAAGCTTACCCTACAAATATTTTCTAGCATAAATCTTTGGATAGTGTTCACGATTACTAATTAAAAATTTGTTCATATTCATTCTAAAATTTTCATCTTGTTTTTAATGTTCACTTACTCTTGCTAGACCCTTTGTATTCCGTAAAGTGCTCCAAGTTCAAGACTCGCTTCTAAATTTCATTAAATCATTCCAGAATCACAGAGAGAGAGAGAGAGAGTGAGAGAGAGAAAGAGAGAGAGAGTTTGTTCTTTCATCTGCTGGTTCACCCCCGAAATGCCTGCAACAGCAGGTCTTAGGCTAGGCTGAAGCTGGATTTCCCATATGAGTGGTAGAAATTCCAATACTTGAGCCATCATCCACTGTCTCTCATGCACATTAACAGGAAGTTGGCTTGGAAGTGCAGAGTAGCCAGAACTTGAACCAGCCCTTTAATATGGAATGTGGGTATCCTAGACAGTGGCTTAACCTGTTGTGCCACAACCCCTCCCCCCAACTATGGTGTTTCTGAGCGTTATATCAGATGAAGCATTAAAGACATTGGTTTGCCAGGACACTGTCCCTGATACCAACCAAGAGACTTTTTCTAAGACAGAAACTCTCAAAGAAATGAAACCCCCACTTTCTCTTATGAACTAGAAATCATGGTGATCCTGAGATTCCAATCCATGTTTACATTTCCAGCTCAGATATTTTAGACAACCGATAAACTTAAAATTCCTTTCTTTGTATGTGAAATATCAAGAACTAATTCATTATTCGATCCCTTTACTGTATTGCACAAGGGCCCACAAAATTTAATCTATGGGTAGAGATCACTGTGAACAGTAAGCTTATCTGAGAACTCATTTTACATAATTTAATGGAAACTGCAGCTTTCAATCCACTGGGAATATAACATTACCATCTTCAAAGTGTTTTCTTAGACACAACATCGAGCTGAATGATCTTATACAAGATGAGGATGAAAAGACCTCAAAGGTCCTTCAGGTAAGCAATTAATATCTTTAGAATAGCTGTTTTATTTCTGCTTTGAGGAAGGTATCAGTATGCACAAATTGTATCTTCATTCTTCAATTCAGAACCCTGTTGTTTCTGAAAAGACAACACTTTTGCTCCCATGGAGAGTAAAACTGACCCTATTTTTATGTCTAGGACAGCTCTTTGAGTGCTTCAGTGTCTCATTGTATGTAATAATAGAAAACCCTATAGTTAATTTTCTAACAAGTAGTAACTTGAACTGGGAAAATAAGCCAAAGATAAATTATACCATTTTAAATGGATCCTCTACCTCTAAAACCCTTATTAATTATGTTAATGAGTTTCATTATTATTAAAGTAAAAAAAAAAAAAAACAAGTCTATACCTCCACCGCTTGGTACTGCATGATTGATCAGAGTGCCTCCTTTCAAGGGTCTCTCACTCTTCCTTCCCAGCTCTCGAGGATCCAGCACACACCATACCTTCCTGCCTTCAATCTGTGGCAGTCCTTGCTTCCACCTATCACAGGGACTTTGGACATGCTGAAAATCTATCCTTACCTCTCACTTAAGATAATCACTCCCTCTGCCTGGCTCAGGCTGTTCCCGCCTTCTTTCAGATTTCAGCTCCATGAACAAGTTCTTCTTACTCAGCTCACATACCCAGTCTCACTTTATCCTATGTTCTTCTTCATTATATTTATCAAAGATTGTTTGATAACTATTATCTTCCCCATTCCATGAGGCAAAATCTTTTTGGTGGTCAGTAACGCGTCTCCTGGCACATAGTATTCAGATGAGATTGGGCGGTTCAGGGTGATATGGCCGTAGACAGCACACAGTATTCAATACATATATTGATTCAAGAAATTAAAAGTTTCAAAATTTAATCTATATAAACAACATAAAAAAAAAAAACCTCTAGTGAGGAAGATCCTAAACAAGGGAAATTGCAACATATAAGAAAATGTTCCTTGAGGCCGACGCTGTGGCATAGTAGATGAAGTCTCTGCCTGGGATGCCAGCATCCCACATGGACACCCGCTCGTGTTCTGGCTGCTCCTCTTCATATCCTGCCTTGGCCTGGGAAAGCAGTGAAAGATGGCCCAAGCGTTTGAGCACCTGCACATGCATAGGAGACCTGGAAGAAGCTTCTGGCCCAACTCCAGCCAATGAGGCCATTTGAGGAGTGAACTAGCAGATGGAAGATCTTTTTCTCTGCCTCTCCTCAACTCTGTCTATAACTCTACCTCTGAAATAAATAAATAAAATCTCTCTTTTTTTTTTTACAAAAAAGAAATGTTGCTTTACAGTGAAGACATTGGAGAAGATCATTACCAGGAGTCAAAGGGAAATCTAATTAACATTGGCTTTAAAGAAGAACAAATATGCTACATTTTTGGGTGGTGGAGGACTACATAAAAATTGATTTGGTGATTCTGTATCAAGGTATCCAGTCTTTTGCTAGATGGTTTCTTTGAAAATGACTAATTCTTCCTTTAAATAATGAAAGCTCAATTTCCCATTCAAAAATATCTACAGCACTATGGTTGTTCCAAGACTTGGATTTGAAAGAAAATATTTATAAACCAGTGTATGAAGATACTTTCCTCAGACTTGCCTTCTTATTTAGGACCAAATATCCTGTTTGTAAGCCCCAACCTGAGAAGTATAGGTACCTGGGCTAACCTGTTATACTCAAGTGGACAAAATAATCTAGGAGTGATGCTATGTGAAACCCACTTTCATAATGAAAAGGAGTCTATCATCTGTTATCTTACTCTGCTTTTCACTGGAATCTTGTCTTCCAGCCTTTATATTTTCTGTTTTCTGTGAAACTGCTGAGCGTCTGAGACATAGGTGTCAGAGGAAAGTAAACAAAGATACAGTAACTAAGTTAGAAGCAGTGGTTCCAGGTGTGGCATTAATATGAAAAAGAGTCCTAATGATGGAATATGGTGTTCCGACAGAGTGCTTGAGCCATTACTCACAGAAGGAGGGAGGAAGTCCTTAGCTCCATGCATCACTATGGCTGCCACATATGTTGCTCATTTTCTGTTTATTGAATGAATGAATGAATTTAGTAGCATCCCAGCATGCGTTTATAATGCATTGTATACCCAGATGAAATGTCTTCTTTTTAAAAAAGGCTTTCTTTTTTTAAGATTTTTTTCTTTATTGGAAAGGCTCCCCCTCAATGGTCACAATGGCCAAGATTGGGCCAGGCCAAAGCCAGGAGCCTGCATCTCTACCCAGGTCTCCCACATGGATGGCTGGGGCCCAAATACTTGGGCCATCTTCCACTGCTTTTCCAGGAACATCAGCAGGGAGCTGGATCATTAGCAGCTGGGACCTGAACTGATGCTCATGTGGGATGCTGGTGGCACAGGAGGTAGCTTAACCCACTGTGCCACAATGCCAGCCCCATCGCCTAAATTTTACCTACTTAGGGAATCAGAACCTTAAATATTAAAAAAAAGAGAAAGAAAAAAAAGGAGATTGCCAAAGAATGAAAGGGAAGAGCCTGACCCTGTTAGGGACTCTCTGGAGTTGTATGCATGACCCAGGGATGACTGACATTTCTTTACACAAGCATTCATTTATATGTATGGTATATAGTTTTTTTCTCTTCTTTTCTGTAAACAAACATATATTTTATATTTTTGCTAGAGTTCTGTTATCACCTATGCAAATAAGTTGCTTATACGTTCTATGAAAAGGATTTTTTAGAACTTTTAACCATTTCCCCACCAAGAGTAGAAATCTGATTTTCCAGACTGTGCTATTTGAGAAGGAGAATGTGCTCAAAGTCACTTTTCGACTAGCTCTTTGTTTCTTGACACTCTTGGTCCCATGGGACCTTTTACTCATTAGTCACAGTAGATTCCCCTCCTGCATTCAAGGACTCGGTCCTCTGCCTTTGGTAATCTAAGGCACTGTCACAGAGAAAAATTATTCCATTCCTTTCAAGGCTTTTACTGAGTGCAGACACAAGGAATATTAGCCTTTCTGAACTGAACAAAATCTCAGAGGTCATCTTGACTAGCCTCTATCTTTAGAAATGAGGAAAATAATATTCCAGAATATACTGCTCAATAAAAAGACCTCTGAACTTGAAGCCATAAGGTGTGCTTGGGATCCATCCATCTGTTCATTCACTGTCAGCTGTCTGCTGAGCCATTTGTGTTAAAGTAAGATAATAGTAGTGTGTTTTTAAGAAGCCCAAAAAGTAAGGGATGAAAACAGTCACTAATCTGTGCAATCCTGAAAAAATTATATAAACTGGTGGACTCTGTTTCCTCATCTTTTAGTGGGCAGCAACGGTAACAATAACAAGAATGGCTTCTTAGAGTCAGCATGGGGAACTGAGGGAAACAGAGGTTGTAGACAGAAAACTCCTTTCAGGTTTCCCAGGAAAGTAACCAATAAGCCACTGGTTGACAAAGTCCTTGTTTCTAAAACAGGGGATGGAACTGAAGAATGGACCTGAGCAGTAGAGATGAGTCTAAGTCATATTTGGAGTCATGGATCTTGTCTGAGATGGTGTGCATGTTGGCTTTTCACATTGCCTATTGCAAGGAGCACAATTGACAAAACACACCAAATGCTGGGCTCTGAAATTCATCAACAAATTGCTTCCCATGAGCTGCTCCAAGCAATGCCTGAGCACAGCTGATATACTACATCAGGCCTATCCCACGGGATTCCTCCCTTCCCATTCACCTCCATCCCATGGCCTTGCCAAATGTGCATCAGAATGAGCTGCAGAGTAGACACATCCATCCAACCGTCCCTCCTTCCTTCACTCTCCCTCACTCAGGCTAATCTGCATTAAGTTTGAATACCTTTCTCACATATATCATCCTGTCTCAGTGTCTGCATCTTGAGGAATCTGATGGGAAGCATGTGTGTTAAGTGCATGTGTGGGTGGAGGGAGGAAATCAGAGTCAGGCAATGTCTTCCAGCCATACCCAACCCCCTTACCGGTCCCTGATGGGTCCCCCTGGGTGTACAGCATCCTTCACATTCAGATACCTTGGCAAGGCTGTGAGATATTTCCTAGGGACCTCTCGTGCTCTTTTTTGCCATAAATTTGTTGCAGAAAATATGAAGCAGCTGTAATCAAACAATAATTTTAATGTCATTCATGGTACTTGTGTTACTATTATATATCATATTATTAGGTCTAAACTTTCAGTGCTTAACTCTTGCATAATTTCTTTCAGGCCCTTTGCTAGATTCCATGGTTATAATGTGTACTTTCATTATGATATAGTATAAATCTGAATCTAGCTTACCTCCAGCTTTTTTTTAATGGATAAGCTCATTAGCAACTTCTATCCTTAAATAGAAACTCAACGGAAAAACAAGAGTTTAGTGGATCCTGGTAATATATAATGAGGAATCCTGGGGCTAGTTTATTTTTGGGGTAGGAA
Organism: Lepus europaeus; assembly: GCF_033115175.1. Lineage (NCBI taxonomy): Eukaryota > Metazoa > Chordata > Mammalia > Lagomorpha > Leporidae > Lepus > Lepus europaeus. The sequence continues at coordinate 43,508,548 of NC_084836.1, read as the reverse complement.
TTTTATCACTTGAAATCTGATTTAAAAAATGCATTATATCTTTCTGAGAATAACATTAAAAGGCATTTATAGGATAAAGTTTCGTGAGCTGATTATGATACACAAAACGTTAGAGGTAAGATTTGCTGAGGATTATTCATTAACCTTTTTTTTTTAAAAAATATACTTCCTTTTCCAATTTGTTAGGTCATAGCTACTTAGTCTAAAAACTTTATGGAATCTATTTAGAAGACTTTGGGCAGGAGAGAGTTAAACATGTCAGAGACCTCGACCCAAGATGAAAATGTGAGTAGTACATATGCACCTAATTAAAAAAAAAAAACTCTTAAAAAAGAGACTTGAACACACATACAATGCACACACACATAAAGCTATTAACACTGGGACAGATAACTGGGGTTGGCAGGAAACTTACTTTTTGATCTCAGTTTGATGCTTAAAGTATGTTATAAACTATGTGAATATTTTACTTTTTAATAAATAAAGAAGTTCAAATAAAATCTAGGACAAATAACAAATGATATAATTAGGACATAATTTGGTGTCTACAGCTTAAGTTGTAAATGGAGATAAGACAAATTAGTGACTAGGTGTCTTCATGTTAACCTTTAAATGATGGAGCATGACTGTTGCAAATGAAATCAGTAGGGGATTGTCCAGTTTTGATATATTATATTTTAAAAGGTTTTTTCATACAAGTGATGGTTGAAATTCTATAACTGAGTCATTTGGTGTCTGCGAATGATTCATAACTTACTGGATACTCTGGTTAAAACGTCAACATCACTTAGAATGAATATGCAGAGGTATAAAAATGCAGTATTTTGGGGAAATCAGTAGACCATTAGTCTATGACCATGCTCTGTTAAATGAACATGATCTCATAGTTTTTTTTTTTTTCAGAATCAGTGCTAGTATGTGAGAGTGTGATTAATATTGTGCATTATGAAAGCTAATGCACTACATTTCTGTTCATGGCTCTATAACCACAGAGTTTCTTAAACTTCAACATGCAACACATAGAAGAATGAATTTGAAAGGATTCTTATGCACTGGGAAGCAACTTTATTAAATGGCATTATGGTCATAGAGTTCTATATTTGTTTGCTTTCACTAGTTCCAGAAAATCTTGCTTGTTTTAGAAGTGTATGGTTGATTAAAAAAAAAATCAACACAAAGACCTGAAAATGCAGCATGTATTATTTACTTTTCAATTTCTTATCAGAGCTCACTGTTAATTTTGTGGTTCATAAAGCAGGAAGCAATCAACTAGTTCTCTCAACCAGCCTGTGATGGATCCAGTGGGGAAGGTCCTGGACATGGACAAGATTATTTTGGTAAATCTGCAACTCTTTGATTTTAACAAAGTTGCACATAGTGTCTTTGTGTCTCATTTTCTTACTTTCTCCTCCCTCTATATTTTCTAGAGCAATTATGGAAAAAATGATGTGATAGATTATGTAGGAAGTGTTTTGAGTTCTTAGTAAAAAAGTATGATCTGTGACAGAATTGAAAAGGGGTCCCCAAAAGGTATCTCATACTAAAACTTGTGAATGAGACCTACTTTGTCACATGAGATTGTCCTGGATTCTTTAAGGGGCCCTAAATCCAATGACAAGTATCTTCATAGGAAACAGAAAAAGAGAGATCTCAGAAGAGAGGGACAGGTGAAGATGGAAATAGAAATTGGAGTGAAGCAGCCACAAGCCCAGGGAAACTGAGGCCACCAAAAGCTGGGAGTGGAAAGGAACAACTCCACCATAGTATTTGAAAGGAGTACTGCCCTGCCAGCACCTGGATTTTGGGCTAGCCTCCAGAACTGTGAAGGAGTAAATCTTGAGTTCTAAGCCACTTTGTTTGTGGTTATTTGTTACAGCAGCCAAGCAAATGAATACAAGGGCACTTCAAAATCTTTCAAAATCGAATTAAAAAATAAATGTATGTGGCCAGTGTTGCAACATGGTGAGTCAAGCTGCTGCCTGTGATGCCAGCATCCCATATGGGCACTGGTTGGAGTCCTGGTTGCTCAGCTTCCAATTGAGTTCCCTGCTAGTGCACCTGGGAGAGTGATCCAACATTTGGCAGAGCTGCCAGGGCTCTTCACAAGTTGACTTCTGCTGAAGCCCAGGTTTACCACATTGAAAGCCACTGCAGTGGACTGGCCTGTTGGGTCTCCTTGAGGGCAGATCACTGTACAGATCAGCCATTAATTGGCCTGCCGCCCATTACTTCTGATGCCTAGCTTTCTTTTCCTCCTTTCTAATATAGCAATTTTAATAATAGCTTTTAAAATCTTTAACTCTTTTTGTAGATTGCCAATTGATTTGAATTGCTTTTTGTTTTTAGTAACCTCAGTTAACCATACTTTCTCTCAGTTGGTACTGTTCATACATTATTGGCTTCATCTGTTTACAGAGCCATCCCAAAGTACTGAATACCATAGAAGTGGCTGGAAAAAGTCCATAGGAATCTATAGGAGGACAGCTAAACACAGAACCAACAACGCTTTAGTTTTATGAGCAGCAAATCATATATAACTGTGGATGACAAAAGACTTTAAGTTGCCATGGTTAAAATTATAAACTCATCAACCAACAAGAGGCACTTGCTTACTTCACAATATTTTTGAAAGCACCTGTAGGATTTTACAAGTATTTAACCCTTTAGGCCTCTGGGGCTTTCTCATTAAGATAACTATCATGTCTAGTAACACAAGATCATTAGACTTTTTAATTCTCAAACATTTGTATTAATAGCATTTACCATTATAGAAACTTAAAATTTAGTACCACGTCACATCTTGACAGTACTTCTAATATAATCCAAATAGCCGGATTAGTTCGTGTCTCTATAAGATGAGAGACAAAGGTCCTTCAATTTTTTCAGTTGGGCCCAAACTGGAAAAACCAAAGTCCAAGATTTACTGGAAATTTTAGAGTCCAGATTGTTTGAAACTTTGATTTTTTTGAATGCCTGTCAAGAATGCCAAGAAGGCTCAAAATCCAAAATATCTGGTTGAAATAAGATTCCTTAAAATCATGACATAACATAGACCAAATTTGATCATTGTTACAAGGTGATTATTCAAATCTTTGAACATAAGCACATATTTAAATAACCCATAGCTCTTAATAAAAATTCAGCTGTTTTTGAACAATTAGAATTTAACAGACATCAAGAGAACACAATAGATTACTTTAACACATTGCTTTAACAGAGCATCAGAGTTTAATTCTATGTCAAAGAGAAATTGAGCTTCCTGTGATCTTTTGCTGTGAGGTTTCCTTCCTTTACTTTCTTTCATATTGGTGACCATGTTTCTGTGTTTCTGTGTGTAACACATCTTTAAGCATCTTTTGCAGGGCAGGACGAGTGGCGACAAATTCTTTCAATTTCTGTTTGCTATGAAAAGTCTTAATTTCACCTTCATTCACAAATGAGAGCTTTGGAGGATATAGTATTCTGGGCTGGCAGTTTTTCTCTCTTAGTACCTGGGCTATGTCTTGCCATTCCCTTCTAGCTTGTAGGGTTTCTGATGAGAAGTCTGCTGTGAGTCTAATTGGAGATCCTCTGAGAGTAATCTGACGTTTCTCTCTTGCGCCTTTTAGAATCTTTTCTTTATGTTTCACTGTGGTGAGTTTGATTACAACATGTCGTGGTGAGGATCTCTTTTGGTCATGTTTACTAGGGGTTCTATGAGTTTCCTGTACTAGGATGTCTCTGTCCTTCTCCAGACCCGGGAAGTTCTCTGCTAGTATGTCACTGAAAATGCCTTCTAATCCTTTCTCCCTCTCCATGCCTTCAGGAACTCCTAGAACCCGAATGTTGGGTTTTTTAATAGTATCCTGTAGATTCCCAACAATAGTTTTTAGATTTCTAATTTCCTCTTCTTTTCTTTGGTTTGACTGTATACTTTCCTGTGCTCTGTCTTCTAAGTCTGATATTCTCTCTTCTGTTTCACCCATTGTGTTTTTAAGGCTCTCTAATGTGTTTGTCATTTGATCTATTGACTTCTTCATTTCATTATGATTTCTCGTCACTATCACAGTTTCTTGTTCTACTAGTTGTTTCATTTCATTTTGATTCTTCCTTAATATTTCATTTTCACAAGAGAGATTTTCTATCTTGTCCATGAAGGATTTCTGTAGTTCATGAATTTGTTTTTGAGAACTTCTTAATGTTATTATCAATTTTTTGAGATCTGCTTCTTGCATTTCTTCTATCTCATCATCTTCATAATCTTGAATTGGGGTGTCTTTTTCATTTGGGGGCGTCATAGTGTCTTCCTTGTTCTTGTTACCTCAGTTTTTGCGTTTGTTGTTTGGTATGTTGGATATATTTGGTTTCTTCACTGTGGTGTTTTTTCTTGTTATACTATGAGTCTAGATTAAGTGGACTGTGTCTGCTTTTGATGGAGCCTTAGAGGCTTGAGATGGGTGTGGCCTGAGAGCTCTGTTTGGTTCCTCAGGGTTGAGGGTGTTGCCAAAGGTGACACTCCCATGTTAGGCGTGGTAAATCTCTCTCTCTTTCTTTTTTTCTTTTTCTTTTTTTTTTTTTTTTGATTCAAAAGGGAAGTAATTCCACACAGCTGAACGTAATTGGAGGTATTTAGCAGGCAAATGATATACCCACAGGAGCCAGAGATCGGAAGCTCTTTCCCAAGGACCACACAGGGAATCTCTGCTGCCCTCAGCATGGGCTCAAATTCTCCTGCAGTCTCCCACTGGGTTGCCACGTTAGATCCTAATCTCCTGTTAATCACCCCCCCCCCCAGAGTCAGGTTTTTCTGCTAGGCTCAAGGCTGGTACAGACCTGTGGTCGCCCTGCTTATGACGTATGTCCAAAATGGCGCCTGCTCTTTGTCTTGCTCACCTTTGAGAGGTGAGCAGAGAGAGAGAAACTCGTGTCCTTATCGGTTACTTTTTCTCTCTCTCTCTCTCTCTCTCTCTCTTCTAGTTAGCCTGGTGAACTTTTCCCCACGGAGTTTCAAGCCTCGTTCCCTCTAGTCTCCTCTTTCTTCTTTCCTGCTGGTGTCTTTGGCTGTTGAGGTTCGGCTCACCTCGCGTTCCAGCGCTGGTGTGTTGAGTCTGCCGCTGGTGTCCCGAACTTGGGCTCCCACGCTCTCCACGCAGGTCCACTGTGAATCACTAGTTCCGGAAGAGTTTCCTCTGCTGTTTCTTCCCCTACTCTTCCTTGAACCTGCAGTATCTCCACTTTTATTAAACTGTCTCTTCCTGGGCTATCAGTGTGCTCCCTTCCTATTCTGCCATCTTGTCGCTCCCTCCCTTTTGATTTATTTTTCTTGCCTAATGTTTCTGGCTAAAACTTCCAGAAATTTATTGAATAGCAATGGTGAAAGTGGGCATCCTTGTCCGGTTCTGGATCCCTATTCAATAAGATGCTGGCTATGGGTTTGTCATAAATTGCTTTGATTTTGTTGAGGAGTGTTCATTCTATACCTAATTTGCTTAAGGTTTTCATCATGAAAGGATGTTATATTTTATCAAATGCTTTCTCTGCACCTATAGAGATAATCATGGTTTTTGTTCTTCAGTTTGCTAATGTGATGTATCACATTTATTGCTTTGTGAATTTTTTTAAAGATTTATTTATTTATTTGAAAGGCAGAGTTATACATAGAGAAAAGGAGAGTCAGAGAGAGAGAGAGAGAGAGAGAGAGAGAGAGGTCTTCCATCTGCTGGTTCACTTCCCAGTTGGCCACAACGGCTGGAGCTGCTCCAATCCAAAGTCAAGAGACAGGAGCTTCCTCCAGGTCTCTCATGCAGGAACAGGGGCCCAAGGACTTGGGCCATCTTCTACTGCTTTCCCAGGCCATAGCAGAGAGCTGGTTTGGAAGTGGAGCAGCTGGGACTTGAACCAGTGCCCATATGGCACTGCAGGCAGTGGCCCCACCTCTACACCACAGTGCCAGCCCCTGTTTTGTGAATGTTGAACCATCCCTGCATACCTGGGATAAATCCCACTTGTTCTGGGTGACTGATCTTTCTGATATGTTGTTGGATTCAATTAGCTAGTATTTTATTGAGGATATTACCTCTATGTTCATCATGGTTATTGGTCTGTAGTTCTCTTTGTCTGTTGCATCTTTTTCTGATTTAGAAATTATATGTGGGCCCCTTAGAAGGAGTTTGGGGAGATTCCCTCCCATTCAGTTGTTTTGAATAGCTTGAGAAGAACTGGATTTAGTTCTTTAAAAGTCTGGTAGAATTCAGCTGTCCTGGTCCTGGGCTTTTCTTTGCTGGGAGGGTCTTCATTACTAATTCATTATCTATTTTGGTTAGTGGCCAGTTTAAGTTTTCTATGTTTTTTTGACCCAATTTTGGTAGAATGTATGTGTCCAGGAATCTGTCCATTTCTTCTGGATTTCCCAATTTGTTGGCACATAGCTCTTTGTAGTAATTCCTAGTGATTCTCTTTTATTTATATGGTATCTATTATTAAATTTCCCTTTTCAGCTCTGATTTTGTTAATTTGGGTCTTTTCTCTCTCTCTCTCTCTCTCTCTCTCTCTCTCTCTCTCTGGTTAGTTGGGCCAATGGTGTATCAATTTTAATTTTTTTAAAAACCAGCTTTATATTTCACTAATATTTTGTATTTTTTGTTTCAGTTTTCTTTATTTCTTCTCTAATTTTAATTTATAGTATCTACATCAAGAAATTGGAAAGGCATCTGAAAATATTTTTTGTTGTTACACTTGGGGAGGTGTGCTACTGGCATCCAGTGAGTAGAGTGAAGGATGCTGCTACACATCCTACAATGCTCAGGGAACACCCTCCACACAGCAATGAAATCTACAATGTCAACAGTGCTGAGGTTGAGAAACCTTAACGTATGAGGAACCCTTGCGTTGTGAAATTAAAACCTTAACTGTGCCATGAATTTGTGAGCAAACCTCTTAAAGATTTAGCTTTTCACCTGTAAAACACAGTGATACTTATACCTAGCAGAAAGTAATAACGTTCCAATGAGATGTTTGTCAAAGAAGTATAATACCTTGTGGATTCCTTAATAGTAACAAAGAGGTTTTCATTATTATTATTCCTATATTTCTTTATTGAAAATAAAAGTGAACCTTTGAGTTTTAATTAATATTGTAGGGAGTCCACAATAAACACATTCACCGAGTCACAAGAGACTAAATTTTACACTTTTATGGTTATTATCTCAAATAGAATAAGTCTCTGAAATTTCATGGCTATTACTGTTTAATTATGTTTTCCAGTGGCAAAGATACTCTAGAAATACTCATAAAGTTTCTCTGGGGAGCTTATAGTTTATGTCAGAAAATAATAAAACCTAAGCCAAATAGAGAGTTGGAATTTGAAAGTAATGTATATAATAAGAGCAGACACAGCACTAGAGAGGCTTTATATAATTTTTATTATATATGTATCGTTTCTAATGATTATTATAACAGTGCTGTGAAGCTCAGTTGAATGAGTGTTATCTTCATTTGACTTAGGAGAAAACTAACGCTCAGAGAAGCTAATGTACATTGTCAAAAAAATGGCAGAGCCATGATTAAAAGTTAAACTTTCTCATTCCTCTTCTACTATGAAGTATCTGTAACCACCAGTGCAATTAGAAAAGGATTGTAGTCATGATCACTGAAGTACAACAGGGAAAGTGAATATTTATATGAGACTCAAAGGAAGAAATTATTTGACAGGCATTTCTAGGAATAAAAGCCATAAAACTGAAAATAATAGTTAAATTTGTTTTAGGCATAGGCTTGGGAAATTCCTATGATGCTCAATCATAGCCCTTCATCTAAGAAGTTAAATGGATGGGTGGACATTGGCACAGTGGTTACAATGTTACTTGGGATGCCCACATCCAGTACTGGACTGCTTAGGAAGAGTCCAATTTACCCTTCTGATTTCCTACTAAGGCACATCCTAGGAGACATCAAGTGATTGTTCATATACTTGGGTGATACCAACCACATGGGATACCCAAGTGTGACAACAAAAATTATCTTCAGATGCATTTTTAATTTCTTGATATAGGTACCAATTACTATAAATTAAAATTAGATAAGAAATGAACAAAACTGAAACAAAAAATACAGAAGATTAGTGAAATGAAAAGCTGGTTTTTTGAAAAAATAAGAATTAAGTCTGAGCTCCTGACTTCTTCAGCCTGACCCAGTTCTGGCTGTTGTAGTCATTTGGGTGAATAAAACAGTGGATGGAAGATTCATATTCTCTCTCTCTCTCTCTCTCTCTCTCTCTCTCTCTCTCTCTCTCTCCTTCTGTCCCTCTTCCTTTTGGTTAAAATGAAAAAAAGAGAACTTCACTGAGCACATATGTATAATGGATGGTGATACAGACACTACAGAGAGAGCAGATGGGAGAAGAAATAGATACAGTTTTTACTTCAGAAGGGTTGGATACAAGAAAAAAATAATTTCAATCAACCTATGCCAAAGGATAATTTGTTGTAGAGAAGTAATACATTTGGGGAGCATCTTCCAAAAATAAGATTCAGGAAATAGTAGTCCTGTTAGAGAGTTCTTTAAAATGTTCTTTTGTTAAGTAAATTTGGAAAAGACTATATTTCCACTGATTCTGAGATGTAGAATACATGTGTGTGTTTTCAACTTTAACATCTCTGAATTCAAGATAAGTGTTAAAAATGCTATTGGTCAAATAGCAGGTGTAATGCAGTTCTCTCAGACTATGCATGTGCAGATATAGTTATTATTATTATTCCTGGTATTATGGCTGGAAAATGGCAATCTCTGGGTATTTCAGTCAATTTGGAGACCACTTGTGTTATTGACTGGTCTTTAGAAATTTCTTTGATAACTGATCAAGGAAGTGCAAAATGTTAAAACTTCCAAAATAGGTATAAGTAACTTTGGACAATATTCTACAGACAATAGTGAAATGCTGTTAAGTAATATTATGTTATAAGTGCTCTAGATGGCACAGAGGAAAATGCTGTATGGAAAAATGATGGTGAATGTCAGTTGAAACGTGATGCAGAAGAGTCAGACTCAGAATGTGAAGAAATTTTAATACTATGATCAAATGCCATTACTGATATTTTCCTTTTATATACTTATGTGGATGGTATACTTAATTAAACCCTATGTGCAAATTACAAGTCAGTCGATCAATATTTTCAAAAATTCATGACTACAAAAGCATGATGTCATATTTAAGTTTTGCTCATTTAATTTCATGTACTTGAAATGCAGAGCAATAGAGAGAGGGAGAGAGAGATAGAGACAGAGACAGAGAGATATGTTCTGTGATTCATTCCCTCCAAACTCCTGCAACAGCCAGGGCTGGATCAGAGCTGTGTCAGGCTGAATCCAGGAGTCTGGAACTCCATCTGCATCTCCCACATGGGTGGAAGAAGTCTAGCGCTTGAGTCAGGAAGCTGGATTGGAAGCAAAACAACTGGCACTCCAAAATGGGCTACAGGCATTCCAAGCAGCAGCTTTACCCACAGTGCCACAAGGCCTGTCCATGTGTCATATTCAACTGGTATCATTATTTCCTATTTAGTAGTACTTAAAATGATGTATGCCCTAACATTATATGGCATTTTAGGATGAATTATGACATATTTCACTCTTGTAATAGAAGGATATATATCTCTAATATTAGCATACAGAGATGCAAATAATTAGCATATTAATGACTAAAAGTTTTTAGAAGAGAGAAGAGATGAGATTTAATTTTAAGTACATTTTATGATAATTCTTTTTCTTATAAAATTTATATCTTGGTTGATTTAATTTTATATTCCTAATACCAACTTATAATACAATTTTGGTAAGGGCTGCAGCATAGTTCTATCTTAACTTTTTTTTTTTAATTTTATTTTTATTTTTGACAGGCAGAGTGGACAGTGAGAGAGAGAGAGACAGAGAGAAAGGTCTTCCTTTTGCCGTTGGTTCACCCTCCAATGGCCGCCGCGGTAGTGCGCTGCGGCCGGCGCACCGCGCTGATCCAATAGCAGGAGCCAGGTGCTTTTCCTGGTCTCCCATGGGGTGCAGGGCCCAAGCACTTGGGCCATCCTCCACTGCACTCCCTGGCCACAGCAGAGAGCTGGCCTGGAAGAGGGGCAACCGGGACAGGATCGGTGCCCCGACCGGGACTAGAACCCGGTGTGCCGGCGCCGCAAGGCGGAGGATTAGCCTAGTGAGCCGCGGCGCCGGCCTTCTATCTTAACTTTTAGAACTGTATCTCTCAGATAAACATTTGCCTTCTTTAAATAAGAAGGGTTACTTTGATTATTTCTATAAACAGTTACTACAATCAATCAACTATTTTTCTCCATAACTTATGGTAGGTAAAGCTCATAAGAAATTAGGGGTTTAAGGCCGGCAATGCGGCTCACTAGACTAATCCTCTGTCCGCAGCACTGGCAATCTCGGTCGGGGCGCCGGATTCTGTCTCAGCTGCTCCTCTTCCAGTCCAGCTCTCTGCTGTGGCCCGGGAAGGCAGTGGAGGATGGCCCAAGTGCTTGGGCGCCTGCACCCGCATGGGGGACCAGGAGGAAGCACCTGGCTCCTGGCTTCGGATCAGCACAGCGCCAGCCGTAGTGGCCATTTGGGGAGTGAACCAACAGAAGGAAGACCTTTCTCTTTGTCTCTCTCTCTCTCACTGTCTAACTCTGCCTGTCCAAAAAAAAGAAAAAAAAAAAGAAAAGAAAAGAAAAGAAAAGAAAAGAAAAGAAAGGAAGGAAGGAAGGAAGGAAGGAAGGAAGGAAGGAAGGAAGGAAGGAAGAAATTAGGGGTTTGAATGGAATTGTTTGGAATTATTTTAATTTTTAATATTTGGCTGAAATAAATAACATGTGTTAAATCAGCAATAGCATGTGTGTGATTAGTTTGGTGTTCACTTGACCAGACTGTGGCCTGCCCAGATATTTGGTTCAATGTCATTCTGGATGCATCTATGAGGGTGCTTTTGAAGGAATTTTGCATTTGATTTGGTAGCCTGTGTAAAGCAGATTGTCTTCTTGAATGAGTGTGACCCCCATCCAATAAGTTGAAGGCCTAAATGGAACAAAAAGAGTGACTACCCACTGGCTGCTTAGCCTAGGACATTAGTCTTTTCCTGCCATTGGATTTGGACAGAAAGATCCTTTTTGGGTCCACAGTCTGTCAGCTTATGTGCTAGACCTGCCAGCGTTCCTGGGTCTCCAGCTTGCTGACAACAGATCCTGGGACTTGATTGATTGATTGATAATATTTATACACATAAATAGAACCTCTTGGTTCTGTTTCTCTGAAGAACTCTATACTCCAACATTCTTTGGAGGCTACTGCTACTCAAAGTGGGGCCTTGGGTCAGTGGCACTGATATTTCCTGGGAACTTCTTAGGAAAACAGAATCTCAGGCTCTTGGGCACCACCCCAAAACTGAATTAGAATCCACATTTTGACAAGATCTGCAGGTGATTTGTATGCACATTATACTTGGGGAGTATTTCTTTGGAGTATTTTGAAGGCTTTGCCTATAATTTATGTTACTAGAGCACAAAAGAACCTTATAATTATTTGACATTAATACTTCAGAAGAGACACAATAGGGAGATTGTAACAAAGGTTTTTTTTTAGAATATTGCATAACATTTGATGAATAATTATCTGTGATATATATACTCCCAGAGAATTTATAGATTTGCCAGTTTCTAAATAACAATATACCATGATTGACATTGGCTGATCCTTGAGCAAAAACAGATTTCTGTAAATTATGTTATACACATATTACCTTGAATATATCAATCTAACTAATCTAAACACTTCAATATTTATTTAGATTGAATTGCACCCCTGGCCAATGATAAAATGGCTTAAAATAACAGCAATTTGATAGTAACATCTCGTATTTTCTAATGCCAAAAGTAACATTGATAGGTCACTTTATACTTTTCAAAGTAGTTTCACATACATCAGTAGCTCATTCAGTTGTTTGAAAAAGCTGTGAAGTAATTTTACAATTATTACCTCACTTATATTTTCACCTTTTTCAAGTTGGAAAAGTCTGTTTGCATTTAAATTTAATAATTTTTATTGACATTGACTCAATAACTTTTTTTTTATTTTCCATCAATTTAGTATCACTACTACTGCCCAAACAAGAGAAGGTTGTTTGTTCTTGTTGACTGAATTTTGCTCTTTATCTTATTCCATGTGGCAAAGAAATCAGGTGCTGTTGCTTCTTTCCATGTCAACCACTCCTTTCTGAGTGCAATAGAATATCTATGTGTGATTCCTTTGAGACTCTCTCTTTCTTCTTTCTGAGGAAATATCTCTACTTAGTCATCATCACCCAAAAGCAGCTAGCTGTTATGCAGAGATGAAGTTTCTATTGTATCTGTGTGTCTAGGATAGGAGTTAATTGTGAGAGAAAATGATATCCTATCACACTGAAATTTTATCTTGCCCAAGGGACATTTAGGCATGGGAGGTTAGCCAAGAGATGTCAAGAGAGCAGCTGATGCAGCTGGGACTGGATCTCAACCCCTGAGTATTAGGCTGCAAATGCTAGAGGAATGAGGAAGTCTACAGGATACTTGTCTATCAGTGTAAATGAGACAACATATTACTTTGAACACAGGAGAGAAAATGCCAGTTTAGAATATTGCCATAAATACTAGTATTTGGAAGAGCTTAATGATGTTGGAAATGAAGGAATTATTCTTTGGTAGTTACTCCACTTCATAGATACATTTGTATAATTTTTAGACAATGCCATATGAGGCAAGATGATTTTGAGAAGTATAGAAGCACCGCTTTTATGAGATAAAACTTCCTTAGAAATTTTATTATGATGAATAACACCCTGCTGTTTTTCAGGGAAGATTTGAAATTCACTAGTGGATTAGAAAAATAATAATTTATAAGTGTATGATTGGATCAGCAATTAAGCTGATTACACAAAATTTGCGTTTTCTTTGTAAAATTGGTTAACTCTTCACAGGGGTATAATGGCATTTGAAAGATTTAGCTTTTAAGAATGCAAAGTTATGGGGCCTGCGCTGTGGCACAGCGGGTTAAAGCCCTGGCCTGAAGTTTGGGCGCTGATTCTAGTCCCAGCTGCTCTTCTTATGATCCAGCTCTCTGCTATGGCCTGTGAAAGCAGTAGAAGATGGCCTAAGACCTTGGTCCCTTGAACCCACATGGGAGACCCAGAAGAAGCTCCTGGCTCCTGGCTTCTTATCGACACAGCTTCGGCCCTTGAGGCCGTCTGGGGAGTGAACCAGCGGATGGAAGATCTCTCTCTGTAACTCTGTCTTTCAAATAAATAAAATATGGAAAAAAAAAAGAATGCAAAGTTATAAAAGCAAAGGGGGCAGGGAGTCAAGGAGAGCTGTGATAGAAAAATAGATTCAGCCAATGCATAACAAAATTAACTCTTTATAGAGGACACAAAATTGGTAATTAGTGCTAAAACTTCCACTTTTCAACATTTGCCATTACAATTATTTAACTTCTTTCAGGATCCCTCCAACCTCTCTCCCAGTATGTTTCTTCTTCTCTGTCTCCAAATAAGCAGAGTTTGCTTTATCTTGATACAAAAGAATAGAACAAGAAAAAAAAAATCCCACCTAGATCCCACCATTCCTCCGAGCTAACATTTTATGTTACTTACATCTTTCTTGATGAAATTCTTTCCAAGATCTCTTCTGAACTCTTCCTTCTTAAAATATTTAATGAAAGTACCTAACCTAGAGTTGACACTCAAATATTTGTACATTTTTCTTCTACATAAATTTCATGCATAAAAAAATTATTTTTTGTCTTTGTCTCCTCTGATCTTTCCATGACATGGAATACAGTTGGCTTTGAACACCTGAATGTCTCTCTTCAGGTTTTCCGTATTATCTCTCTTTTCAGATTTCTGTGTGACACCAACATATTTTCACTTTCTAAATCACACACTCCGCTACCTGTGCGACCATACTTTCCTTTACTTCTTTGTTGACTCACCTGTTTCATTTCACTCTTTCCCCCTTGATGAGCTCATCCAGGAAGCTACAATCTATCCTCTAGGAAGTGAACTCTCAACACTGAATTGTAACTTCTAATCTCCTCATCATGCTCCATTTGGCTAAAAATTGGAACTGTTCATTACATATTTCCTCTTGGAGGTCCTATTATTAGATCAAGACCAATAGTTATCTAATTATACCAATTGTCTTTTAACCTAAACCAGCTACAGTTGCTCATTGCAAGAATATTATTCTCATCACTGAGGCTCAAAACTTTCACATTTGATTTTTCTTTCCCTATTGTATTTTACCTTTTTTGTCTATTAAGAAACCTAACCAGACTCTAGGTTCAGTAAAATTTTTCTTAAGAAGTAGCCTTACTTGATATGCCATCATTTTTATACCTAATACCAATAATGTTATCTTTTTCCAAATCTTTGTTAGATCACATTGACCCTTGGAAACTGTGAGACGTGTTTCCATTTACTAATCTGTGCATAGCAGAATATCTCATCAGAATTTATCCCCTCCCCTGTTTTATAAATCTCTTTCAAGAGAGTGGTCGAAATTTTGCTTTGGAATCACAAAAGATATAATCAACATTTGTCCTGCTCCAAAGATATAATTCCTAAAATGTATAGTGTGATTTCTTCAGGCTATATCACAGTAAAAGCTGTCTTTGATGGCTAGGTTATATTCCTCAGAAGAGCCACAATCTTGAGTTTGGAGAATATAAGATGGAAATCTTCCCAATACCCATGGGAGGGAAAGGAAGAGTGGTGTCTCCGTGGCTGTTATTGAACCAGCCCAGACTCCAAAGAGCTGAGTGCTTAGAGCCTTGGGAGTTCAACCAAGGGGCACTCTTGCCTTTACTTAGCACTGAGTGGGTGGGATCCTATTCTCTTGTTGAACCACAGAGGCTTCTATCTGGATCTGTGTTATTTGTTTATTTCATCTAAAGCATGCACACATTGCTTTTTAAAAAAATACTTATTTTCATTTTATTTGAAAGGCAGAGAGAGAGGCAGAAAAAGCTTTTCCATACACTGGTTCACCCGAAAATGCCATGTATTCAGAACTCAATCCAGGTCTCCCATGTGGGTGGCAGGGACCCAAATACTGTCATCTGTTGCCTCCAAGGGTATGCACTACCAGGAAGCCAGTATTGGAAGCAGAACCAGCACCAGAAGCCAGATAACACAGTGACTTTAACTGTTGTGCAGAAGCCCACCTTGGATGTGGACTGGTGCTTACTCTTGGATTTTGTTGAGCACAGTTTTTTTCAAGAGTGCCCATCATATGGCAACAAGAAACAATGAACAGAAATCCAGAGTTCTCACTGGTTGGATTTGCAGGTTAAGGTGTTTGGACCCTGGGGTTTCTGATAGTTGGATTTGGGTTCTAGCTAAAACATGCTTAGAGTTCTAAAGAACACACATGCTTCTAAAGAACACAAATAAATTAGGGCCTCAAGACATTGGGGAAAGTGAAAGAGACTTGATTGTAGCTACTTTCTAATTATTAAGGCATTTTGTACCAGATTCTTATGCAAGAACATCATAATTTCGAAGATAAAACAGGATTGCTCAAAATAGTCTCTCTTTAAACCTATTTTCTTGGTGTAATTCTGAATAATTCTCTCTTTCACTCTCAAAAGTTTTCTAGTTTGTATGATATATTCTTTACTCTCCCTTTAAACTTCCAATTCTGGGTCTTGGCTTGACAAGAGTCCTGTTACCTCCCATAATGAATTAAATCTTTTGACATTGGTCTTCAAAGCAAAAAGAAAACATCCTGCAAATTTTGAATTGCCTTGACCAGTCAGATTCTTAATAAGAACATGGGCCCGCCTCACATATCCATTTTTATACAAGTTGGAGGATGCAGGCTTCCTTCTCATCACTCCCCTTCAAGGAGTGGATGTGCAAAGAGCGCTCTGGTGTACTTGTTCCTCAGAAACAAGAATGGGATGCTTCTCTAGTGATGGATCAGCTAGGCTAGTCATGCCTTTGAGAAACAGAATTCATGCCTACTTGTAAGACAAAGCTCTGTGACTTTCAGATTCTGATTACTGGATTACCTTTTCTCTCCTTTGGGTGCATGAAAGAATGTTGCCTTCATCTCCTTTTTCTTGTAGAAGAATTGGATTTGGATGGCCAACTCCCAAAACAGATGATGTGACTTATTCAAGCTATGGTTTCCTAACTGGTATCCTTGTTTGTCACATATTACTTCGCTCGTACATCCTACACTTGATCACTGCAAACAGCAAAATGAATTCAGTTGAATGCCCAAGGCCTTTACTATCTGGACTTTGATCCCAGCTTTCTTTCTTTTTTTTTTTATTTTTTGCCTTTTTTTTTTTTTAGGACCAGAACAAGTATTACTTTGTCTATAACAATTCAATCTAAATTACAATGGGCATATGAATGATCTTGGGGTCTGGTGAAAATGAAGAGACTGATGTGTAGATCTGGGTTGGAGCTTATGAATCTTCATTTATTTTTGAAGATTTATTTGTGCCCGGCACCGCGCATCACTTGGCTAATCCTCCATCTGCAGCTCCAGCACCCTGGTTCTAGTCCCGGTTGGGGTGCCGGATTCTGTCCTGGTTGCTCCTCTTCCAGTCCAGCTCTCTGCTGTGGCCCAGGAGTGCAGTGGAGGATGGCCCAAGTGCTTGGGCCCTGCACCCGCATGGGAGACCAGGAGGAAGCACCTGGCTCCTGGCTTCGGATCAGCGCAGCATGCCAGCCGTAGCAGCCATTTGGGGAGTGAACTAATGGAAAGGAAGACCTTTCTCTGCCTGTCAAAAAAAAAAAAAAAAGATTTATTTGTTTATTTGAAAGACAGTGATACAGAGTGAGAGGGAGAAGCAGAGAGACATCAATCTTCCATCTGTTGATTCACTCCTCAAATGGCCACAATGGCCAGGTGCCAGGAGTTTCATTCAGCTTTCCCACTGATTTCCCAGGCACAGTAGCAGGGAGCTGGACTTGAACCAGCACCCATATGGGATGCTGGTGCTGCAGGCGGCTGCTTAACCTGCTGTGCCACAGCACCAGTGCCCCACTCCCCTTCCCTCAAGATTTTTCTTTTCTAACCAGTTTCCAGGTTCTGCATTTGCTGCTGCTCCTCTAAAATACATGCTGGGTACTGAGGTTCTGTAAAGCTTAAAAACCTCCAGTTCCATTTAACCCTATTTGCTCAAGACATCCAAATTAAGGGTTGCAAAATTGTCTTAAGTTGTTCTTAATGACAGATAGTTATAGTCATTTTGAAGCATATGGCTGACTCCCTTGGAAGTAGATATTCTCTAAGAGTAGTAGTACTGTTTAATAGTTTCATCCTCATGTGCTATCAACTCACCCAGGGAGATGGAAAAATTTTTAGTGATGCATGCTTCTCTATAATTTTCACAAGCTCTTATAGGTGGGCTACCATACCTTGCATGTTCTAAGACCACATCAAACTGCTGATGGGTTATCCTTAAGACATGCCCTGTACTATTCTATCATATGAGAACCCCTGAGATACATTTTAATTTATGGTTGACCAAATCATATCATATTTAAAGCAAACTATAAAATACAAGGAGCTGTGGAAATCTGACCAATCTGAAGAAAATGCTTCTTTGAAGTAGTAAATTACAATCCTAAATCAATAAGTTAATGTTTTTGCTGTATTAATTACAAGTCTGAATAGGCTTTATGAGTCAGGTTATGGAAAAGAGGTATTATTGCTTTGATTACTCTATATGTGTCCTATCTCTATCTCTCTCTCTCTCTCTCTCTCTTTCTCCCTCTTTCTCTCTCTCTCTCTCTCTCTCTTTCTCCCTCTTTCTCTCTCTCTCTCTCTCTCTCTCTGTAATGCCTTTCATATAAATTAATAAATATTTTCTTAAAAAAGAGAAAAACATGCTGTAAATGCTCTCCAGAACTTTGAAATAGAACTGGAAACCTGCCACAGGAATCAAGATAAAATAGCCTATAAAAAAGGAAAACTGGTGAAAATTTTAGGGAAAACAAGAAGCAAAATGGTTATAAATCTTGACTAATGACTTTCCAGCTCCATTTTCAAATGAATATTTTGATTGAGCCATCTCTTAAAACTCTCAGAGGAAATCATATGCTTCTGAGTAAACTTTATGGATATATGTGCTTCAAAATATGTGCTTTGTCAGGGAGTTCCATTGGCTTTCAGAGGAAATATATGCCTACAATAACATTAACCCTTGCCTCACATCTCATCACTTCCTAAGGATCTCATAGTTTAGAAAAGAAATTGAACTCATTTATGCCTTATTTTTATGAGATTTTTATCCTGATTTTTTGTTTCATTTTTAATTAATGAAATAACTGAGCATTCTCCACTCTTATCCTATTTGGTAGCATAAGTATGGAAGATGGGATTCTTACATACATTTTGTAGAGATATTTTGTAATTGTGAAGATGCAATCATTCAGTTTGCCAGCACTAGCAGTTGACATTTTTTTTTTCCAATTTTTAAATTTGAAAGTCAGAGAGAATGAAAATGAGAGAGAGAGAGAGAGAGAGAGAGAGAGAGAGAGAGAGAATTTATTCTTAGTCTGCTTGTTCACTTCCCAAATGCTGCAACATCCAGAGCTTAGGCAGGACAAAGCCAGGAGGCCAGATCTCCCAAGTAGTCCGTGGTGTCAGGGACCCCAGTAGTTGAGCTCTCACTGATGTCTACCAGGGAGCTCAGATGCTGAAAGCTGCATGGGAAGGTGAAGGAACCAGGACTCAGAGCAAGCACCCAATATGGAATGCGGGCAACCCAAGAGGCATATCTTAACTGCTACACCAAATGCCCATCCAGAGTAGCTGACATTTTAATTGGATCCTATGTACATCTGAGGGGCAGGCATTTAAACTTTGATTCTCAGGTTGATCGATGATACCTGGTATTAACACAGAAGAAACATAATTGTTTGACAGAAGTAGGAGGTGCCCCCCCTTTAATGTAAGATTCCCAACAAAAGCTGGGAATGGGAATGGCTTCCTAAGAGCTGATGACTTCAGTACGGTCATACATTACTAGCAAAACCTTCTAGTCTGCACAACATCAAGGAGACAGACATTAGCATTTCACATCTGCTTTCTCTTGACAGTTATTATAGGAGTTGAGATATGACTCTGCATTTCATATTACATAATTTGGTCCCTAACCATCCTTTCAGCATCTCACATTACAGATTGTGGCCTGAATCAGTGTTTGCTCTGAAGACATAGTGAGTAAAATGCTAATGGTTTCAAAATGAAGTATCATGGTTTGTCATAGAGTTGGGGTCTTAATTATGCTGCGTAATGTATTTCTTTTAGTAAACAGAAAATCTGAGAAATTTTGGGGAGTAGAAAAACCAGTTAAAACACACATACACACACACACACTCATATGCAGATATACACACTTTGATACTATTTAATTGCCAATGAGGCGGCATTTAAATAGATTTTAATGAAATATATAGAGATAAAAAATGTGATGGCTCATTTTCATCAAGCCTTAAGACTGAATCTTGACACATACATTGTAATATATTAAGAAATATGAAGTTTAAAAGATTTCCATGCAGTACTCAGATCTAGAATGTGTCTTTACATATAATTATACATGTATATAATATACATGTGTCTATTACATAAGATGTAATAGATAGCTTGAGTATTTTGGGGTTACATGCACTGATAAATAGCTCTGGATTAGATGGAAGTTGGGAGAAAAATCTGTCTTCATGCTTTTTTAAATTATTTATGAAAGTTCTTCAAAGGTCATGGAAAATGCATATCTTGAGAAAACTTAAGCATGGATTTCTTTTTTTTAACTTTTATTTAGCAAATATAAATTTCCAAAGTACAGCTTATGGATTACAATGGCTTTTTCTCCCCCATAACTTCCCTCCTACCCACAACCCTTGCAACTCCTGCTTCCTCTCCCATTCCATTCATATCAAGATTCATTTTCAATTATCTTTATATACAAAGATCAATTTAGTTTATATTAAGTAAACATTTCAACAGTTTGCACCCACACAGAACATAAATTGTAAAATACTGTTTCAGTACTAGTTATAGCATTAATTCACATTGTACAACACATTAAGGACAGAGATCCTACATGAAGAGTAAGTACACAGTGACTACTGTTGTTGACTTAACAAATTGACACTCTTGTTTATGGCATGAGTAATCTCCCTAGGCTCTTGTCATGAGTTGCCAAGGCTATGGAAGCCTTTTGAGTTCGCCGACTTCAATCTTATTTAGACAGGTCATAGTCAAAGTGGAAGTTCACTCCTCCCTTCAGAGAAAGGTACCTCCTTCTTTGATGACCTGTTCTTTCTACTGGGATCTCACTCACAGAGATTTTTCATTTAGGTACTCTCTCTCTCTCTCTCTTTTTTTTTTTTTTTTTTTTTGCCAGAGTGTCTTGGCTTTCCAAAGCATGAATTTCAAACTCATTGTGCACGACAATAAACATCTTTTAATTTCATTTTTCCATGAATTTGTTGAAGTCCCTTGAATTTTACCTGAGGACTACCTGCTATTTGCCTATTATCCACATTATTTGTGATATGTTAATGTTGCTGTGTTTAAATTCCCAACACTGTGGTCAAGTAATGATTTGTGAGTAGATTAAGTAGATCAA
The DNA here is from genome assembly GCF_033115175.1 of Lepus europaeus. Lineage (NCBI taxonomy): Eukaryota > Metazoa > Chordata > Mammalia > Lagomorpha > Leporidae > Lepus > Lepus europaeus. The sequence continues at coordinate 43,487,902 of NC_084836.1, read as the reverse complement.
TAAGTTGATCTGTGCTGATTTTGAAGATCCTGAAGCACCTTGCCAAAAACATTAGAAAGAATCTATGAGCCTTAAATGGAAGCTAATGAAATTTCTTCCCAGTCTAGCCCTAGCCAATCCCTTGGTTTGAGAAAAAAAGTACACTCCTGTCACCTTGCTTAAAGGAATAAAAATGAGCAAAATTCCACTGGTGTGTGCTCACTGCCAGTTACTAGAAGAGTTCAGGACCATTGCTTCCTTCTCCTTATTCCATGTAACTTCCAGTTTAGGATTGGTACTTTGAATACGTAGAAATAAACAGGATTCTCTTCATGGGAAATAATTTTCTTTTTTTAAATTTATTTGACAGGTAGAGTTACAGACAGTGAAAGAGAGAGAGAGAGAGAGAGGTCTTCCTTCCTTTGGTTCACTCCCCAAATGGCCACCACGGCTGGCACTGCACCGATCCGAAGCCAGGAGCCAGGTGCTTCCTCCTGGTCTTCCATGCGGATGCAAGTGTCCAAGCACTTGGGCCATCCTCCACTGCACTCCCAGGCCACAGCAGAGAGCTGGACTGGAAGAGGAGCAACCGGGACTAGAACCTGGCGCCCATATGGGATGCCGGTGCCGCAGCTGAAGGATTAACCAAGAGAGCCACAGCGCCAGACTGGAAATAAATTTTACAAAGACCTATTGATTTGAGAACTAAAACCTCTCATGTTTCTGAACTTTTTGTATATTAAGTTAGACTTCATTAAAGGCTGAAGAACTAAAAGTTGACACCAGCTTTTAATTTGTAGCATTTTATACTCATTGAGAGTTTGATTCTGTGTTGACTAATAAGGACAACTTGATGTATAATTCCTCTCCTTATATATTGACCCATTCCAGAGGAAGTTCCCCTCTCTGATTCTTTGTTCTTGCAAAGAAAATATGAACACGCTTCTTTTGTTGTCTCTCCCTAGCAAGCACCTCTTGAATTTTGATTTGCACTTTCAGTGTGTGGCAAGAAATGATTCAATTTTTCCAACTTTATCTTTACTCTAAATCCTTGGCTATACAAAAAAAAAATCATTCTCTGTTCTATTATTTTCATGCCAATTCTTCTATTTTTTGCTTGGTTTTCCCAGAAGATAAGACATTTGTGCAAGTAAGCTTTGACCAAGTTCTAGAAATCAAAATCTTTCTTCTGTCCCTACCACTAGAAAATCAGAATGTTCTAAAAGAGAGAGAAGTTGAACTGAAGAAATAATGAATGAACTCAGCTTATTTTGATTCCCTTTTTTGTTGGTTGTTTATGGGAATGTGTGTCTGCAGGAGAATTCTAAATCTTAAAGCATAAGGCAGGTACCAGCTTCCTCTTATTTAGTGATCTGGGCCTGTCATCCAGGGTAGGGATTGTTCCAGGGACTACAGCGTGTATAATTGTAATCAGCATCCATATAAATTTAGCATAAGGAAGGGCGTTTTTATGGATTGAAAAATTTGCAAAAAGAACAGGTAAAGGTGATTTAATGATAGAAAAATTCATTAATAAGCTGGATAGATTGTGGTTTCAGGGTTGTATGCACTCCACATTTTCTCAGTTTATGGTTCACTGTATAGGAAAACATAAAATTGCTGCTTCTGTTGTTGATTCAGCTGAATTCTTACAAGGAGTTCACAAAACCTATGATAGCTCTTAAGTCTGACTCGTAGAAGGTCCTTGGTGCTGCTGCTCTCCAGACTCACAATGAGTGTTGTCAGGAGACCTTGGGAGAGAGAGAAATGTGATTGTAAACACTGATGAGCACAGACATGCGGGAATCACAGCCAGCCACTTTGTTCATTTTCTTCTAGGTTACCAAGGCTATAACCAAGGAGTGGGAATGGCCTGGAAATCAATTTGCAGAATATTAAAAAGGTCACCATGATCCAGAGTAGAATGCTGCATTGCTCGGAATGTATGATGTGCTACGGTGCGTATGCTACATCTCTAATGACAACAGTTGTGATACGAGGGAGGGACATGTTGCCAATCCCTTGCTAATGGTTTCAGCACATACTTGAAACCTGTTTTCAAGATTTATTTTAAGCTAGTCTCATATTGTGTCATTGAGTAATTTACTTTGTGTAATTTTTTTTTTCAATTTTATTTATTTGAGAGGTAGAGTTACAGACGGCGAGAGGGAGAGACAGAGAAAGGTCTTCCTTCCGTTGGTTCACTCCCCAAATGGCCACAATGGCTGGAGCTGCGCCATCTGAAGCCAGGAGCCAGGAGCTTCTTCCTGGTCTCCCATTCGGGTGCAGGGGCCCAAGGACTTGGGCCATCTTCCACTGCTTTCCCAGGCCATAGCAGAGAGCTGGATTGGAAGAGGAGCAACCGGGACTAGAACCAGCGCCCATATGGGGTGCCGGTGCTACAGGCAGAGGATTAACCTACTGCGCCACGGCAGCGGCCCCTACTTTGTGTAATTTTAATAATCCACTCTAATTAGATTTTTATTTTGAAAAAAATACAATCTGCGGAAAAGTTACAAATACATTGCAGTTCACCTATATTCACTGATATACAATTCTAGCTGCTATTTTTGCCTCTTTTGTACCCTCTCACCATACATAAGTATAAAAGGACACATGTATATATATATATACTTATAGGTAGACACATTCTGATATAATAATTTTTACAGTCATTTTAGTGTAAAGTGAGCTGAAATCTCCTAAGAACAGAAATATTCTCAAATGTAACCTTCCCACTGCTTTGAAATTCAGGCAGCAATCTTTTCTTAAGGGTCGTCTGATTGAAAATTTAGCTTTTCATTATTGTTTTCAAGAAGAACAACTCTGTAATGAAATAGCCCCAGATGTCTATCTATAACTGGCACTCTCAGAATGAAGCCCCCTTGCCATCACAGCAACCTCCCTCCTGATTATTCTTACCTGCCCTTTCTTTTCACCATTTCTATCTACTTTTTGTTCCCTTTACGTTTCTCCTTCAAAATTGATATTTTTAAAAGGCCACTTACTGCTGTTCTCTGTTCACCCAAGCAACTTAATTACATTTCTGGGAGCTGTATTGGTTATTTAAAAGTAGATGCCTACAAAAAGAAATCTAGGTGACATTTTGCACCTTGGTGATGACTATTAGTCTCCAGCCTTGGTAGGGGGAGACTTCATTCAAACTTTAAGACCTTTCTAGAGTGAGTAGTGCAGCAGCCAATGTAATTAACATTGTAGTTATTTGAAAAGGCACAGGCAAAGCACATGCTAGTGGTACCCTCACAGAAAGCTTTCTCTCATCAGCAATTTAGCACCTGATGTTGTGGCTGGCAACACAGAGCTCTTTTAGGATCCTCTCCCTAGAGCACTCATCTCAACAGAAAAATTCCATTGATCTTAAAGAAGTCTCAGGAAGAAAAATGCCTATTTCTCAACTTTTCAAAAGCAATCGCCAAGTAGAGCAGGGTCTCATTCTATATAAAGAGTTTATCCCGGGAAGATCCTTCTGGAAGGATCCAGGTTATAGGCCTGAAATCAATTCCAACAGTTAAAGGGGTGAAAGGAGATTTCATGGTCTGGGGTGTCTTCTTTTGAGCGCTCTGGTTGGAGGTTTTCTTGGCTGCCTGGCTAGAGGCAAAGATTAGCCACACAGTGCTTGCTTCAATGATCTGAGCTTGTCAGCTTGTTGCCTTGGAAGGAAGCCCAGGCTTTGGGAATCAGGGGTCCTTTTAACATTTGTAGGTTATGATGGACAGGGTTACATAGTCATAGTCAAACCAAGTCACCAAGAAGAGCAACATTTGCCTTGTGAGCAAAACCACATTTTTCTTTTTCTTCAAGCAACTGCAGAAGGAAGAGCAGCTTCTTTGGAAGGTAGATTGACCTCATCTCTGCAACCAGAAATGACCACCTTTTGATTAGGATGCTTATTATGCCTTGGATCTGGTGGTTTATTTTGAGGAAAAGAAGGGATCTCCCCCCCACCCCTTGACGTTTTCCTGCTACCCAGCACAGTAGTGGTGCCCTGAGCTTTTAGTTTTAAATATCAGTGTTTTCTCCAGCTAAGTCAGAGTAGGTAAAAATATGTATCACACACACAAACCTTCCATAAGTTTTTTACTTCAGGGGATTAGGTACAAGAATTTCCTTTTTTAGTAAACGATTTTTCTTGAAGTAGCTATAACACATTGGTTTTTATATTGGGTTGGAATTCTTTTGAAAAGAAAATAACTAATATCATGATTCTTACTACTCAGCCTCAGTGCCTGGCTCGTGATGGGAGAGAGGCTCTCGGGCTGTGATCCCTGGACCTGCAGAGTCTGCATCACCTGGAAACTTGTTGGAGATGATGTTCAGAACCTCTGCAGTAGGACCGCAGCAAACGCTTGCTGAAGATAATGCAGGTTTCTCAATCCGTAAGGAGAGCAGCGTCACTAATAACATGTTGTAAGGCAGTGTTTCCCAAACTTTAATGTGCTCAGGATCATCAGGAGGACTGGTTGAGCTACAAAAGGCTGGATCCCACCCTGGTGTCTCTCCTTCAGAAGACCTGCACTGCGAGTGCAAACCTGTAGCCTTAACAAATTCCCCAGTGGCTGCTGCTGCTGCTGCTGCTGATGATGGTGGGGGACTCCACTCTGCTAAGGCAGCAGCTCAACATTAGAATCACTGGGAGTTGATTTTAAATACTGAGAGGGCTGGGCCTCAGCCCTGAGCTCTGGATCTCTGTAGTTGGGGTGGGCATGGCCGCCTTTAACACTTCCCCAGTGGTTCTGATGAGCAGCCAAACCTGAAGCGTACTAAAGATCATCTCAAGAGTGCTCTTCTGTTGCAGTTGGTTTCTCAACAATGGTGCAGTGGATTGGTTTCTGAGAGGAGCAGCGTGGTAGGGGCAAGAGGCGCGGAGTCGCCACACAGACCCCGGGAGTCCGGTGAAAGCAGGCCTGAGGCGAGCAGCCCACAGACTCGTTTATTACGGTTGGAACTACATCTTATATAGCCAAGACCAGCCAATCTGGTCAAGGGGCGGTCTATGCCCCAACCAATCACAGCCTGTTGCCAGGAAGGCTCCGTTGCCAGGTGGGTTTCAAAGCCATTCCTGAGTAACTGACACTCGCTTGCCAGTGGCCACCTTGGCATGGCCTTCTCATTCCACCACACTCTTCTATTCTGGTTGTGTTAGGATCACGTGGTTGGCTTTAAAACCCTTGCTGCCTAGGTCCTAAATCCTGGAGGTTCTGATACCATTGGTTTGAGGTGCAACCTGGGCATTAGGACTTTGGAAAATGATTCTCATACACAGATAAAATTAAGAACCACCGTTCCTGATATACGTCCTTGTTGTAAGAATTTCATATTTTAGTACAATCCTATAGAAAGGATAGAGCATTTAAGGAAAGCAATTATTCCTATAATGATTCAATGTACTTATTATAGTGTGTGTGTGTGTGTGTGTGTTTGCCTGGACTAATATCCAAAGGGAGCACAAATAATTTCATTCCTCATGGTTTTTTTGCGCATAGTTTTAATTTGCACATTTCTTGCCATTTAAGGGTTATTTCTATTAGAATAAATCTAGTATAGTAGAAAAACTACATATAGACAGAGGACTCTGACCTCATCACTATAACACATGTTGACCTGTCCAGTTTGGTTGAATAGTCTACAAATTCACACAGCATTAAGGATATGGGATACAGATAGAGCAAGACCACACAGAAATGACAGCAGCCAGAGAAACCACTTCTGCCAGCCCAAGGAAGCTGCATATCAATGGGCCTTTGAATGGTGGAAAAATCACTAAACCTTCCGAAGGTCCTACCCTGGGCTGTGAGGCAGACTCCTTTGGGAGGCAGGTGGTGCGAGTTCAAGTGCTACTCATCAAAGCCACAAAACACTTGCGAACATTAACAGGCTATATGTGAAAACTTGTGTAAACTGCAGAAAACGGACCGTATGGTGTTGGTAGTAAAGCGCTCCCTCTCCGTTGGCTCCATAACAGTTACTAAACAGCTGTGTGACACTGGCAAGCTTCACTTTCCCATGCCTTTGAAATCTCTTATGTAAGATAATTTTTACCTTGCAAGTTTGTCTGATTTGAAATGAACTGATGATTTTTGTCTTATTTATTTTTAAAATTTCATTTACTATGTATTTCAAATGCAGAGACAGAGATTTTATATCTGCTGATGGAGTCCCCAAATGCCCTCAACAGTCGAGGCTGGGAAGTGCCAGAAGCTGGGAATTCCACCTAGCTCTCCCAAGACCTCCGCCTGCTAGGGTGCTCATGAACAGGAAGCTGGGTTTGTAGTGGAGCTGTGACTTGAACCCAGGCGTTCCAGTATGTGATGTGAGTGTCCCAGCAGCGGTTTTGTTTTTTTTTAATCATTTTGTCAAACACTTGTCGCTCATGATTGTTTTGAGGAATAGATGAGGTAGCATGCGATGCATTTAACCTGGTACCTGCTGCATATGAAGGAGTCAGCTATATTAATTCTCTCCTTTTCCCATCTCTGCTCTTATTACTACTAGCTTTTTAAATCATCATCATGATCATCAACAACCAAAAACATTATCTCTATTCCTATTCCTCGCGCTTCTTTCTTCTACCCATCTCAACATTTTTGAGCTGCTATACATCTCAGCCAAGACGCTAAGAACTTGAGGATACAGGGATAAATAAACCACCCTTAGCGCACACAACCCAGTGAGGAAGCAGACAAATAAACATGTAGCTGCTCTGCCTAAGGTTTGAAACGTGGGTCCAGAGGCAGCCGTGGAGGAGTGGTACTGAAACTCAGATTTGGTGCTTGGGTGTGTTTGGGGAGGCATCCCAAAGGAGTGTAGCATTAGGGGGTTGGCAAGTTGCCTAGATGCAATGTTGGAGGAGCGAGGGGAGGGGTGGTTTGGGAGATTTCCTAGCAAAGGACAATAGAGGAACAGGCGGGGGTATGAAAAAGCAAGGCACAGGCTAGTGATGCTGACCCAATGCGAACCGAGGAGCAGGTGTGAGGGAAGAAGCAGGAAGAGTAGGCAGAAGCCAGATCACACAAGATCTATGCCCACGTTTCTCAAAGTGGAGTCCACAGATTGTTTGCATGAGCACCACCTGGGAGCTTGGTAAATTTAACTTTTCGTGTGTGCTACCTTGACCCACCGAATAAGAGACGCAGGGCCTGGAGTTTACAAATGTTTGTTCAAGCAAGTCCTAGTTGTGATCGTGATGCACGCTGAAGTTTGAGAAACACTGCTGGTTATGACTGGAAGGTTTGCATCTCAACAAAATTCATGTTGAAACAAACCCCAAGGTAATAGTAATAAGGGATGGAGGCTTTAGACAGTGATTAGGTCACAAGGGATCCTCCTGCCTGGACGGGATTGAGGGCCTTATAAAAGAGGATACTTGGAGCTCACTGTGTTTCTGCCCTTCTGTTCGAAGCATCATTGTGGAAGCTGAGGTCTGGTCCTCATTGGAAAACTGAACCTGCCAGTATGTTGGCCTTGTATGTCTCACCCTGCACAACTGTGAACAACATGTGCCTGTTATTTATAAATGACCCTGTTTCAGGTATTTTGTTACAGTAGCACCAGTGGACTCGAGATGTCCTATGCTGTAATCAGACATTTGCTCATTTTCCTGAAGGACATGAGCTGGGGAAATATTTGTAGGCAAGGCTTACATTGCTTATTTGTTTCAAAGGTTTACTCTGGAAGCAAGTTAAAGAGGGGTGTGAGAGACCCTGGAGGAGATGTGACTGCTGGAAGGAAGGACCATGGGAGATGCTGGAGAGAAACTTGAGTTAGACGGTGGCGTGTGTGCTGTGTGGGGGTTTATGGAGTGTGACACAGAGGACTGAACTGACACACAAGCCCTGCCCACGAGATGCTGTGAATCCAGGTATCCCTCGTTCCTTCTCAGAATGCCTTCCACCAACCCAGTGGAGTTCCCACCGTTCTTACTCATAGAACCTTTCCAACTCTGTGCAAGTGTCACTCTGTGGAGTCACTTTGGCAAGAATGGGATGAAAAGGAGAGTCCCCTTATTGCCTCTCCTCCAGGGCAAAATTTGGGTTGAACTGGTACCACAAAGAGACTGTTCAGCATTCCAAACAGCGAAAAGTGTTTACAATGACAAATAAACCGCCTGATCATAATTTACCTGGTTCTTGGAACAAATATGTGGTGGCATCAAACCGTCTCACTGGGTTCACACATTCTCTTTGGGCTGTGTGTAGGGCATATGATCTCAGCCTTCTTTGTAGCAACAGAACTGCTCGCAGAAAGCTGGTTTCACCTGGGGATGCGAAAGGGCTACGCTGGGTTCTTCTTCTGCTCTGTCTCCCTTAGTCTCAGCAGCAGAGAAAAGATTAAGCCTTTGGATGGCTCACGCGGGAGTAGAGGCTGGGCTACACGTTCAAGGGTGTTCTCCTGGGCCAGGAAGGAAGAGAAAAGGAGTCGCTTCCTTAGCTGAGAGAAGGAAAGGCATTTTTTTTTTTTTATTTCAGGATATTTAACAGCTCTATCTTCCCGCCACCACCTTCCCGCAAGCCCAGGCATCTCAGCCTGACATACAACGAGGGGTGAGCCTCCATTTGTCTATGTGCTTTCCATGAAAAAAGTCGGTGCACAAGGACGGAAACGAGAGCTGCTGGAAATAGGTGCATGACTTGTTGAGCATACAAATCATTTCCCCCCTAGTCTCCAAGGGAGGGGGAAAAAAATCCCTCGTACTCTCTCCTTGCAGACTACCTCCTGCCTGCGGGAGACGAGCCCGAGGCTGGCCCTCCCGCGCGCTGCGCCCGCTGTCCCCGCGGGAAACTTTTCTCGCAGGGCCCGCTCTGGCCACTGCGCTCGGGCCCAGACGGTGGGGCGTGCGGCGGGCTGCTCTCCCGAGCCAGGGGCCCAGACCCGGCGACGCGTCTGTCTCTTTAAATTCCAGCTGCGCGCCTGGGCAACAGCGCCCCTCGCCGCTCAGGCCGGCTGGCGGCGCCGAGCGAGCTCGCGCTTTCGCTCCCGGCTGCGCGCCGCGGAGAGCTCGGCTCGGCCCGCGGGCTGTGCGGCGGCGGCGGCGGCGGCGGCGGCGCGGGGCGGGGAGGCGCGGCCCGGCCGAGCAGGGGAAGAAAGAGCGAGCCGGGCCGGGAGAGGCGCCGCGCCCGGTCCCGCGCCCGCTCTCGGGGAGGGGGCCCGAGCACTTTGCTTCGGGGCGACGAGGATGTGCTGGGCTTGTGTGCTCGCTCTCCCCGTCTCCTTCAGACGATTTCCATAGTAACCCGCTCAAGTGGCTCAGGATCGCAAACCTGAGGATTTCCGCGGCCCGCCGGCACCGCCTCGGCCAGGTAACGCTGCGGTCTCCCTCTCCTCCCTTGCCAACCTCTGCGCTCCTTCCAAAGTTCCTTTTGTGGAGAACCACCCGGCCCGACGCAGCCGGAGGCGGCTGCCACAGCGCCTTCCTCCCAGGTGCTTGCCGCGGGCCCCCTCCCCTCTGCTCCCAGGACCCCTTGTCACATTATTCTTATTATTATTTACATTTTCTGGTCGCCTTTCCCCCTCCCCCTGCCCTCTCCTCCTCTTTTTATTTTTTGTAAAATAATCCCCTTCATGCCGCCTCCTCCCATGTCTGTGCTCTTCTTGGCTTATTTGCCCCCCGCGAAGACTGGGGGTGGGGGTGCGGGGACAAGTCAGGGGCGGAGGTGGCGAGCACGGTTCAGGGAGTGGCTGAACCACGGTTCAGCCGCCGTGGGCCACTTGGAGCATCCAGGCGGTGTCGCCTGTACCGGGGTCACGGGAGGGCGGCGGGACCCGGAGCCCCCGTCCCTGGACCGGCGAGGGAAGGATGCAGGCTTGGGGGTGATGGAGCGCTTGGCTGGGTGGCTGCCGTGCGACCATACATCACAGCCTCCTTCCACTCCCCCGCCCCTCTTCGGGTCTCTCTCTGTTTCCCGGGTCCTCCTTTCTTTCCTCCTCACCCACTCCATTCTTCCCTCCCCTCTCCCCCTCCCCTCATTTCCTTTTTTCCCCTTAAAAGAAAGGGGAACCGTTCGTCACCCTTCCGTTGTGCCACCGTGGGAATAGCTGTGGAACCTGCAGCGTGGCCGCTTCAACCTGGTCGTTTTCAGACCCGTCCTCATCCATCAACATACTCGTTTCCTGAGTCTATTGATCTCCCGGGGTTCTGCAGAAATGCGTTCTGAGCTGGGTGTCTGCATGTCCGAGCGGGGGTTCTGCAGCCCCCAAGTAGGATATGTATTGTAAGGGCTGCAAAGGGTTGACATCCACATAAGCCATGGATGTAAATAAACGTGTCTTTGAAAGAAATTTGGTCTTAGGCTAGAGAAAGTTGCCTCTGAAAAGGATTGATATATCCTTTTTCCTCTTTGACGTTGAATTTTAGGGAACTTGGAAGACTTTTTCCCTCCCTCCAGTTCATGAGGAACGTGCAACTTCTATTATCTTAATTATCTCCTCTTGCAGCTTCATTCAGTTTTGCACTGCCCACTCCCCGGAATGAGCAGGTCATAATTAAGGTTCAAATGCAGCTTCCTGAAGTTCAGGCTGGCGGAAGTGGCAACCTCTGGTGCAAGGTGTTAAAGAGAACCGGAGGGACAAGACAGACTCTGCCAAGGAATTGAAAGGGCAAAGCAACTGTAGTCTGAAATAAGCGGGTTTGCACTTCAGGGCTGAAAAGCATGCAAATACAATAAAATCGGGCTTCTTGGTTTTTTGGTTCTGAGCATGTGTAGGTATGAGTTCATACTTACTGTTTAAACAATGATCCGCTGTAGTTCAGAACCCATTCTGCCTTGATGAGGTTGAAGTGCTTCCTCACTATGGTTTTATTTTATCTTTGAAATGTAAGATGTCTGTATTGTGAGAAAACAAAGAGGGGAAAAAAGGTGACTGCTGTTGAACCAGAAATAGGATTTGTGTGCATTTTTTTTTAATTTCTAAGGAAATATATGTAGTTATGCTTTCAAGTATTCCTGGGGTCAGAATATTTCTTGTGTGAAAGAAGTACTAATCATCATTTGTCCTCCACTGTTTCAGTGGTGGACATAGTTTATAGAGAAGAAAGGTCTTGGTTTAAGAGAGCTCCCTTTGCCTCCTTTCCTTTGTTTGAACGTTTGTCTTTAAATTCACTGTTTTAATGTGGGCTAAGGAATCCTAGAGCACAGAAGAGAAGCTGCTGATAGATTGGGAACTAGATCCAAGCCTGAAGAAAAATCTTGCTGTGCTACTCCACACTGTTGGCTTTGTTTATAGCTCATTGTATGTTTTAAATGTATTTCATCTTCTTAATACTCTTCATATCAGAGGTCATTTATCCAGCTCGAATGACTGTTTTCAAAATACTTAAAACTCCCTTGCCAAGGGAATTCACAAAACACACGTTTTTCTTCCAACATCTTCTTGCTATTGGACAGGGATAGCAGTAGTGGTCTACAGTATTGTTGTGACCTGACTTAGAATTGTGATGTTTCCTGGGTGGGTGGGTTTCTGCTGATAAATTTACAAGATGGTCCTGACAGGCTGAGTGGAAGTTGAATGTACAGTTAATGGTGGATGCAATAAAGTGTGGATTTTTTCCTGTTCTTGTTTGAAGAAGAGGCATGCCCTTCTGACCACTTAATATTTCCCTGTGTCCTCTCCTTTTTATGTGTGTGTACATGAAGGATCTAACGTAGCCTGTTCTGATAGTTACATGATTTGAGGCTAAAAGCTACAAACCATAAGTTATTATTTATAGTATATTGATTGTGAACTCCTCCCCCTTTGTGATGGCATCTATGTTATATGCATCATTTAATGAAAGGTTGTCTATGATGAGCTGTTTTATTATCGGGAACAAAAAATTTCCTCAAATTTGCTTACCTTAGTCCCTATTCTATTTCAGAGGACTTACCAAATTAATTATTTGAAAGGCAGAGTTATAGCTGGGTAGGGGCTGGGAGAACAAGAACAAGAAAGAGTTATTAAGACCTTCAGTCCTCTGATTCGCTTCCAAAAAGGGCTGGACAAATCCAGAACCAGAAGCCTGGAGCTCCATCTAGGTCTTCTACATGGGTGCCGGGGCCCAACCGCTTGGGCCCTCTTACACTGCTTTCCCAGACACGTTAGCAAGGAGCTAGATCAGAAGTAAAGCAGGAGGGACTTGAACTGGTGCTTATGGGAAGCCTACCTGGGATGGCTTACCCCGCTGCACCACAAGGCTGGCCCTCATCAAATGTTTTTTATCTGATATTTTAGTAGCCTGAATTGCTGAACACTACGAATTGCCACCAAGGATGTGTTTTGTTAGTTTTGGCATTGCTATGTCTCGAGTTGTCTGGAGAGCTCCAAGTGACTCTTACAGCTCAGGACAACAGGAAGTGGTTGGCCTAGGTACAAGCTGAAAGGTGGATACAGATCCACACTCTGATCATTTTGGTACCGGAAGAATTGGAGTGCTGGCCACTTTAAGAAAATGTGAGAGTTAACTTTGACTTTAGTTGGGACACTCTCAGGCCGTATTTTGCTGTGCCCCTTCATTCCTCATTTACTTCAGAGGGAGATGCTAAAAAATCCTCAGTAAACACTTAAGTTGAATGTTACTTTTTTAACAGAAAAAAAAAAAAAACAAACTTGGGTATGTATGGGTGTTTGACTCCATGTGTATCTGGGATTATCAGGGTGAGGATATCATTAACTCGAATAGGACGTTGTGTCAGCTTCTGAAGTGTTGGGAGTTCTGGGGTATGAATAGAATTGAGAGCTGGGAGGCCAAGGTTGTGTTCCTACTTTACACTGCCTCAGAAAAACTGTTGCAATGGCTTTTTTATTCACAGATGTCACTTAGTTTTGTTTTCTGCAGGAGAAAAATGTACACAATTCTCTTTGCTGTTTTTAAATTCTCAAATGTCGTATGTATTGACAGTCATATATACACACAGGTGTACATATGTAGCAGGGTAGATGCGAAAGATACACACAGGCAACAGAAAAGACTTTTGAATACGGAATGGAGATGCTTCCTTGGACCGTTGATGGATGGATAACGATGCTGTATTTTTCCTGCTGTTTGGGAGAAGTTGAATATATTGCTTTTTCTGTTCCATTAATGTAGACAATAGAATTTCAATGAATAATCAAATAATGTAATATGTAGAACTGAATAATCCCAGCAGGTATCATCCTGTTACATGAATGCAAGTGAGGGATAAATTTCCTCCAGCTTTGTTAACCATTTGAAAATCTCCTTCCCATACCCCATATTGTAAGGAAAAGTAATTTTCTGTGAGGTTAAGTGGACCTCAGGATAGGAAGAAATCCCTAGAGCTATCTTTCTGCTTAGATTTCAGTTTTCCTCCCAAGTCTGACTGTCAACAATAATATCTGGTATGAGCCTCTGGTGCTGATATTCCATAGGTCATCATCATTCTCTGTCCCAGATGAAGTCTCAAGACAAGCATTGCAGTAGCAGATACTAAATTTAATGCATCATTCAAGTTAGTTATGTAACTTGAGGTCTTTAAATAAAAACCCCAGGTCTTTAAATCTTTATGGTTCCTGTTTTCTTATTTTTTGAATGATGTTACAATGTTGAGAGGCAATACAGTCCATCCTTGTAAGGGTTTAAAAGATCCATGTTCGAGAGATTGTACAATGTATAATATTCCTTGATAATCTATGCAATATCATTTTCATAAGAGTGTAATCATTTTAATTACGTGTTAATAATGGGGATGTAGAAATTTGAAAGTCTGGAAGTATTCTTGTGACAGAGAGCCAAATGTTTGATAATAGAAAGGAAAGACAGCGTTACAACAAGAAGTGTTAACAATTCAGGTATAGATAGCCAGGGAGGCTGGAAATAAACTTGTTATATTTCATCTTGGTTCATGTATATGAGAGTACTTTAAAAAGTTCATAGAAAATGGATAGTAAGTTTCTTTTGATTTATTTAAAAAAAACCTTAATCTGTGCATATAGGTTCAACAAGGTCATGGATAATGCACATGAGGCTTGGATTTCAGAATTGGTTGTCAGGAAAAATTTTAATTCCATGTTTCCTTGAGTTCAATCCTGATTGGACTGATCCATTCTAAGACAGTATTGGCCAGCAATTAAAAAAACTTCTTGAGTTGAAATTCTAGCTCTTTCCTCTAGTATGATCTTTAGATAAATTTAGAATTTTAAGGATGTTTGTTTGAGAGACCTGGTGAGACAGAGATTGCCCATCTTCTAGTTCACTCACCAAATGCATATCCCAGCCAGAAGCTGGGAACTTGATTCTGGTCTCAATTTTGGGTTGGTTTCTTAATCTCAGTCTCAGTATACCTGTCTGTAAATGGTTGTTGAGAAGACCTCTGGTGACAAATAAATGAAAGAATATTGAGGAAAGCTCCTAGTGTGTAGCAGATATTCATAACATATTAATTGCTATTGTTAGTGCTTTTCTACTATTTTTAGTGAAAGGTATAGGAAGGTCATAGTTACTTACTCCTTTCAAGTCTTAATGTTAACATAATACTTGCTACATGGGAACCATGCCACTCTTCCCCTCCTCAGCTTTTGCCCAAATTCTCAATCTGTGCTTGGGAGATAACACATTTTTAGAGGTGAGAGGATAACTTCATTCTGCTAGTTTCCAGAAAGGCTTTCTTAACCTTTTTGACCTTCAGTATGAAGGTTAGTCATGGACTTTTTTTTTTTTTTTCATTCAGAAATTGAAATTGTGTATCAGGATTGGCTATGGTAGTAATCTCTTTAAAAAGTGACAAAGTTTCTAGCTCTAGTATTATAGTGCAGTTTACTTACAAGCTGTAATTGCTTATTAAACCCTTACTGTAATCCTGTAAGTAAGTTTTTGGCTAAAGGAAATAGCTGAGTAATTGTGTGTGTGTGTGTGTTTACACGTGTGAACATACAAATTGACTTGAATTACCATTGAATGAGAAGATTGCTTTTGGATAAACATGTGATACCTCACATCTTTTGCTTTCCACTTTGAGTTCCAGTATTCAGGTGTGCATTGCACAAGTAATTTGCTTTATAAGCAGAAAATGTTTTCATCTGAAAAATGAGTGGGTTAGAATACCTTTTTAAAATATTTTTATTATGGAAAACTAAACATAAAAGTAGGAGGAATGATGTAATGGATTTTAGTGGATCATTGAGCATCAACAAATTTGGTAAATACATAAAAAATTAAAAGGCAGAGAGAGCGAGTAATAGTGATTACTCTCATCTGACAGTTCATTCCCCAAATGCCTGCAGCTGTGAGTCTGCCTGGGTTTTCCTGGTCCTGGACACAAAGAAGGGTGCAATCCATGTCCCCTATGTGGGTGGCAGGAACCTAGTTATGTGTTCCATTACTGCTGCCTTCCAGGATCTTAATTTATAGAGAGGTAGAATTGGAGATGAAGCTGGTACCCATCCTAACAAGTGTCTTAACCATCAGGCTAAACACCTGCCCCCAGATAACTTCTTTAGGACCCTTCTCCCTTAGTGATTATGACTTTTTTCTGACCATGCAAATTCTAATTTACTATTATTTTTGAGAATCTAGAATATGATTTTTGAAGTAACATTGTACTGTCAATGCCACCAACATTATATAGTTAAATAGTAACACTAAGCATTCAATGGCAAGCCAGTAAAAGAAAAAGACAAAGTGATGCATGAAGAATGCTTTGGAGCTGAGCAGATATAGGAAGTCAAGCTTAAGCAACATGGAATTAGTTTGAGGAAGGCACTTAATAAATATTGCTGAATCAAAGAGCTTATAAAATGTCCTCCAGTAGCCTGATTAATACCATGTTATCATATATAAGAATAATTTTTGGGGTCGGCGCTGTGGCACAGTGGGTTAATGCCCTGGCCTGAAGTGCCGGCATCCCATATGGGCGCAGTTCAAGACCCGGCTGCTCCACTTCCCATCCAGCTCTCTGCTATGGCCTGCGAAAGCAGTAGAAGATGGCCCAAGTCCTTGGACCCCTGCACCCACATGGGAGACCTGGAAGAAGCTCCTGGCTCCTGGCTTCGGATCAGCACAGCTCTGGCTCTTGCGGCCAATTGGGGAGTGAACCAGCAGATGGAGGACCTCTTTCTCTCTCTGCCTCTCCTCTCTCTGTGTACCTCTGACTTTCAAATAAATCTTGTAAAATTTTTTTTAAGAAACTGGACATTGATAAACAATTCTAAAAGTGTTGAATTTATGTTTTTTCAATCTGTTGGAATTTATTTTAAGATTGTAACTGCTGGCTTCTGAGCTGGTCTGGGGTGATCCTAGCCTTTGTGGAGTTGCCCACCTCAACCCCTATCCTGCCCACACATGCATGGTGTATTCCATGTAATCAACAGGGTCTGATGGAAGGGATGATGGTGTATGACCTCTGAGACTGTCGTAAAAGACACTGCCTTCCTGTCGGGTCACTTTCTCTGGGGGAGTTCCAGCATCCACAGTGTGAGAACACTTGAGCAAGCCATTGGGAGTCACATGGCAAGAGAGTGTGGCCTTCTTCCAGCAGCCAACACCTACTTATCAGCTGTATCAGGGAGCCACCACCGGGGCGGGCCTATAGCTCTGGTCACATCCACAGATGCCTGCATTCCTGGGTAGCACATTATATCATTCTGAGGGCCCTTGGGCTGTCTAGAACTACCAAATTAAGCCACTCCTGGAATCCTAATTCACAGAAACTGGAAGTTATCAAATGTTCAAAGTTGCTCAGTTTTGGAGTAATTTGTTAATGCAACAGCAGCAGCCGCAGATAACTAATAAAAAAATCTCAAACTGCCTCAGGGTTGTAATTATAAATACTAGCTATCACTGTTTAATAGATATGTCAAAGTACCAGTTAATAGAGTTCTAGTTGATAGAATGCTATTTAAATCTACATTTACAACAGTGAATAACTAGCCTCTTTGTCTTTTATACTTTTAAACCCCAGAGAAGGTGAATCTTCTGTGGATCTTAAAAATAATGAGGACTGAAGACAAAA
Organism: Lepus europaeus; assembly: GCF_033115175.1. NCBI lineage: Eukaryota > Metazoa > Chordata > Mammalia > Lagomorpha > Leporidae > Lepus > Lepus europaeus. Next base: position 43,470,962 of record NC_084836.1, on the reverse strand, counting down.
TATTTCAACCAATATTTCATTCCTCAGCCACTCTTCTGAAACTCAGTCCTGGCCTTTGCTTTTGGCCGTGTGTCTGTCAAAAATTGAACTGTTTGAGAAAATTGAAAGAAAGCTGATTGGGGGTCAGGGGTTGAAGACTGGGGTGTATTTCAGCTAATGCTTTTGGATAAACTTGGGGATGGTATTATGGTTGACTTCTAGGACATCCCAAAATTCATCCCTTCATAGATGGACATACAATGGCATTTCTCACTTGATCATGTATTACAGTTGAAGATTTCTTTTGCTACCTGAACTATGTAAGATTAAAGAGCCAAATATGACGCAAGTATTGGAATGTGTTGCCTATTGTAGCCATTCTTCATGAATTTATACTCTCGCTACGTGTGTGTGTATGTGTGGCTGGACTACACAAGCATGGTTCTGGAATGTGTGTGTCCATGTTTTTTTCTCATTGTTACATTCTAAGGCTAATGAAACCTAAAAGTAGTGTCACTGCAGATTGGAACAGGTTCTGTACAACTTCAAAATTTTGGTAGATAAAATGATATGGGTTAAAGAACCATATGAAGATGATAACCTCACTTTTTCCTTCATCAATCTGTTTAATTGTATCTAAATCAATACCATGTCATCAGATGTAAAATATGACAGCATCTTTAGCATATATAACTTAAGGAACCTTGGGAAATAGTTTTCTGAGCCTGTAGATTGGTGTGAATATTGGTTTTTATAAATGACCCACCAATTTTTTTTATGTTTGGAGAATAGAGTTTTTGTGTGTTCTGTTTAATTTGTTAGGTGGGATAACTAATAAGATTAAGGTTCTTGAATTTTTTTCAGATCCAAGGTTATCTTGGTATAAAAAAGCAGTAGCATTCACTGACATGCAGCAATATCACGCTGTCTGGGAATTGAAATTGATTTTCCTTTTTTTTTTTTTTTTTTTTTTTTTTGGTCTTTGACATACACATTTACACTTTGAACAAGCTTCACCTGGGAGGACTCCAAAAAACCAATAAGCAGTCATTCAGAAATTAGTTTTCAGGACATCACAAATTAGTTGCATCACAAGCCTCAGGATAAAGTTAATGAAGTCAGTAGTTCTTCTTGATATTTTTATGTTTGAGCACAGGGTGCAATAAGAACTACCTTTAGGATTGAGAATAAACAACACTGACCCAATTTTTTCTGTTCTTATGAAATATGTGGAAATTAAACTACTCCTAGTCGCCGGTAAAATGGATACATATAGCTGATGTGTATATAGAACTCGGGAGTGTATTCTTAGATGTCTTTTGATAAACGTGCTTTGGTTTATTTGTTGGATAATGTGTCTAATCTTGTGTGCTTTCTCCTGCCTTGCACATTTGACATTGCATTAATTTGTCCCATGTAGTAAACATGTTTAAATAAAAACAAAGTTTAAGTATTAATTACCTTTCACACTTTGAGGACACCTGGGATATAGAAATGAATAAAACAAGATCCTTGCTCTTGAGAAAGCTGGAATATATATACTTTTTAATTTAAAAAAATTAAGAAATTTTAAATTTGTTTTTTCAAGTTCTAATTGTTTATAGCTAAACTTGACAATTTATTATGGCCAAGCTGTACTCAACACAGCATTGGGTTGGATTATGTTACCGTAATTGGTATTACCCTGAGTTCCACACTGTTAATGAATGCTAATGCTCCTTTGAAGGTCTCCTACATGTGGCCTCAGTAACCACAAAGGCCTTTCTGCCTACAGCAGATAAACTTTCAATAATGTCACAGGAAGTTGCATTAGGAATTAGGCCATTACCTATAGCCCTTTTCTTTCTTTGCCTTCTAATGTCTGTTCAAAGTATTTCCCAAGAGCACATATGTGTATCATAGTTTGGAATTTTAACATTTATTTTTCTGCATAGCATGGAAAAGAAGGTTCTCATTCACTTTTTTAAAAAAAGATTTATTTATTTACTTGAAAGTCAGAGAGAAGGAGAGGCAGAGAGAGAGAGAGAGGTCTTCCATCTGCTGGTTCACTCCCCAATTGGCCGCAACAGCTAGAGCTGGGCTGATCTGAAGCCAGGAGCTTCCTCCAAGTCTACCACGTGGGTACAGGGGTCCAAGGACTTGGACCATATTCTGCTTTCCCAGGCCACAGCAGAGAGCTGGATTGAAAGTGGAGCAGCCGGGACTTGAACTGGTGCCTATATGGGATGCCAGCACTGCAGGCGGTGGCCCTACCCGCTACGCCATGCTACTAGCCCTCCTCATTCACTTTTAAGTCAACTCCTGATATGTTTGCTAAATATGTATTTTAAGAATTGAGATAGAGTTTTGATAGTAGTGTGGTTAGGGTACCAGAAACATCAGAATCTGCCTTGCCAGTTAGCTCTATCAAGGGGTTCCCAGAGAAGGTACTGAGGTATGCCAGCAAGAGAAGCCAAATGGTAATCAGAATACCACCTTATTAATAGCTTCAGACGGTGCCAGTTGCCCTTAATGCAAGACTCTAGACAAAGGTTATTGAGGTTATATAGAACATGATACCTTAGGCTTGAAGCCATAATATATGTATGTAACATTATAGATATATTTTATACCTCTAATATATTTATAAATATAATTTATATATTTTGTATATCTATAATATATATTTTCTATATATATATAATGTATCAGATAAATTAAACATTTATTTTGATACCCTCTTCTTTAGACATGACAATTTTTTCCCTTTCTTATTTATTTACTTAACTGTGGCTAACCCAGGGATCTAGTTTTAACTTAGCAACCATATCCAAATAGGAGAAGGAAAGGAGAGAAGGAGGCAACTTGGGTTTTATGCCTTTAAAATGCAGTGACCTTGTCCACTGACCACTGTGGCCCAGTCAATGCTTTTGGTCAGAAGAGCCACTTCTCCTTTGAAGAGGGTGGACAGAGGTTGTTACGGTGAGGATGCAAAGGGTCAGTGATAGGGATAACTCATGATACAGGTGGTAATCTTTTATCTGAAAATCTGCAGTTACTGTTGTTACGGAATTTGGATGTTTTCATATATTTAAAAGATGCGTGCATATATATATATGCATCTTTAAAATATATGAATATATATGAATATAATATATGAATAATAATATGTGAATAATATATATTCACATATACCCTGAAACACAGTATATCATGCATCAGTCTTGGCATGGACTGGGGAAGCACATCTTTGTCAAATATACTATTTCTGGATGAAAAATTCACAGTAAGTGGGTGTGATGGGGCAGGTATGTGGTTCAGTGATGATATTGTTGCTTGGGATGCCATCATCCCATATCAGAGTGCCTGGTTCAAGACCTGGCTACTCTGCTTCCAATTCTGGTTCCTGCTAATGCACACCTTTGGTGACAGCCTATTGAGAGTTCAAGTACGTAGGTCCCAGCCCACCCATGTGGGAGACCAGGATGGAGTTCTAGGTTCCTGGCTTCAGCGTGGTCCAGCCCTGGCTGTTGTGGGCATTTGGGGAGTGAACCAGAGGATGGATGATGAGATCTCTGTCTCTCCTTTAAAATAAAATGAAAAAAGGTGGGTGTGGTTAACAGAATAATGTCCCCCCCCCCCCCACAATGTTGGTATCTAAATTCCCAGAACCTATGACTACATCACCTTTTAAGGCAAAAAAGGTCTTTGTGCTGCAGTTAAGGTTTAAGGTCTTTGAGCTGGGGGCTGTCTGGCTGGACCAAATCTGGTCACTTGGATTTTGAAAGGCAGAGGATCTTTCTCAGCAATGTTAGAGACAGTCAGAGATGCTACCTTATGAAATAAGGGAGCCATGGGTTAAGACGTGCAAGTGGTCTTTAGGAGCTGAAAAAAAGGCAAGGGAAGAAGTTATCACCCGAAGCCTCCAGAAAAGAAAGCAGTTATGATGACAACTTGGTTTTTGTCCTCGTGAGCACCAATAAGACCTGTGAGCTCCAGAACTATAAGATAATAAATTTGTGGTGTTTTGAACAGAAAGTTCATGGTAATTCATTACAGTAGCACTAAAAAACTAATATAGTGAGATTAAAACTGTAACCTTTTTATTTCAGGTCAGTTTTGAAAGGTCTTTGGTTTTTCTGAGGTTTTGCATTATGAGCCACATTTAAGGATTGAGAAGCTGTCAGGGAAATCAGGCATTTTGATATTGTAACTGAATGTAATCTTGTGTTACTTAATTTTTTTTATGGGAGGAAGAGTTCCTTAGAAGGATGTTTTGCTGCTGTTGTTGTTGTTACTATCCCAATATTTTGAGCCTCTGCTGATTTCTTTGTATTCATTTCCCTTTATCTGTATTAACTAGTTTCATGATGAGTCTGGCCAACTAGGTTGACCATGACCTTTGTTTCACTGTAAATCGGACTAAGGTCATACACCTGTATACAAAGAGACCTAGACTCTGAAATATGCTAGGATATACATGGGTTCTTGTTGCTTACGTTTATTATGGAACAGCTGCTTCCTGTCCCTCCTTCCTTCCTTTGAGGATGGTTGGGGCTTGAACGGAAGCAAACACAGCAGGGTGAGTTTGTGAATGTGGCAGATAGTAACTGGACTGAATGCCTCAACACAAGAAGTCTGGATATGCCTGGGCTCATGTGTGCACCTCATTGTTAACCAATTAATAACATTAAGATTTTACAAGGAGAAATATTATCCCAAGTTTTAGTCCTTTTCATGACAAAACTCAGGCTGAAGTTGACTTTTGGAAATTTGCCAAGAAAATATCCCACAAAATATAAAGTGTATTTCGGCATGTGGGGTAGCAGTTTATAATAAAAATGCAGAAGTGATTTCTCTTGTGATGCTGTGCTGTTGTAGTGTATTCCATTATTATGCAATGGTTGTAGTCTGATTCATGTTTGAAGGTTATGCTTTCAGTAACTGTTTCATGATGATGATACTAACTCTGACTCAAATTAAATTGCTAACTTCAAATATGCACCTTGCACCGTCCTTGATCTGCAGCTGAATCTTCAGGAATATCAATTGTACTATTGATTATTTTGATGCATAAGCACTCGGAGGATCAGTCTCACTCTGTCAACAACTATGTGTCTGTGCCTGTGTTAGTGTTTTACTTCATTTTCCAGAAAAAAAATGATGTTGTAAATGGCTGTCTGTAATCTGTGAATCGAAACTTTTTTCTTCAGTAAAGACATATTTCTGTTCTTTGCCCTAATACTGTATGGTACCTGCCCCCCAAACAGTATTTTTCCCTCCCCAAAAATTTTCATTATGGCATATTTGAAATATTTTCATAGCTTTTGACAAAAATGATTTTGATCCAAATACAACTTGGCAGCCTGCTCATATACAAGCCACTGTCTGAGACCTCATGTCTACGTAATCAATAGAATGACTTCATACAAAGTTTGACATAATTTGTTTAGACCATTGACCCAAGTGAAAAATCTGGCACAATGGTAGAGAATTTTTTTCTCATCTATTATCTATCCTGAACTTGTAATGTTTCACCATGAATTTGTTTGCTTATTTATTGACTCTACTGATTTTTTTTTTAGTTGAAATACAAGGGTAATTCAAAGTAATTCATGCAAAGTGAAATTAAAAGATGATTTTGGTAAATAAAGGTTAAAGTTGACTAATTTGATGTTAAAGATGGAATATGCTATTTTGAGAATCATTTAACACCTGTTGTTAGGGTTGTCTTTGCAGAAACCACGTGTTTGTTAGACATATCTAACTCACATTTTTCATCAATTTTTAAAGTACCCTTATATGTGTGGTTGCTGTATAAGGTACTATAGTGCCTCATTCTTTTCACTATAGTATGTTGGGCTGTGGGCCAGATGCTGGGATGAGTAGAAAGGAAAATAGGATGGGGACTTTGCGCTTAATGACTTTTCTATTAGGAATGCAAGGCTGGTACAAGGGTGGCATGTGCTTTTGGCAAGGATGCATGTCTGTAGAGAGGACAGATAAAGGAAAGGAAGTCTTTTTCCTTGTGGGGAAAACACAGAATGCTTACTGAACAGATAAAAGGATATTCCAACCAGGAAATGGGGTAGTGAAATATTAAAGCAAAATTCTATCTGTTCCATGGCATGCGGGCCCCTAAGATTCAGTCCTTTGTATCTTGGGTCCAGACATCATCACCTGACATTCTAACCATGTTGAGCTGTTGGGAATGTCCAAGTCTCAGGCTCTTTGCTTTGGACCTGTCCTAAATTTCTGGTCAATGAGACTGCTATATTGAGTTGTTCTGTTAATTTTTTAAAAAATTTATTTAAGTTATACAAGTTTCATATATTTCATATATAAAGATTTAGGAATATAGTAGAACCCTCCCCCACCTACACTCCAACCCTTCCTCTCTCTTTCTCTGATTCCAATTCATTGTTTTTACAATGATCTGCTTTCAGTACAATTAATGATCTTATAGTTTAACTTACTCTAAGTAAAGGAGTTCAACAAATACTATGAAGAGAAAGAAAACAAAATAAAAATATTGTTCCTCAATGGAAGAGACAGGGGCTATAAACAATCATCTATTCTGAAAATGTCTATTGCACTCCAATACATTACATTTCAGGTATTCTATTAGTTACTTCCAATATGGGAAAACATAATATCTTTCTTTTTGGGACTGGCTTATTGCTGGGTCTTAGTCCACCCGTACAAGGATGGACTGGGTCCGAGGAAAGGTAAGTGCGCCGCTTGCCCGTTCCCCAGCCTCCCGATCCCGGAGACAATCAGACGCAGCGGGGAGCCAAGTCTAGCAAGGACTCATTTACTTCGTGCAAAATAGAACCTTTTATAGCACAAAACTGCAGAGTCATTGGGGCAGGGCTAAGGACCAACCAATCACTTAAACGGTCATTTTCCGGGGGGGATTTCTATAGGACTAACCATATGTCTATACACTTGTTACTAGTTTTGTTACCTCCCCTGATGTTGCGCAGCCAATTAGTTTTAGTGGTAAACAACTTTGGATTCCGCCCACCTTACTTCCTTTGGGCACCATCATGTAACTAATTTCCCCACAGCTTATTTCAGTAAGTATAATGGTTTTCAATTGTGACCATCTTGTTGCAAAAGAGATTTTTTTTTTCAGCTGAGTAGTACTCTATATATACATAATTTCTTTATCCAGTCAACAGTTGATGGACTTCTATATCAATTCCATATTTTTGCTGGTGTGAACATGGGGGTATAGATAACTCTTTGATACACTGATTTCTTTTGGTTTGGGTAAATTCTCAGGAGTGGGATGGCTGGATCATATGGTATGTATATATTCAGATTTCTGAGGTATCTCCATACTGTCTTCCACAGTAGTTGCACCAGTTTACATTCCTACCAGCAGTGGATCAGGGTACCTTTTTCCCTACGTCCTCGCCAGCATCTGTCCTTTGCGGATTTTTTTATGGGAGCCATTCTAACTGGAGTTAGGTGAAACCTCATTGTGGTTTTGATTTGCTTTTCTCTAATGGATAGTGATCCTGAGCATTTTCTCAAGTGTCTGTTGGCCATTTGAATTTCCTCTTAAAAAATGCCTGTTTAAGTCCTTTGCCCATTTCTTTGCTGGATTGTTTTGTTGAATTTCTTGTGCTCTTTATATATTCTAGATGTCAACCCTTTATTGGTTTTGTAGTTTGCAAATATTTCCTCCCATTCTGTTTCTTCATGTTTCTGAGTGTTCCTATAAATCTAATTTTTTAAAAAGATTTTATTTGAGAGGTAGAATTATAGATAATGAGAGAGAGAGATGGAAAGAAAGGTCTTCCATCTGCTGGTTCACTCCTCAAATGGCCACAGTGGCTGGAGCTGCACTGATCCGAAGCCAGGAGCCAGGAGCTTCTTCCAAATCTCCTGCGCGGGTGCAGGGGCCCAAGCACTTGGGCCATCTTCTGTTTTCCCAGACCACAGCAGAGAGCTGGATCAGAAGAGGAACAGCTGGGACTAGAAGGACTAGAACCGGCACCCATATGGGATGCTGGTGCTGCAGGCAGAGGATTAACCTACTGAGCCACAGCTCTGGCCCTATCTATAAATCTAATTTTAAGACATTGAAATTACTCATTAGAAATAGGATCTTCATAGTTCATTCTTGACAAATACAAAATCCTAAAATTCTTACTTTCAAAAATACTTTGCTGGATTACACTAGTGCCACTTAGGCATTCATTTTTTTTTTTTTCTTAAAGTATGTGTATTCTGTTAAGTACCAAAGAGACAACGATGAAATACAAAATAGTTGCTCTCCAGGAGCTTAACTGCTGGCAAGAGACTGAAAAACTAGATTTAAAAAAAACTTCACAGTACTTTAGTTTGAAACTTCTGTAGTTGTAGTAAAGGAATGAAGGTACATGGAAAACCAGGGGTGGGTGTGACAGTCCTGCCTGGGGACTGTGCATCACGGAAGAATGCCCAGAGAGGTGTTTAAACTGAGTCAGGAGAGATGAGTGGGAACTTACCAGATGGGCCCAGTGAAGAAGAGTGTTTCAGGATCTTACTCTGCAATTCACAAATAATGAAGAGAGCATAGAGAGTTGGGATGAACCGTTCCCAGGGGGCAGAAATGAAGGCACGGGACAAGTGCAGCATAATGAGGCTGGAAGGGTAGGTAACTCATGAAATGTGACTTCTATATGGAAGGGTTCATATGCAGTTCTGGAGTTAGAAATAATTCTTGGTTGTGAAACAGGGTTACAGTGTACATAATACCCTTTGAGTGCAGATGTCAGTGTTATAACATTTTAATATAAAATTGTTCAATGCAGAAGCAATACCTTTGTGTCAGCTAAGAGCTGAATCTTCACAGCATAACACTTCTTAGAGTTAGTGGTCACATTAACTTGTCTATATCTTAGTTTCTTCATCTGCAAAATGGAAATGATAAAGGCCATCTTGGAGTTGATGTGAGAATTAGATGGGCTTATACTGCTAATGAACCTAGTAATGCATTATGTATGCAGTAATTGTGTATATTTCCTGGGAATTTTAATTTTTAAGAATAGTGATTAGGTGGCCAACATGACGTTGGTAATGTTGGAGCTGGAAGGTTACTTAAAAATCAGTTTCAATGGGTGTTCTTTTAACAGCCAAAATATTTCTTGAGATCTGAAGTTGTCTTGTTTACTTGTCTGAGGAAGGGAAATTAGACAATGGGAAGTGAATTGCAAGTATGGCAAACAGCATGTGGGACCCTGACTGGGATTAACCAAGTATGGCTGAGGTTATTATGTTTTAAACTATTTGGGAGGTGAAGAGACAGTGTAAATGCTGTAAATGCTCAGAATGACTGGGACTGGGCTAAGCCCTGGCTGGATCCAGGAGCTGGAAACTCAGTTCCCCTCAATGGGTGGTAGGAACCCAAATACTTGAGTCCATCCCAAGATCTGCAGTTGCAAGAAGCTGAAGTCAAGAGCCAGGATCCAATCCAGTACTCTGATTTGGGATGTGGGTATTTTACCCAGCATTTTTTGCTTTTTTTTTTTTGTAAAAAATTATATATACATATAAATACACACATTATATGCACATATGGTTTATTTGTAAGAGATGGAGAAAGGGAGAGAGAAAGAGATATTCCTTCTGTTGGTTTAGTCTACAAATGCCTGCAGCAGCCAGCACTAAACCAAGCCAAAGCCATAAGACTGGATGTATCACAGACCCCCAAGTATTGAATCAAAACTTCCCTTCTCCCAAGGTGCATGTTGGCAGGAAGCTACAATTGGAAGCAGAGCCATGACTAACCCAGGCTCCCTGATATAGGATACAGGCATGCCTGGTAGAGGATTAACCATCATACCCTACCCACAGGTGTCTTAACTGCTAGACTAAACATCAGTGCCTGGGTAAAGTTATTAAGACCACACTCCACATTTAGTATTACTGTGTCCTGATCTCAGCAAAGGTAGACTTACCACAAGACAATCTCAAAAAAAAAAAAAATAAATAAATAAAAAATAAAAAAAAAAAACTGAGAACATTTGATATTGAAAGAATTTTACTACCATGGCTTAATTAGTCCAGAGCATGGTGCCAGAATGTGGAGCACCCAAATGGTGTAAAGGTTTGCTGTGACTTTTGCTGGCTTCTAAAAGCAGAGTAATTACCACTAAATTGTGGATAATCATAAACATACTGTACTTAGATAGTATCCATTTAATTTAAAACATATTTAAAAATTTCAGAAAAGATTGAGGCAGATATTTAGTGCTTCCACTGGTAAAAATATTAGGGAATGAATACAAAGGTTTTTTTTTTTTTTGTCTTAAAAAATGCCATGTACATTCTAACAAGATGACATCCCTTGTATATCAAAGTATATCATATGATAGTCTGTGAATGAAAACTAATTTATGAAAAGATAGATGGCTATTTCATTGTGTATGTATGTGTATGTGTGTGTGTGTCTGTTTTGAAAGGCAAAGTTGCTGAGAGAGGAGGAGAGACAGAGATCTTCCATCTGCTTGTTTGCTTTCCAAATGGCCACGACAGCTGGGGCTAGGCCAGGCTAGATCCAGAAGTCAGGAGCTTCTTCCTGGTCCTCCATATGGTGGCAGGGGCCAAGCACTTTGGGCTGTCTTTTGCTGCCTTCCCAGGTGAATTAGCAGGGAGTTGAATTGGAAGTGGAGCAGCCAGGATTTGAACTGGTAGCCGTATGGGATGCCAGTGCTACAGTATGCAGCTTAACTGGCCATGCCCAGGATTTCCTAATAATTGTGTTTTCTTAGCAATTTAAAAAAATGTTTTGTACATCTTCTTATTAGTTCAGCAGACTTTTAAGGTAATGACTGTGGTGTTTTTTTTTTTTTTTTTTTTTGGTGGAAGATTGATTTTATTACACTGACTTCCTGGTTAAACATGCTATTTTATCAGATAAATCAAAACAGCAGGACTTTTAAATGTTCGTGACTGCCATATAATCTCTCATTTGTAACACAAAGCACAAGTTAGACCTTGGCCTTTTTTGCTAAACAGTTACTTGAAGACTGAATGATGAATAATTGTTATTCTCCAGTCATGTGAATCATAGTACCAAAGGAAGGAGCAGTTGAGGAGCTTTTAATGATGAATTGGTGCTGTTAATGAAAAAGATGTGGGTGGTAAATTATATATCCAAGCCCTTGAAAATTAACCTCTAGCACCTGTTATTAGTTTCATTTTTTTGCTTAGAGTAAGTCTAATTTTTTGAGAAGGCAGTTTATTGCCCTCTGAAAGATATTTAAATTGGAAAAATACTTCTTTGTGTTGCTTACCCAAAAGGAACAGTTTTACCCTTGGCCACATTGTGGTTTGTTTTCTCATCTGCATTCTGCTTCCCCCTGTTAGGGCCCTTGGTTGAAGCCTCTGTGGATTTATTTGCAGAGTAGCAGACATTGCATTGGACCTACAGATTAAATGAATCCCATGAGTTAGAAGGATGACCTTGTATCCGGGGAAAATAATTTCATTATTTGTCTTCCCTGCTTTGAGTGCAATAGAATTTGTGTGGTATGCCTGATACCGAGATGCTTTTTTATTTTGTGTGTGTGAGTTGACTTAGAGCAGATTTTAAGTAAGCATCCAGGCAGTGGAGCCTAAATTGCCTGAGTTTTAATTGTGACATGGATAGTCCTACATTTTGTCTTCTGTTAGGTTCAGCAAATAAATAATCCCATTTATATTTCAGTTTCCAGATATGCTTATATCTTTATTTGGCCAGGATAGGAATACTGTGCGGGTAAGTGGCTTTATGGTCAGAATCATGGTTACATGGCTGTTGATTCTTGCTGTGTAGCCAAGTAGTGTAATGTCTGTATTTTGCGCAGGTATGAAAGTTTGGTTGGACTGGGAGAAGATAACATAGAGGAGAATCAAAGAATCTGCCAGTTTCTGTTTGTGGTAGAAACACAGACTGGTACTGTATATTAGAGATGGAGATTTCAGAAACCTCAAATAAGCCAAATGGAAACGTTCTTACAGGTTGCTTCTTGTTGACTGGCTTTATGTACAAGAAAGGATAATTGTGTGCTATTCTATACAATTGACTTTTCTCAAGTTCATCTGACTTTTAAACCAAATTCATTCACAGTGGTGTTTTCTGCATAAGGGCCTGATTGATTTGACCAAGGGCCAACTGAGTTGCCATGAGAGTCAGCCATGACAATGGGGGGTAAATTAAAATAGTCTATGACCAGGGTCAGATCATCTAGGGAGGTAATAGAACAGTCCCTAAGGCCTGTTGAATGCAAGTGCTAAAATTCTATTTTGTACTCTAGTTAAAAACGGTCTAAAAAATAGCATTTAAAGTACAGGAGAAGCAATAAGTCATTTACTTTTGCTACAAATTCCTTTATAGAAAATCTCTAGTACAATTATGAGAGGAAATTTTACTGTTCCTATGACAATTTGATATTAAGAAATTACGTATTTGGTATTTGTTGCATTTAGTTAGTTCTTCAGATATTTTTAGAAGTCCTTTTCTATCACTAAAATCTTTCAGATTTGGAAGATATGTAGTACATATATTTCTCCCTAATTTATAAGTAATTATACTGAGGTTTAGAGTACAGTTCAGTGGTGTATTTACATTAATAAAAGTGATTACTGACAAAGTAGAATTAGAACCCAGATTCATGAATTTCTATACTACTTAGCTGAAATTTATGAGTAAGAAGGCATATAGTTGCTTTAAGCAATGGGACAGGGATCTTTTGTTATTTCTAGGTAAGCTAAACCTGGATATGACTTCAGTTATCCCTGCAGCATAGGTGCACACTATCTGTATTTGAAATCAGTAACAACAGGTGAAAGGAGAGATAACATGGTCTAATTTTATTGGGGAGGCGTGAATGGAAGGCTCTATCCTTAGGCATTCCTATTAGTGTTTTGGGGTTAATGTGCCTAATCATTGAAATAGGCTTCTACAAAGTAGATAGTGATGAATGATGTTTAACATGACACATGTTTAACATGACACATCTCTAATGTGTCATACGTAGATTAAGTATGATAACTTGTTTCCATTCTCAACATAAGTGATCATGTTGTGGGGTGGACATTGGGTACAGTGGTTATAACGTCAAGTGGGATGGCTGCATCCCATATCAGAGTGCCTAGATTTGAGTCCTGACTCTGCCTCTGACCCCAACGTTTTGCTAACATCTGCTTTCCTACCCTGGGAGGCAGTAGTGACAGCTCAAGTGCTGTGTCTCTGCCACCCATGTGGGAGACTTAGATTGAATTCTGGGCTCCCAGCTTCGGCCCAGCCCAGCCAGACATTTGTGGGTATTTGGAGAGTGAGCCAGTGAATGGAAGGTCCTTATGTTTCTCTTTCTGCTTTTCAAATTAGCAAAAACTAAAGAAAAATAAGTGATCCTGGTGGATAATTTGCTCATTTTTGTCAGGAGTATATTACTTAAAACATCATACATCCTTTCATTCTTAAAATGAATTACTAAAACTTACCTCTGGAGTGAATAAATTATTATAGATGTTTCAATCGAGTAAATAGGGATGTTTACCCTCTCTTTGAGTAAAGATGTATTATCTCAAACACAAACGTTGTCAATCATAGGGTTTGAATACGTCCTTCAATCAGCTCAAGATCCTTTTGCACAGCTAGGATTCGACCGAATACCACTTTTAATCAGCTAATTACATAAAGTATATCAGGTTTTCCTGCCAAACAAATGACTGGGGAGGAGTAATTGTACAAATGCACACCCCTGTACTTTTATTTTTCTCCTCAACGAAATAATCCGTGGAGGAAACCGTGTTCACAGGGTGAAAGTTGTAGGTTTGACTCTGAACTTCAGCAGGAAGTCATATCTGTGCGAAGTACATGTCTGTTGGTTTTAAGTTTTAAAATAGTTTCTCATTACTTTAGGGACAATATGGGGACACTTGAGTGTGTCTAGGAAAGAAAATTAGCTTGACCTTACTTCCCTTTGTCCTTCCTACTAAGTTAATTAATCTCCACATTTCTCTTTCTGTGCTTTTTCTTTCCTTCTTCTGGTTGTCTTGAGGCTCAAAGAAGTCCAAAAACAGTGTCCTCTTAGATAAAATCGGTGCCATCATTTTGTCATAGGGACAGTTTCCTGGTCCTGTCAGTGTTCAATATTTCTATGTTCCTTTGTATATGTACTAAGTATATGGTTTTAGACCTTTGTGGAAGATAAGTCTTGAAAGGCAACAAAATTAGCAATGCACAGAGTGGTGGGATCTTCAAAAAGCTTATGGAATCAACCCAGATTTCCATCAACTATGGACTAGATAAAAAAATTATGGTATATATACACTATGAAGTACTACTCAGCTGTTTAGAAAAAAATAAGAAATGCTGCCTTTTGCAACAAGATGGTGGCAACTGGAAACCATTATACTTAGTGAAATAGATGTAACATATTAAAGTAAATTAGACATTTTGAGAATTGGTGATTGTTTATAGCCCTTGTCTCCTCCATTGAGGAACAGTTGTTTGTTTTTTTTTTGTTGTTTGTTTGTTTTGTTTTTTTTCTCTTTTACTTGATCATTAAGTATACTGAAAATAGATCATTGTAAAAATCAAGAGTGGGGATTCAAGAGGGAGGGGGAGGAAGGTTGGGGGGGTGAATGTTACTCTGTTCCTAAATATGTATAGATGAAATTTGTATAACTTAATCAAAGTTTTCCACATTTTAAAAAAATTTTATCTTTAGTTTCCAGTTTTCCATGAATGTTACGATGCTCCCCTGTGTATGTTCATTTCCTGGGGCACAGGGAGGCAAAGAGATAGGAACAAGCAAGTTAGTGTTGGAGCAGAGACAGGAGTGCAGGTGTCTTTCTTCCAGATCTTTGGATTTGAACTAGAAATTCAAAGGAGATGCAGTTGCCAAGGTGAAATAATCTATTCATCTTCCTACTTAGCGTGCAGTCTCAGTTACAATAGGAAATCAAATCTCTGTTAGGCATCTGTTACACTGAGCACGTACAATAAATACTTCGAAAGCTGCGAGAGCTGAGAAAATAACATACTATTCCAATCGAGGAACTACTGGAAGATAAAACATAGCTTTTCCCATCTCTTTGCCCTTGCTAGTAGCCTGCTTCTATTTGGGTTCTCCTCTGCCACCAATGGGGTTTCATCTGAGCACTGGGAAGATAGCAGGAGCTGACAAGATTTTCTCATGTCAACAACTTAGCATATTGCCAGGAACCAGGGGCATACAATATTGGAACTGTACTGATAAGGCGTTTGGCATATACTTATTCTTTTCTCTCTGCATCTGCATTTTCTAGGCAGGCCTGTGGATGTGAGGGCCTCAGGACTGCACAGAGATATGACATGGCTAGATCAGCAGTTATAGGACAGCACAATATCTCAATTTGAGTGAATTTCACGAATCTCTATCCACTTGGCAGCAAGAAGCCCAGTTTAGATAGGAATAGTCCAGATCGGGCTAAGGGTTGGAGGAAACAGCAGTGCTGTTTTCAGGGAGGCACAAGATGAGGTTATAAACTGAGAAGCAGTGATAGTAACTACCATGGCAGGTCACCAGTGTCGGCCACAAGGAATTGGCTGGGAACACCTATAACAACACTTGCCAACTTGCAATACCACAAATGGAAGAAAATTGTAAATACTTGTCCCAGGGCTCATGAGGTCTGTTACGGAAAACATTGGAAATTACCCTGAAATCTCATATTTCTTACTAAAAATGATTGTGGATTCTGTACTCGGCTTCATCATTTTTGTGTTTATTACTTAAATTATCCTAAAACAAATGAGAATTCAAACTCTAGAAATAGGGACCCTATGAAAGTATTTGCATTCTCAGAAAATAGATTTAAAAGGTAAATCTATTTTGGTTCAGAAACATTTGGAATCTGTGTATGTTTCTACAACAGGCATTTCTCATGGAGTTTTTGAATTGTTGCACTCTCTGGTATTTTTCTCTGTGATATCAGGAATGACCCCCTAAAATCTATACAAAAATTTGGCCCCTTAAAGTTCCCCAGAAGTTCCATCTGGGATGCCACATATGCTACTGGAATTTTGGGTGCCATGCGATATCACCATGTCTCCAATATTAATAAGCCTGAGAGGGTTCTCGCCTAATATTTAGAGAAGAATTCTAAATACCGGCACAGATAAATGAGGCAGCATGGTACATTTTAAGCTTTTATTTAGTGAGAAAGATGCATAGGAGAGTGAGAGCTTTATTTAAGAGAGAGAGGTAAATCTGGGTTCATACTGAGCACCAGAAACCAGCCATGTGGAGAAGCATCTAGGCCAGGAAGCCTAGGGTGGGTGGCCTGAAGGCCATGCACCCTGGAGGCATAGGGCTACAGCCTGCCCCCTCCTGGCGAGAGGCCAGGGCAAAGAAGAGAAAGCCCGCATACACCATGTCCCAGGCTTTTAACCCACTTCCAAAGGGGAGTGGTTAATTAACCTGATTGGCTGGTGGGCACCCAGATGTGGCCAGGTAGGGGCATGAGGTCACACAGGGGCATGGCGAAGGCGTGGTCTTCCAGCTCACAAACCTAATTGATTTTAACCTATATGCCTGCCTTCATCTGGATCTCTTCCAGGCAAATGTTAGCTTTTCAGTTGAAAAGTCATACTCCTCAGAAGGAAAAAAATGGAACAACATAACTTTTCACAAGGATCGAACAAAACATGCTGAATGGTGTTTTGCTGATATGCAAAGCAAAGAATTGGTGTGCTATAAAATAAGCAACAATATCCAGTTACAACTTAGATATTTTGCAATCCCGTTCTTAGGTTTTCAGGGAATTCTTTCCCTGGTTTGTGAAACATAAAAGCAAACAAAACATTCTTTGATACAAGGTGAGTAGTAAGTAGTCAGAAACATCTTTGTAGATGCGTTCTGGCACTGGTTGAACTACATATGTTTGTGGGATCTTAAGCAGATTTGTCACCTCAATAGCTTGGGTGACCATATCATCTACTGTCCCTTAGTGAAGGTGCTATTCAACACTACAGTGGGTCATTAAGGGTAAATAGAGAATGTCCTGGATAAACTGGTCATCCTATCTTCAGTTCTTCATGTGTGTTGGTGAAATGAAATGGTTAGATTTTTTTCAAGTAATCTTTCTTCAGCAAGCCCAAAGTAGGCTTAAAATGGGTGAACTTTCAATTTGAACATGGATGGGAGCAGGGTTCTGATTCCCCATCGTCCCTGTCATGCAAATCCCTCCCAAGAATGCTGGGGGATCCCTGCTGTATTGTTTGAAAATTCTGACGTCTCAGGAGTGCATTCCCCTCTTTATTTGCCTTGAGATGAAGTCTCCTGACACCTCTTCAAGTGGAGAGTGTTAGGTTAATGCAAATCCTAACAAACAGAAAAGCAGGCACTACTAGGGTAACAGCTATTTGTTTAACTCTATCTTCTTGATTGTGCCTTTGCTTTTTTTCTTTTTCTTTTTTTTTTAAGATTCATTTAGTACTTTGAAAGGCATGTTCACAGAGTGGAAGAGACACACAGAGATAGAGATTGAGATTTTTCTGTCCATTGGTTCACTCCCTAAATGGCTACAATGGCTGGAGCTGGGCCAAGCTGAAGCCAAAACCCAGGAACTTCTTACGGATCTCCCACTGGGGAAGGGACCCAAGTGTACTTGTTCATCTTTTACTGCTTTCCTAGGCCATTATCAGGAACTGGATCAGCATTGGAGCAGCCAGGTCTCAAACCAGCACTTATATGGGATACCTGCATCATATGCAGTAGCTTAACCTGCTGTTCCACGCTTTTGTGTTTTTAATTCATCTTTTGCCTCTGCATCTGGAGGATGAGCTTAAGCTGTGCTTTATCTCTTCAACCTATTGTACTGTCTTGTTAGAAAGTCCTGGATCTGAAGACCATGATTTTAGAATGGACTCATAGATGAAACCTTCAAAACAAAAACTAAATCAGAAATTTTGTATGTGTTCAGGAAAATGATGGGGCTGTTCTAAAACCTTCACAATCACTTAGATGAACCTTCCAGAGCTAAGACTAGTAATACATGGTGTTCACATAAGACTGTTTTCAGGCAGGTCTATAAAGGTATACAAGAAAGCAACAGCCCTGACTTGGTTATGAATTTCCCTAGTGTGAATAATCAGTTGATTCTACCATGTGTTCTGTTTCCTTATTCTCTGCTGCATTCCCTTCCCTGTCTCTTTATTGAAGATGTCCCATCCATCTTTTCATAATTTGGGAGTGTTGCTCCTAACAACAGCCAAACCACTATGTCTCTACAGTTCCTTCAATAAAAGCCATCTCTTGGGGGCCAGTGTTGTGGTATAGCTGGTAAAGCCACTGCCAACCTTGCTGTCATCCCATATGGGTGCAAAAGCCAGGCCAGGAACTGGTACTTCTGATCCAGCTCCCTGATAGTGATCAGGGAAAATCAGTGGAAGATGAATAGAAGTGTTTGGGCATCTGCCACACACATGGGAGACCCAGATGAAGCACCTGGCTTTGGACTGGCCCAGTCCTGGGCATTGCAGCCATTTGAGGAGTGAATCAGGGAATGGATGATCTGTCTCTCCTTCTGTGTCTCTGTAACTCTGACTGCCAAATAAATCTTAAAAAAGCCATCTTTCTTCTACACATGAAATATCCTGGCAGTAGGAAATCAAGGTCTTCAAGGGGGGAATAGAATGAACTCACCTGTATCCCAAGCCCTCCCTTCGATATCACTGATGTACTGGCAATCATGCGCTAAAAGATTGTAGTATTCAATCTACACTGAACATGAGCATGAACAGGAGGGAGGAGAGACCATCTTTCATGATACTTCAAATGTTGGTGCTTTGTTTCTTTGCTGGCTGAGACCTCACTGGAAATCAGCTGAATGCCATCACATTTGGAGGCTTAGTGGTCCTAGATCTGACGTGAAGCAGGTAGACAAGCCTTTTGTTATTTCTTTTCAAAAATACTAGACTTTTTTTCTGTTCTGAGTTACAAAATAGCCCTGGGTAATTATGTTCTTGTCCGGGTTTGATCGTTTGGATTCAGCTACCGCTTTGTTGATAGTACCTTCCTTTCTGGTTCATATAGTAAGGTGGACTATTTCAAGAACAATTAACTGAGAATGAATGGTTGGAAGATGTTATCTGTCTATAACTATTGAAATATGAAGTAGGAGGCTCATGAAAGTGGGAGTCTTGTGTGGCAGGACTGTAGAAAAAATGTGGCCATGTGGAAGGGCTCAGGTTGTGGCTGGGACTTTGGGCAGCTCCACAGGCTCTGAGGCTCCCTAATTCCCTTATAAAGGTCATTTCTGTGGAATCTGTCCTCACACGGAGGACTGCACAGATCCTTAGTGTGGTTCTTATGGCAGTGTAGGTGAATATTGCACCCACTGGTGCTAGCACCCAGGCATTGGTCTCTTTGGGGGAGAGAAGGTGAGGGTGGGACTATGCCAACAAAGCAGAACACACCTCACCTCTGATTTAAAAAAAAAATTACCATACTCAACTTGGGCATCACCTTACACACTCTCCTACACTGAATAGAGCTCCCTGACCACACCTTGCTCATGCCTCTGGGTATTCACTAAAAGAGCAGACACTCCACTAAGCCACAGAGGAATAGATCAAAGATAAAAGCCATTACATGGGGAAAAAAAAAAAAAAACAGCAAGTATCACCACAAATACCTGATAGTAAATGCAGCAATTCAAAAAACAAGGATAAGGAAGAAAACATGACTCCCTCAAACAAACATAAGACTTCAGTAGTAGGAAGTGAAGATGAAAGGATTGACAAGTGCCAGAAATGGAATTTAAAAAACTGATTGCATGATTACTTAGGAGTTTTCAGAAGCAAATTCATGAACTGAATAAATCCATACATGGCATGAAAATTTTTCCCGTGGAATTGACGCTTTAAAGAGAAATAAAATTGAAATAGTGGAAATGAAGAATTCAATTGAACAAATAAAGAATGCAGTAGAAAGCCTTAACAACAGACTCGATGAGGCAGAAGAAAGAATATCTGATTTAGAAGACAAATCTCTGGAAATTATATAGTCAGACAAAAAAAAATTAGGAAATTTAGGAGTTCCTGAAGGCATGGAAATATAGAATGGTTTAGAAGGCTTTTTAATGAGATAATCACAAAAAATTTCCCCAATGTGGAAAAAGGGATGTCAAAGTACAGGAAGCACATAGAACTCCTAAGAGACATGGCCAGATGAGATCTTCACTATGACACACTGTAATCAAACTCTGCACAATAAAACATAAATGATTCTAAAATAGGAGAGAAACAGCAAATTACTCTCAGAGGATTTCCAATTAGGCTCACAGTTGACTTCTCATCAGAAAGCATACAGGCTAGGAGAAAATGATGATATATATTCCAAGTCTTAAGAGAAATTGTTGGCCCAGAAAACTATATCCTGAAAAGCTCACATTTATGAATGAAGATGAAATAAAGACCTCCCATAAAAAAAGAAATTGAAATAATTTGTCACCATTTGTCCAGCCTTACAAAAGATGCTTAAGGATGTATTACATGCAGAAACACAGAAACATAGTCATCACTATGAAAAAAGGTGAAGGTGGAAAATCTCCTAGTAAAAGTACAAAGGAAATCCAAAGTAAACAATAGGAATATTTATGGAAAAACGGCAGGGAAAAATCAATATTTATCAATAGTCACCTTTAATGTAAATAGCCTCAACTGTCCAGTTAAAAGATACAGACTGGCTGAATGGATTAAAAAACAAGATCCATCTATTTGCTGCCTACAAGAAATACATCTCGCCAACAAAGATACATGCAAACTCAAAGTGAAAGTATGGAAAAAGATATTCCATGCTAACAGAAACCAAAAAAAAGCTATTGCAGCTGTCCTAGTATCAGACAAAATAGACCTTAATACAACTGTTAAAAGAGACAAAGAAGAGCACTATGTAATGATTAAGGGATCAGTTCAACAGGAAGATGTGACTATTATAAATGTGTATGTGCCTAATTACAGGGTACCTGGCTATTTAAAAGAAATGTTAAAGCATCTAAAGGGAGACATAGACTCCAATACAATAGTAATGGGGGACTTCCATGGTCCACTTTCAGTAATGGACAGATTAACCAGACAGAAAATCGTCAAAGAAACTATAAAGTTAATCAATACTATAGACCAAAGTACTTAATGGATATCTATAGAACTTTTCATCCTACAGTTGCAGAATACACGTTCTTCTCAGCAGTGCATGGAACTTTCTCAAGGACTGAGCACATACTGGGCCTTAAAGCAAATCTTAGCAAATTTAAAAACATCAAAATCATACCATGCATCTTCTTGGACCACAATGCAGTGAAGCTGCAGATCAGCAGCTCGGGAATCTCTAGAGCATATGCAAACACATGGATACTGAACAACATGCTCCTGAATGGACAGTGAGTCATAGAAATTAGAAACCAAAATATTTCTAGAAACAGATGAAGGTGACAGTACAATACATCAAAAATTAAAGGATACAGCAAAAGCACTGTTAAGAGGAGAGTTTATGGCAATTGGTATCTACATCAAGACATTGGAAAGGCACAAAATAAATGAGCTATCAATGCATCTCGAGGACCTAGCAAACCAAACCAAAGCTAGTAGGAGAAAAGAAATAATTAAAATTCAAGTTATCAACAAAATTGAAGCAAAAAATTACAGAAGATCAGCAAAATGAAGAGCTGGCTTTTTGAAAAAAAAAAATTGACACACCGTTGGCCCAACTAACCAACAAAAAGGAGAAGGAAGACCCAAATCAATAAAATTAGAGATGATATGCAGGGATGGTTCAACATGAGCAAGTCAGTCAATGTGACACATCAAAAAACCGAAGTACAAAAATCATATGTTTATCTTGGTAGATGTAGAGAAAGCATTTGATAAAACATAGTATCTTTTCATGATGAAAACCTCAAGCAAATTAGGTATAGAAGGAACTTTACTCAACATTGTCAAAGCAATTTGTAACAAACATACAGCCAGCATCCTATTGAATGAGGAAAAGTTGGAAGCATTCCCACTGAGATCCAGGACTAGACAATGATGCCCATTCTAACTATTGCTATCTAATTTAGTCTTGAAAGTTTTAGCCAGATTCATTGTACAAGAAAAATAAATCCAGGGGATACAAATTGGGAAGCAGGAAGTCAACTATCTCTATGTGCAGATGACATAATTCTATATATATAGGAGATCTAAGAGATTCCACTAAGAGAATTTTGGAACTCATAGAAGAGTTTGGTAAAGTGGCAGGATAGAAAATCAACACACAAAAATCAATAGCCTTTGTATACACACAGTGGAATGGTTGTTAAAGAACTTCTAAGATTGATCACATTAAAAATAGCTACAAGAAAAAGTCAAATACTTTGGGATAAATTTAACCAAGGATATCAAAGATCTCTATGATGAGAATTAACAGACATTAAAGACACAGAAAATGTAAGAATCTTCAGTGTTCATAGATTGGAATAATCAATTATCAGAATGTCTATACTATAAAAAATAATTTACAGATTCAATGTGATACTAATCAAAATACCAAGGACATTCTCAGATATAGAAAAAAAAATGGTGCTGAAATTTGTATGGAAACACAGGTGACCCTGTATAGCTAAAGCAGTCTTACACAACAAAAACAAAGCTGAAAGCATCACAATACCAGACTTTAAGACATACACCAGGGGAGTTACAGTTAAAACAGATCTTGCTACTGGCACAAAAACAGATGGATAGACCAGTGGAACAGAGCAGAAATGCTAGAAATCAACCCATGCATCTACCATCAAGTATCTTTGACAAAGGAGCTGAAACCAATTCCTGGAGTGAGGACAGTTTTTTCTGCCAATGGTGCAGGGAAATTGATCTCACACAGTAGTGTGAAGCAAGGACCCCACCTCACACCTTACAAAAATCCACTTAAAATGGATCAAAGACCATCAGCTTATTAGAGAACATTGGAGAAACCTTGCAAGATGTTGGCATAGGAAAAGAGTTCTTGGAAAGACCCCAGAGGCACAGGCAATCAAAGCCAAAGTTGACAAACTGGATTACATCAAGCTGAGAAGCTTCTGTGCTGCAGAAGAAATACTCAGCAAAGTCAAGAGGCAACTGACAGAATGGGATAAAATATTTGTAAACTATACAGTGGATAAAGGATTAATAACCAGAGTATATAGAGACCAAGGAATTCAACAACAACAAAATAAGCAACCCAGTTAAGAAATGAGTAAAGGTCTTAGCAGACATTTCTCACAAGAAGAAATCCAAATGGTCGATAGACACATGGAAACATGCTCAGGATCACTACCTCTCAGGGAAATGCAAATCAAAATCACAATGAGATCTCACCTCACTCCTGTTAGAATGGCTTTCATACAGAAATCAACAAACAACAAATGCTGATGAGGATGTGGCAAAAAAGGTACCCTAATCCACTGTTGGTATAAAGGTAACCTGGTGCAGCCACTGTGAAAGACAGTAGAGATACCTCAGAAATCTGAATATAGACCTACCACATGACCCAGCCATCCCCTCCCGGGAATTTAACCAAAGGAAATGAAATCAGCACTTGAAAGAATTATCTGTACCCCATGTTTATTGCAGCTCAATTCACAATAGCTAAGATATGGAATTTACCCAAATGTCTGTCAACTAAAGCCTGGGTGAAGAATTTGTGATATGTATACTATAGAACACTACACAATGGTAAAAAATTCAAATCCTGTCGTTTGCAAAAAAAAAAAAAAAAGGATGGAACTGGAAAACATCATACTTAGTGATCTAAGCCAGTTCCAAAATGAAAAATACCATATGTTCTTCTTGATCTATGACAACTAATAGAGCAACTGAAAGGTAATCTGTAGAAGTGAAATTAACACTTCAAGGTGTAATGACTTTAAACAGCCCTTGTCTTGACTGTTGAACAGTTTTTTTCTTCATACAATTTGTTGAACTCTCTACTTGGTATAGAGTTAACAGTATGTGTATAAAATTAATTGGTAACAGATCTTAGTAAAAAATAAAAATACGATTAAGGAAGGAGGTAGGGAGGTGGGAGTGTGGGTTGCTGGGTGGGTGAGGTAGGAAAAATCACTATATTCCTAAAGCTGTATTTATGAAATGCATGAAGTTTGTATTCCTTAAAAAAGTTTTGAAATAGAAATAAAATGAAGAAGTGTCCAAAAAATAGTACTTGACACTTGGTATACACTCAGAAAGAGTTAGGTATTATTAGGTTAAAAAAAATTGTGACATCAAATAAATGGAAAAACTACTGATCAGTCATGTGCAGTTAATATGTTAACACAAGGGGAATGCTTAAATTTATAATTTATTTATAGTTTAATAGTTATTTTTAGTTTTTATGGTTATTTGTAGTTTATTTGAAAATAACTTTTGCCAAAATAGTTTAAAAAAACTAATATGCAAAGCATATTATGGAAGAGCAAAGCCAAAACACTTGTGGCAATAAGATTAAGTAAGAAAAATTGGCAGTGCCTATAAAGAGCCATAAGATATTTAATTCTTCCATTGGTAATTTTTCTATTTTGAATTTTCCTTTAAGATATAATCTGGGCTGGTGCCGCGGCTCACTAGGCTAATCCTCCACCTGTGGCGCTGGCACACAGGGTTCTAGTCCTGGTCGGGGCGCCAGGTTCTGTCCCGGTTACTCCTCTTCCAGTCCAGCTCTCTGCTGTGGCCCAGGAGTGCAGTGGAGGATGGCCTAAGTGCTTGGGCCCTGCACCCGCATGGGAGACCAGGAGAAGCACCTGGCTTCTGGCTTCGGATCAGCGCGGTGCGCCAGCCGTAGCGGCCATTGTGGGGTGAACCAAAGGAAAAGGAAGACCTTTCTCTGTGTCTCTCTCTCTCACTGTCCACTCTGCCTCTCAAAAAAAAAAAATAATCCAAAGAGACAACATATTACAAGCTTATTTTTTGTATTGTTTATGAGAACAATATAAAGGCTAAAACATGTGAACTGTGCCTGTGTAATGGTTAATTACATTCTGATGCAGTAATTGAATGTATGTGCATTCAATAGTAGATAATCATTACTTTCAACAAAATGGCAATTCTTATAGTTATGTGGTTTATATTGGCATTATAAATATAAATACAAAAATTATAAGCTGTTTCATGCCAAAACTCATCCTCATCACACTACAATCCCACAATTACCACCTCTTTAGTACAGGTGGGCTTAAATGAAAACAGGACACTTTCCACTGACATGGGGTAGTCAGTAAGGAGATCAATATTCAGACTGAATGTCTTTGATTCCAAAGCCTTAGTCTGCAAAGCTGTTCTGCATGTACTGCCAATGTCATATGCCTGCTCTACCTAATTTTTGTTGCCAATTGTGATTTCTGTGTTGTTCATTTTGTTTCCCCTTATGAATAGGGCTTATTTATCAGTGGAGTCAGCTGGAGAAGGCTGGCACTTTGGCTGTGGTGTCACAAGGTTGAAAGTCTTGGGTCTGAAGTAGTTGCACTTTCCTGGTATGTGGTTGTAGCTGTGTTCTGCTCAAATGCCATTTTCTCTTGGTGTGGCTAATTGTAGGTTGAAGTGACCACTAGCTGCCTTGTTGGAATTAGGGACCCTGACTTATTAAATTTTTAAGACAGTCCCTGGGATGGAAAACAAATGCCTTATGGAACCAGCTACAATTCAGTTACCATAACAACTCGGTAATACTCATTCTGCCTTAGCTTACTGCCCAAGACTTTGATGTACAGCAGTCATTGTGACCGGAGGAAATGGTCTCTCCCCTTATTCTTGTCAGGTGTGTTGATAAATAGCTCTGTTTGATGACATACATTTCAAAGTCATCACTGTTTTTATGCCCTGACCTTCTCTTATGCTGCAGGTTGTATAAAGAGGTGCTACCAGAGTAATGCTGTGATTGTGCTGTCTTTCTTGCCTGAGATATTTTATCATGAAATCTCCCCACTGCCCTGGGTGTGTGTGTGGGAGGGGGCAGGGTGTGGAGGAAGGCAATGGGTAGATGATTGAATCCATATTTCTGGAGCAGAAAATCACAGTATCACAGGAGTATACTCCTGCCATTCACACACAAAACCTTTGAAATAGTTGTTAATTTAATCTTAGTTTAGATGGTGAGTTTGACATACTCTGTTAAAGGTATGAACAATACAAAAAAGGATTTCTTTCATTTAAACATTTTGTATTGTAGAAACCAACCCACTGAATAGTTAATTGATGGGATATAATCTGCAGTATAATTTAAATTTTGTATGTGGGAAAGAGTTGGGCTTAGATGAATTTGAAACTTAGATCAAGATTTTTGTGTTGTTTTCTACATTTTAAGGGGGGTTTAATAGATATGCAAAGGCATGTTGATGATGTGTTCTTCATTCTTGTTGGAGATATAGATCTGTATTCTCCTTCCAAAGCTGTAATGAATGTAGAAATAGAGAAATCTATTTAACTAGCTGTTTCTCTGTGTTTTTGGCCATTGGATCCTTTTGTAGGTGAGCAACTGGGAGCATTTCATAGAACAATGATTGGGAAATGTTGATTTAGAGCAGTAATAATGAAGAGGAAATTAATGTTAGGTTTTCAGTTTCTATTTCCAATCCTTTCTGTAGAGAATCAGCTTTGGTAGAGATTTAATATTTTTAGAGGGGTTGGGGGGGAGGATTATACATTTCCTCTGCTTTCTTGCCCAAATGTTATAAAGATCATTTCTTGGAATCCTGGAAGGCACCCATTACATCTCTACATTGATTTGTGCAATCTGTCCTATATTCTGTCTAGCTCTCATTTTCCAAATGTTAGTATATTTTTAAGGGAGATAATGAAGTATCCTTTGGAGAATTCTAAAGAAAAATGGTGACTACCATTTTTATGGGATGGCTATACTTCAATCTTCGAGGAAACAAGCAATACATATATTGTGATCTATATTATTTTATCCTAATTATTTCATTTAAAAATGTGGAAAGACTGTATACCATAATAAAATCTAAGCTCTTTGTGTATATTGCAATATTAGAATAAGCTAGTTATACCTCTCAATGATTAAATGTTTCCATTTTGAAGACGTGAGCCAACATCATTGAGTTAAAAATTTATTGTACACCTTAGACCTCCTGATGTCTTAAGAATGTTAATCTTCAGAAATTGAAGTAAAGATATTTAGAAAAGAGATATTCAACCTCTTCTTGGTGTTCCTTTTTGAAGAGGCAAGACTAAACGATCTATGTCCTCACTACACAGTTGGCTCTCTAATGCTTTACTTATTTTTAAGACACAAACCCCTTATTACAGGATTTTTAGGATGATTTCTTGCATGCAACCTAGTCAAGATATTATTAAGTGTTAACTCATTTTCTTCCAGTCCTGGCACACTGGTAGAAAGCATATTTGAGTACTCAGCAGGTAGCAAACAAATAATTGACTACTATTTATTTGGTAGACATTCTGAGATCCATTCCTGGCCCAGCTGGTTTGCTGGATATTTGACCACAATTCCTTGAGTTCTAGTGGTCAGTGTATTGTGTGTGGTTTAGCAGAGTCAGTAACTTCTCTAATCAAGAACAGCCTCTGTGTACTGTGCTGTCTACCCATGGTTAACATTATTCAAGAAACAATGCCACTTGCTGATTTTGAGGCAATTGTGACTCTCTGTCTGAGTTTCTGCATGTCTCACCTGTTAGAATTTTATGCCTGTCTGACTTTCTCTTATTTTTTTTTTCTTTGTTCTACAACGTTGCCTGAAATTATGAAGGAATTGATGATTGCTTTTACCTTCTGGTTAGAAAATAGAAAGTAGTCCTAGTTAAATGGTTGGATTCTGGTACTATCTATAGTGTTAGTCAAAAGAATTGTATGCTATGGAAAGTTGATAGTGGAGCAACCAAACATATAATTTAATTTAATTTTTTCAAATACTTTTACCCCTTGCAAATACAAAATAGAGCTACTAGTAATCAGTGGATAATATAACCCGAAGTGATATAACATGTTTTAGAATATTTGGGTTTTATGCATAGCACAGGGAAGAGAAATAGCTGCTCATGTGTATGACTGCTGAAATGCTGACTTTATTTATTTTCAATAACATAATAAGTAGTTTCATATGAGTATATAATTTCTAGGAAGAAATTAGGAAGAGCTGGAGTAAATCAGATCATACATAAGGCATATTTACCCACTGAAAATACACTTCTTTCTGTATACAGTCTCAGTTTTTACTTTTGGGAGGGAAATCTTATAACGAAAATGTTTTAGAATTCTTCTTTGCTTTAGAAATGCCAGGAGTTTGCATATTTTCATAGGTGCCATTAGCATGGTTACTCATTTCCTGGCATGATGGGATGAAAGTATGTCTTCATGATTATTTAAATGCGAAGAAAAAATAATTTGTCTTTTTTTGAACACCATCTCCCAAGGCAGGACAAATATATCATCTGCATGGCTCCATTGAAGCTCTAAACATAAGACCTGCAGTGGGCACAAACAAGATCAGAACCGAATCAGAATCAGGGATAATAAAGACAAAAAGAAACTAGTTGACACTGTCATTTCCATTGTTTTCTGCCCTGGTTAGCCACTGGCTACCTACTTTCTTATTTGGTTGGCAAATGTAAGTTAGCTTCTTTAGTCTTGTCAAATGTGTCACTGTTGTGCTTGAGTTGTATTAGGACCACAGCCTGGACTGGTGGGAAAGTTTAAAGTCTGCCTGTTGAGTGGACACCCAGTCATTGCTGCTCTGCACGCCATGCTTTTACCCACTGACTTGCACACAATGTGCCATATGTGTTTCATACTCAGGGGGGTATGAAGAGGAAATGTTTATGCTTTGGTTGCCATTTCTTGAAGTGTGGGGGTGGGGTGAGGGTCTGCATCTTGTAAGTCCTCATAGAAGAAAATACTTACATTGGGTCTTAAAAATGTGTAGAAGTTTACAGGTTTACAGAGACGTGAAGCAGCAAGTACCATCTCGGTCCTAAAACGTCTGTGCAGCATAGAGCTCGTGGTTGGAAGAGACAGTATATAAGTCTAGAATAGACAGGGTGTTACTCGGCAGAGACTCAGGTTTTCTGCGAAGGTGCTAACTGTTTAGAACCTTAGCACAGGAGGGTGATGGCCTGGATTTTGTGAAGATACACGGTTAAGTAGTATAGGCAATGGTTGAGAAGAGGGCTGGGACTTTGAGGAGTTGAGTTAGGGAACAGATTTAGCGGTTTATTATGTTCAAAAAGGTGAGAACCTTAGTTAATGTTGGGGCAGTGGGGTTGGGGAGTTGGGAGTGGCTTCACTGACATTTAGGTGCTGTAATCCCCAAGAGTTGGTAATTTCAGAAATTGGGAGTAAAGGATGATGAGAATGAAATGAGTGGATGTATTTTAAGTGTATAACCCAATATATAATCCCTGGTACATAGCAAGCACATAGGAAATGGGAAATTGCAGTTCTGTTGTTACCCACAAAGACAGAAACATAGGAATGTCATGGAGATTCCTGTTTGTAATAATAATGATAGTGATAATAATAATAACTCAGGATTTCACCTCTGTATAGATTGATCTCCAAATACACTTGGCCTCGAAGACAGAAGACTCTTAGATTTTGCTTGTTAGGGAAAATATGGCCATCCTGTGTTTTTATTAAGTGATGGCTTGATAGTAATTTTGAATGATTTACAGATGTTACAGAGTCTTAATTTTTCTATGCCATCACCTAGTGCAGAGGTGGACATCTGTTTAATGCCATCCTTAAAGAGAATGTCTCAACCTGTAATTCACATTTGATTGTCTAGAATTTTATTTTTTCTTTGTGTCTCTATAGCTGTTTTTTAAAGATTTACTTATTAATTTGAAAGGCGGAGTTACAGAGAGGCAGGGGGAGAGAGGGAGGGAGGGAGGGAGAGAAAGAAGGAGATCTTCCATCCACTGGTTCACTCTCCAGATGGCCGCAATGGCCAGAGTTGCATCGATCTGAAGCCAGGAGCAAGGAACTTTTACCAGGTCTCCCATGTGGGTGCAGGCACCCAAGGACTTGAGCCATCTTTCACTTCTTCTCCTGGCCATAAGAGAGAGCTGAAAATGGAGCAGCCGGGACTTGAACTGGCACCCATATAGGATTCAAGCACTGCAGGCAGCAACTTTACCCACTACGCCACAGTGCTGGCCCTGTAGAGCTGTTTTAATCCTTGTTTCAGTGACAATGTTCCTTGCAGTTTCGTAATAAGGCAGTAAGACACTTCATAGTTATTTGGTAATACCAGTCAGCAGTTCTTGGATAGTATATTTAGTGTAACCGGGACTTAGAAGTGTTAGCATATTTGTACATTCTAACATGTACATGCTATTTGGATGATTGTCTAAAGCTGGTTGTGTTTGTTTTGGATATGTTGGAGTTAGTTATCAAGTGATTGATCCACCAAACAGGCATTGAGCTTGTATTTAAAAGTCAGTAGGATAGTTTTTGCCCTTAAAAGCTTACAAAGCACAGCTGTAGCTTGTGAAAAGAGGTTGGACGAACACATGTGCAGATTGTTACTGGAGTAATTGTCTGTTAGGTTAAGGTACAAAAGGAAGGCGTGGGTAAAAAGGATGCTCTTTCAAGTTCCTGTTCAAGGTCAATGTGCTGCCAAAATGGACATCACATGGTGGTGCATTTCTGTTTTGTGATTGAATTAAAAATGGAGTTAATCGTCACTGCAAGCATGCACAAACTCCCTTCAGGTATGGTCCTGTATTTAAAGGATGTTGTTAACTTAAATAGTTTGACATTGATGCTGATAGGGATCTTTTTCTTGACTATTTTAAACTCTGAAATCAAGATACAACTCAGAATTGATAATATATTTTGGCTAATTGATAATCCTTTCCATCTCTTCCCTATTGTAGTATATCATTACCTTATTGTTTCTTACGCTCTTTTCTATTTTTTTTTTGTTTTAAGATTTTGTTTATTTGAAAGTCAGAGTTACACAGAGAGAGAAGGAGAGGCAGAGAGAGAGAGAGAGAGAGAGAGAGAGAGAGAGAGAGGTCTTCCATCTGCTGGTTTACTCCCCAATTGGCCACAATGGCCAGAGCCTGGAGCTTCTTCCGGGTCTTCCCATGTGGGTGCAAGGGCCCAAGGACTCGGGCCATCCTCTACTGCTTTCTCAGCCACAGCAGAGAGCTGGATCAGAAGTGGTGCAGCCGGGGCTTGAACCGGCGCCCATATGGGATGCCGGCACTGCAGGTGGCAGCTTTCCCCGCTATGCCAAAGTGCCGGCCCTGCTCTTTTCTATTTTAACAAGATAATGTGTTTTATAACCGGTGGCATTGAATAAAATTTTGATGCAATACATACTACTTATTGCCAAGATTTCTGCTTTTCTTTAACTTTTAGTTACTTATTTAAGAAGTGGGGGGGGGGGGAGGGGGAGGGGAGAGGGAGAGGGAGAGGGAGAGGGAGAGGGAGAGGGGTCTTGATCTTCTGTCTACCTCCTGGTTCACTATGAAAGTCCTACAATAGTTGGGGCTGGGCCAGAAGCTAGGAGCCAGAAACTCCATCCAGGTCTCATGTGGTTGGCAGGAATCCAAGTACATGGGCCATCATCTGCTGCCTCCCGGGAATTTCAGTGGGAAGCTGGATTGGAAGGAGAGGGGTGGGATTCTGTCCTGGGCACTCTGATGTGGGCACTCCAAGGTTTAACCTGATGTTTCATAAAGCCTGCTCCCAGCTTCCTGTCTTATAGGGATCTTAAACTATATTTAAGCTTATGATTTTTTGTATTTGTGTATTGTTTAAAAATATGAATCACTACCGCGGCAGCCATTGGAGGGTGAACCAACTGCAAAAGGAAGACCTTTCTCTCTGTCTCTCTCTCACTATCCACTCTGCCTGTCAAAAATTAAAAAAAAAATATGAATCACTTGAATTATGGGGCTGTGTCTTTTATATATCCTCTCATGGTAACTTGCACATGGTAATCACTTGAGTTAAGTCTGTTAGGCATCCAGTGCTTGCTTGGTGATTAAAGGTTCATGACAGAAAAGTGCTCAAAGAAAGTGGTCTATTTGCATGCTGGGCTCATGAGCCTGGACTTTGCAAAACTTCAGTTTTTCTGTTTTACATACCTTTCTGACCCATCTAGTGCTTTATCCAGTAACTTTGCATAGAATTTTATTGTGTTCTCCACTTCTGAGATCATATCTTACATACTATTTATATAGAACACACATATACTGATTTGAGTTTTTTCATATTTCAAACATTTTAGAGCAGTTTAAAATGTGTCACTAAAATGCAAGCTCATGAAGACTCTGGGTTTCTTGACTTTATTGCTGTGTGCTCAATGTTGAACACATAATAAGTCTTCAATAAATATTGAGTAAATTAGTAATTATAATCATACC
This sequence comes from Lepus europaeus, assembly GCF_033115175.1. NCBI lineage: Eukaryota > Metazoa > Chordata > Mammalia > Lagomorpha > Leporidae > Lepus > Lepus europaeus. The sequence continues at coordinate 43,438,610 of NC_084836.1, read as the reverse complement.
TTGCTGGGAGAGGAAAATGACCATTGTTTTGAAATTCTTCAGATTGGGTATATTGTTTCCATTTTGATTCCATTTTTTTAAAAGATTTATTGAAAGGCTTCATACGTAAATTGGGGTAGGTTCCAATTTTTTTTAAAAAGATTTATTTATTTTACTTGAAAGCGTAACACAGAGAGAGAAGGAGCTGCAGAGAGAGAGAGAGGTCTTCCATCTGCTGGTTCCATCCAATTGGACACAAGACTGGAGCTGTGCCTATCCGAAGCCAGGAGTCAGGAGCTTCTTCTGGGTCTCCTACATGGGTGCAGGGCCCCAAGGAGTTGGGCCATCTTCTGCTTCCCCAGGCCATAGCAGAGAGCTGGATAGGAAGTGGAGCAGCTGGGACTTGAACCGGCACCCACATGGGATGCTATGCCACAGCACCAGCCCCAGAGAGAGATCTTCTACCTTCTGGTACTCTCCCCAGATGGTTGCAACAGCCAGAGCTGGGCCAGGCTGAAGCCAGGAGCTTCTTCTGGGTCTCCCATGTGGGTGCAGAAGCCTAAGCACTTGGACCACCTTTCAGTGCTTTCTCAGGTGCATTAGCAGGCAGTTGGATCAGAATGGAGCATCCAGGACATGAACAAGTGTCTATTTGGGATGCTGGCACCAGCCCTACCATTTTAGTTTTAACTTGCATGGATTTATAGACTTGAATGGGAGGATATAGCTCTCTAGTTCAGCTTCTCTATAGTAGTACAGCTACTATCATTAATATCAGTAGGTAGAATATTCAGAAATTATTTGGAAGCATATGGCTGTGAAATACCAGCACAAAAAAAAACTTTTTTTCTCCGAGTTCCCTACTTAAATCATTGTGTACAAAGGAATTGCAGAAAATGATATTAAAGTGCTGTGTGATGTGAAGTGAGAAGACACTGAAGTGGCTTCTTGATTTGATAGATTGGTACCAATTCTTGATTGTGTATATTCTGTCTGTTCCATCTTTACTGTCAGCAGAAAAGATGGCCTTGGCATTAGGAGAAAGAAAGGGAAGTCAAGTGTTTGAGCTGTGTTTGGTGCCATGTTGAAGGTTGAAAGTAGTTTTTGGGTTTTTTTAAAGCTATATTTATTAATTTGATGCATGGGAGAGAGATTTTAAAGGCAGAGAGAGCAAGGGAGTGATTTAGTGATTTGTTGATTCACTCCCCAAAAAGCTGCTACAGCAAGGGCTGCATTTCTAGAAAAAGGAAATAAATATTAGTAACTTACATTGCGTACTTTACCTGTTGGTGTTGGCAGCAAATAAATAGATTGCTAATTAATCCTTAGGCTATTTCATTATCATTACTCTGTGTCTGGTAAACATTTCCAGAAATCTAGTATCCTAGCCTGTCTGGTCCCAAAGGCCCTGAAATGTTAGGGTGTTATTTACCTAAATTGGAATTTTCCCCATAACTGTCCCTTTTGGCGTTCTTTCCAGATGATCTTCACCAATGTATAAAGCACTTTCCATCTTTAAATAGTGGTATTTTTTCAAATTACTTTGATTTTAAGTTGGTATCTGTTTGGCCAGAATTCCCTCCCAGAGCTTTGGATATCTGCTGCCATCAAGGTCACATCTAACTCCCTCACATATGTAACCCTTTTCCAGTTGAACTCACTTCCCCAGTTTCCATAACCACAGACCTTAAACTGCTTTTCACATGCCATGACCTTACCATCTTGATATTTTTAGGTTAGCTGGATCTCTCTTGTATTACTTTACAAAATCTGGACAATGCAAACATTGAACATAATATGACCATATTCTAGAGTATCAGATTTTTTTCTTGAGGTATGTGTGCTCTGTATTATAAAGTCAGTTTATACTTAACAGATAACTGCAACATGACTTCAATTTATCACATGTCAGACAGTGGTCACTGTTCTGCAGCTAATATTGGGGTCTTTATAACATATTCAATGAACATTGGTTGTTTGTGACACATAGACATTTGTAAACACAAGAGACATAAACCTGTAATTTCATAGCTGGGACTTAATGCTAGAAAGATTATTTAATAATGCCATTTGCTGGAAATGGCATAGAAAATTAATTAATTTGAAAAAAAATTATGTAGGATCTCTGTCTTTAATGTGCTGTACATTGCTATTTAATGCTATAATTAGTAATCCAATGGTAGTTTTTTCACTTGATGTTGCTATATGGGCAAAATGTTGAAATCTTTACCTAATATACACTAAACTGATCTTCTGTATACAAAGAGAATTGAAAATGAATCTTTACATGAATGGAAGGGGAAAGGGAGAGGGAAAGGGGAGGGTTGCGGGCGGGAGGGAAGTTATGGGAGGGGGGAAGCCATAGTAACCCATAAGCTATACTTTGGAAATTTATATTCATTAAATAAAAGTTTAATAAAAAAAATAATGCCATTTGCATATATAAATGAGATTAAAACTGAGAAACTGTATCATCTGTATTTGCTTCAGCCCAATTCTTGTTCATTAAAATGAAAGTGCATTTTATCTTGGAACCTTGCCATTATAAAAATAAATGTCAATATGTTTCATACTTGCAGAATTTTAGCACTTGTCTACTAAATGCCAAAGGATGACTACACCAGTACTTCTGGGTGTGGGCAGTGTATTCACAGTAGAATGACATCTATTACAAAAATGTAAAACTCTGCTCTCTTTCTAAGGAGTTTCCCGTTTGCAGTGGTTATCTAATTACACCAACGCCTTCTTAATGTATTCTCAGAAGAAAGGTAGGGGCTGTCTGTGTGTGGAATTACTTGGTTTTTCCTTACCACTTGCTCTTATCCAGCTCTTATTCTTTCTTCATTTCCCCTCTGGCTTTCGTAACTCTCTTCAATCATTTTTTCCTCTTGCCTTGCACTGAGCAGTGTGGGTATTACTTAGTCCCAGTGGTAGCATAGGGATTTAATAAGATTGCTGACCTCTGGGCCACAATGACTCTTGCCTGCCTGACAGTTGTTAACTCCTAGTGGGCTATGTAGGTAAGAAAAATGAAGTGATCGAATTCGCAGGAGCTGATGAAATAGAAGGCATCGAACACTGGGGGCCTCTGTCAACTTTTTTTTCCTTGTATTCGATCTGGATTAGGTGGAGATCTTTTTGATTCAGAATTATATGATAGGAAGGAATTAGACTTTGATTCTGTTTTGCTTTTATTTTTTAATAGACTATCTTTAAGTAGGTTTAGATTTATGGCAAAATTGAGTGGAAAGTATAGAAATATTTCCATATACCTTCTGCCTACGCACATGCAGTGCCTCCCACATACTCAACACCCCCCTCCCCAAGTGGTACAGTTCTTACAACTGGCAAACCTATGTTGAAAATTTTTTTACCCAAAGGCTATAGAAGTTTACATTAGGGTTCACTGTTGGTATTATATATTTTGTCTGAACAAATGTGTGCTGAGGTGTGTCAACCATTCTAGTATCATACAAAATAGTTTCATTGTTCTAAAATTTGCCTATGTTCTACCACATTCTTCCCTCCTGCCGAATCCCTGGAAACTACTGATGATTTGATGATTTTTTTTTCTTACCATCCCCATAGTTTATTTTTCAATGTCTTGATGATTTTTTTTTCTTACTGTCTCCATAGTTTATTTTTCTGAGTATCCTATAGTTGGAATCATATATTATAAACCCTTTTCAGGTTAACTTCTTTAACTTAGTTTCTTCCATATCTTTGTTTTCATGGTTCGATAGCTCATTTCTTTAATTGCTGAATAACCTATTGTCCAGATATACCACTTTATTTATCCATTTACTACTGAAAAATATATTGGTTGCTTCCAAGTTTTGCCAGTTAAAAATAAAGCTGCTCTAAGCATACATGTGCAGGTTTTGCATAGACAGAAGTTATCAGTTTCTATGGGCAAATAGCAAGGGGAATGACTGCTAGATGACATAGTAAGTATATTCAGTTTTGTTAAGAGACCTCCAAGTTGCCAACCAAGTGGCTCAACCATTGTGCATTCACATCACCCATGAATCAGTTTCTGTTGCTCCACATCCTTGCCAGCTTTTGGTATTGTCCATGTTCTGGATTTTGGTCATTGTAATAAATATGTAGTGGTATCTAATTGGTATTTTAGTTTATATTTCATGAGTACATGATTAGAGCATCTTTTCATATGCTTATTTGCAGGTATCTGTTTTTGTTGCCGAGATGTCTGTTCAGGTTTTTGGCCCAATTTTTTTATCAGGTTATTTGTTTTCTTATTAAATGTTATTTCTTGGTATATATTGAGTAAAAGACTTTTCTTTATTAGATACATTTTTTTTTTGCAAATATTTTCCCACTTTGCCACTTGTCTTTTTGTTCTAACAGCAGTCTTTCACACAGCAGAAATTTCAAGGAAGTCAAGTTTCTCAATTATTCTCAATTATTTCTTTCATGCTTTTGGTGTTTCATATAAAAGGTTATCATCAAATCCCAGATCATCTGGGTTTTTTCTCATTCTAGGAATTTTATAGTTCTGTGGTTTATACATAGGTCTGTGATCTTTTTTGAGTAAATTATTGGGAAGGATGTATGTGTCTAGATTTTCTTTTTGCACATGGATGTCTGGTTGTTTCAGATCATTTGTTGAAAAGAGTATCCTTGTTGCATTGTGTTCTTTGTTCCTTGGTTAAGAATCACTGGTCATATATGTATCTTCTTCTAGGTGTTCTATGCTATTCCATCAATCTCTCTATTTTTTCAGCAATACCACAACATCTTGATTACTGTAGCATTACAGTAATTCTTGGAGTTGGGCAGTGTCAATCTTACAATTTTTGTTTAATATAGTGTTGACAACTCTGAATTTTTGATGACCTGTCTTCACTGTGCTTGATGGCTTAGTAGGGTTTGCGAGGAAAACAGGACAGGATAAAGTAGTGCTGAGCAAACCAGCATATTCCTTATTCTGTGCTCACAGAAGGGATTCTGGATGGAGGTGTGGACCTGGAAATGCAGTGTTAGTGATAAGGATTCAGACCTGTAAGGTAGATTTGGAAGACCAGGTTTGGGAATGTTGGGTCTGAGGCCATAACTTCAGGGACATTAGTGGAATGGAGACCTGTATGAAAATATTAGGCCACTGCACAGCTAAAGCTCAGCCAGTTTTTCAAGTAACATATTAGCTTAATCTGTTACTGTACACACAAAAAACCCTGCTAGGAACATGTACAACTTCCTCTTAAGGTTGGGGGTTCTTAATACCAAATACAAGGATATAGTTTTTAAAATGATGAAATATTCGATCCTAGATGCTACTGTCTTATGACCTTTTTTTCTTATTGTTAGAGACTTGATGTTTTATGAAAATGCCATCCTTTTTTTAAATTTTATTTAAGATTTATTTTTTTTGAGAGGCAGAGAGGGAGAGAGGGGAAGAGATGGGGAGATGTCTTCTATCCACTGGTTCATTCCCCAATTGGCCTCAATGGCTGGAGCTGGGCTGATCTGAAGGCCAGGAGCCAGAAGCTTTTTCCAGGTCTCCCGTGGGTGCAGGATCCCAAGGACTTGGGCCATCTTCCACTGCTTTCCCAAGCCATAGCAGAGAGCAGGATTGGAAGTAGATTAGCTGGGTCTTGAACTGGAGCCCATGTGGGATGCTGGCACTGCAGGTGGTGGCTTTATCTGCTATGCCACAGCGCCAGCCCCTGTCTTATGACCTTTTAATACATGATCTGATAATATGAATTATTCTTGTTGCATATCTAATTTGAAATAAAGATATTAATCTCAAACTGGTCTCATATGAGGTATCTGTGAATTCCTAGTTGTGAGATAAGATTCAGTTAGCTTGCATGCTTGCTAATGTGGAACCATTTGCTCTAAAGAGCTGGAGGCTTGGTGTGTGTTGGTAGTTGGAGAGTTCTCTGTAATTCTACCTGGTTTTCTTTTTCCTCAAGACAGAACCAACCAGCTGATTCAAAGCAATCAATTTCTGTCTCTTCCCTCCAAATCCCCTCCCAAATATAAGACCTGTAATCTGAACATCATTCCTAAAAGTATCTTGCAAATATATCCAGCAGTAGAACACAGTAAGAATTAGTATTAAGTAATTCTCTCATTAAGTCAATGATGATTAATGTGGAGCCCATTAACGTGCACCATAGATAGGAATTGTACAGAACTGATGAATCAACGAATCAGAAAATGGGAAATACATTTCTACCTCTTGGCTTTGTGAGGGAAAATACCTCCCTGGCAATGGTTATTCTTTATTATCAGTCCTGTAAGAAAGCATAATCTGGTGTTTGTGTGTGCTGATCAATGACGCAGTGAAAATATTGTATTTCCTTCCTTAAGAAAGGTTCGTGCAAACAAAGCTGTTACATCCGAGCATAAATGATTATAGAGATTGTTTTATTTATCCTAAAAGCAATATCCTTCCTATCAAAGCAAGAGAATTAGATGGCAGAATCAATAACTTGGTAGCCATGCGGGAGTTACTAATACACAAATTAAGGTATGGTACTTATGAACTTGATAAGCTTAAAAGGCCATATTCTCTGAGTATTTTATTGCCACACAGTCAAATGGAAGAAAAGATAGAGACACTGTAATAGGATCAAATGACATATATCGTAATCTTTCCAGGATGTTAATTCACACGTGCAGTGGCGATGGCTGAAATCTATAGACAACCTAGTTGTATGACAAACTTCTGTGACAAATCACTGGTATTGTGTGTGGTATATCTTTAAAGCAAAATTAAATAAAACTGGGCAGTTTTTAATAAGAAGTCAACATCCTTTGGCATGTTTAACTCAGAAGCATTGGCAAATGGACACCCTACTGTGAAATTTATTCCCTGAAATGCTCTTTTCGGGTTTCTGTGTGAGAGCATTATCTGTGTCAATTAGTTGAGATGAAATGACATAATTTATTGACCGATGGTGATAACTTTCTAAATACATTGAACATTTGGCGTCACATAACTGAATACCTCACTAATTGCTCAGACACATGCCCGATTTTGTAATCAATGTGCTGCTTGGACTGGCTTCAGCAGAATTTATTGCCACGTTTTCTATTTCAGACTGCTTAAATATTCACTGGGTGGTGTCCCTGAAAATGACAGTCCCAAAGGAGAAGAATGTCTGTGTCAGAGGGTAAAGGTCTCCTTTTTTTCATGGGTTTTGAATCACTGTTTCATATTCTAAGAGGAGGGCAAAGCTGGCAATTTGCATTTAAAGTACTGCTCTCCAAGGTTGCATTCTGTTGAGTGTATCTTTCAGATAGTGGACATTTATCAAAGTGGAGCCCTCAAATCTGAAATAGCTGCTGAAGGTATAGCCGAAAAGCCATCACAGTCCTGGGGAACAAGGTAATAAATCAGAAGCTGCCACCTGATCACTATGGTAACCGTCAGGCCCTGTCATGCTGCGCGCATGTTCAGCTCATCAAGTGTTTGTGATCATAAACCTGTTGGCACTATAGATTTGATAGGACCATATTATTGTCTTTGTGAATTGAGAGGGACTGCTGTCACACCCTACTTGGGGGGGGGGAAGAACAATACTGTGTTTAAGGGAACATTTCATGATTGTAGACTTGAACTTGTCAGTTTGCATTATACAATAGCATATAGTTTTTCTTTTTTGAGGTAAAGCCCAGTATTCACCATTGAATGAAATGAAACACTTTTTTTCTACTGAGATGTTTCATGGTGGGCTGTTCATGTAGATATATATAATTATGTATGCATATTGAAATCACTTAATTCTAATATTTTAACTATAGAAACACTTAATATTTAACACTGTTTGCAATTTCCTTTATGCCCAGTTTTCAGAAAAACAAATGTTGGACCTGGGGATCATGCTTTTTGCCTCCTTTATTTTTAAATATGTGTATATAATTGTGCTTTGAGATGTTGTAATATGACATCTGTATTTAGATATAGATGGCATCTTGGAAAAACTGTTTTTTTGTTTGTTTCGCGAAGCAATTAGAACCCAAGGCTGGCCAGCACCACGGCTCAATAGGCTAATCTTCCACCTGCGGCACCGGCATCTCAGGTTCTAGTCCCAGTTGGGGTGCCAGATTCTGTCCCGGTTGTTCCTCTTCCAGTCCAGCTCTCTGCTGTGGCCTGGGTGTGCAGTGGAGGATGGCTCAGGTCCTTGGGCCCTGCACTCACATGGGAGACCAGGAGGAATCACCTGGCTCCTGGCTTCGGATCCGTGCAGTGCGCCGGCCGCAGTGCACCAGCTGTAGTGGCCACTTCGGGGGTGAACCAACGGAAAAAAGAAGACCTTTCTCTCTGTCTCTCTCTCTCTCTCTCTCTCTGTCTAACTCTGCCTGTCAAAAAAAAAAAAAAAAAAAAAGAACCCAAGGCCAAGATTATTAAAAGAAATACTTTTGATTATAAGAATGAATTGTGCATTCTCAGAATTGTAATCACAACTTTAGATAATTAAGAGCATATTCTCTAAGAGTGACATTCATATTCCAGTACATTATATGTGAAAATAATTAGTATTTCAACTATATTTACCCATAATAAAAGGCAACATACCCAAACATTTAATATATGGCTCATTATTAAATCTCATATTCTAAATAATTAGAAGAGGAAGGAAACCCAAGGTTTTTATTATAGTAAGCTTATTAGTATTTTGGTAGTTAATATTGCATTTTAACATCTTTTTCCAACTGACTGAAAGGGTATTTACTAAATGTTGATTGCAATAACCATGATAATCCCTTTGTCTAGGAGAATAAAACTTATGAAAATCTTACTATGGTAACACTTCTTCACATTCCTCATAAAGATGAGCTTCCTTCCCTTCTCTTTCCCTCATTTTAAAAGAATGATCCAACATTAAGCTAACATGCATGTACCCATTGTTATACTCTAGAATACATCATGTCCAGCCACAGGCAAGAATAACCTGTTGTAAGATGTGTTCTCTACGTGTTGGAAGGTAGGAAAGGAGACATGAAAGAAAGAAGGGCAGAGGGAAGGATGGGAGAGTCCTTGAGCATTTCCTGTCTCCTTGTATGCATAGTGGTTTAAGTTCTGAATAAATATATAGAGGCACTTGGCGAGCAAGAGACACAGAAAATATTTGGCAGTTCTCATCAAAAGGTTTCTCCCTGTTGTTTTTATTTGAATGGTAGCTCATAGCAGGACCTGTTGCCACTGAAGTGTAGTGGAAATTAGTGATCTGGCCTGCACAGTGGAACCTGCCCTGGACCTGAGCAGTACTGTTTCCTGTGGGATGCTGTACAGCTGTCTGACAGGGAAGACTTTGCACCATTTATAGGCCACAGGTAAGGCAGCAGATTGGAAAGGAAAGGTTCTGAGGAGGAGTCATCTTCCGAGGCTGTACTGGAATTGGTGTTTAAAAGGTAGCAGGTCTGCGTTGCTTGTCAGCTTCAGTTTGCATTATTCTTACTGCAGTGGATTCTTACTCTACTTAGCGTTTATGTAAATTGTGGGAAATGTTCAGGAAAACTATACAGTGTGAATGAAGCTTATTTGCTGTGTGCTAGGTACTCTGACACATATTTGCATAAATTATTTCCTTAATCCTGAAGGCAATTCCAGGAAGTAAGTATTGTAATTCCTGCTAGCCAGATAAGAAGACTCAGGAAAAGATACAAACCCTTAGAAAATGGCTGAGCTGGATTTTCCACCCAAGTTGCTCTGACACTAAAGGCTATGCTCCTTCTAGTCCCTCTCCCCACCCCCCTGCCCCGTGTTTCATGTACGTACATACAAGAAGGCACAACTTCTTCCGGTTATGTCGGTGTGTTTTGGCTGTTGCTGTGCAGTTTACTGTCTTAGAATTGCATTAGATTCAGTAAGCACCTTCTCAGTGCTTGCTGTATGCCAGACTCTATGCCTTGTCCTGGAAGAGCCTATGACAAGTCAGGCCCTAGGAATTCCATTTGGTATTACTATTAAGATAACCAGGGACAGGCAAATAACCTTGGTGCTTAGAGGTGAATTGGGGTGAGAAAAACACAGTTTAGCCTTACATTTGGGGTTTTATTAAGGTCTCATTCTGTATTAACTAATTTAGAGTAATCAGCTTCATCCCTTGGATCAGTTTGCTCGTCTGTTGAGAGGTGATGATACTTACGTTGCCATGTTGAATGCCTGGACAGTGAGGACTGAATGAGGTAATGGATATAAAGGACCTAGTGTGGACTGCTCATTCCTATAACTTGCTAACAGTTCCAGTAATAAAACAGGTAAGGTTTAGGTTAAAGTAAGCTACAAAATTGTAGATGACAGTCTGTTTTCATGCCACTCCCCTGTGTATCTCATATTCATGGATCGTGATTATGATTCATACTGATACTGTATTTCTAGCTTATTTCTTAGTAGAGATTACTTTCTCTCTTGGTTTATACATTTTAAACTGAGCTGTTATCTTGACTACTGTGGGAAAATGTGGAAGAGAAAATGAGAAATGCTTTTCTCCTCAAACCTAAATCTGTAATCCAACCCTGAGGGCCTTGCCCCTGGCCCTGGAGTCTGTGTAGAAGAGAGTCCTGGTGATGAATCCAGTAGGCAGATGTTAATACACTAATTTCTAGTATTTCTCCAGGAATCACATTACAACTTGGGTGCACGATTCATTTGCCTTTTGTTTTGCTGTCCCTGTAACCGTTTGGAGCAAGATTCTAGGGTAGAAAGGTTTCACCTCCCCCTCCAGTGCTATGTAAACCCACGAAGAGTGGGTAGTTGTTACATTTCACCTGGCTTGTTATTTTGTTGGCTTTCTAAGTGGTAGAGTATGGATTCTCCAGCCCCATATCTGTGCAATTCCAGTTATATAATAAAGAAAGGATCAGTATCTGCCTGGTGTGGAGAGTGGCAGCCAGCAGGCTACTTGGGGCCACTACACAAAGATATCAGTGATGACAATGTTATTGCCAAAGTGATAACAGTATTTTGAAATGATGACAGTTATTTGAATAATTGAAAGATCTTTATTATAATAAAGGTTGGTTTTAAAATTTTAAAAGGTTTCAATTTTGTAATAACTTTTGTCCAGTGCTGTCAATTGGCTCTGATTGCCTGTGTTTTGAGTTTGTGTTTATGTGTGTACACACTTTCTATTTCAAAGGCCTATGGAAGTGTGTAGAAAGCAGATAAAATTGTGTAGTTGTTGTTATCTCGGGTGATACTAAAAGCAGAGTTGCCATGGTAAGGCGTGTTGGGGAGAAATTGTGATGACACTGACTTTTCTCTCTATCATTCCTATTCAATTCTGAACAACAGACAGCTGCTTGAAATTCTTGTCTCTGTTAGATGAAAATGCACCTTTTCCCTGAAATATTTTACTTAATCTCAGCTTTGCCTTTCCAAGATCAACAAATAAGCATTACTGTTTGAAGAGCTAGACCAAGATTAAAATACAGTTTTATATTTAGACATCTTGATCCTGGTCGTATGAACTACCATATCTGTTTCATTTGACTGCTTTCTAAGAAGTTGAAATGGAAAAATGCTTAATTGATGAACTAAGGAAGTACATGATTAAGTGCTGGAGGTGTGTGACAGAATGTTTGCTCCCCCAAACTCAGGGGTTTATTCCCCAGAAATCATTTTTTTTTTTTTTTTTGACAGGCAGAGTGGACAGTGAGAGAGGGAGAGACAGAGAGAAAGGTCTTCCTTTGCCCTTGGTTCACCCTCCAATGGCCGCAGCGGCTGGCGCGCTGTGGCCGGCGCACCGCGCTGATCCTAAGGCAGGAGCCAGGTGCTTCTCCTGGTCTCCCATGGGGTGCAGGGCCTAAGCACTTGGGCCATCCTCCACTGCACTCCCGGGCCACAGCAGAGCTGGCCTGGAAGAGGGGCAACCGGGACAGAATCCGGCGCCCTGACCGGGACTAGAACCCGGTGTGCCGGCGCCACAAGGTGGAGTATTAGCCTGTTGAGCCACGGCACCGGCCGATTCCCCAGAAATCTTAAGTTAAAGGCACTGAGAGTGTGGAAAATTCATTCAGTTATGATGTTTGGAGCTGGATGTGCTTCGATTGGTTTAGGCTGTTAGGGTGGAGCCTCTGTGATTTAACCTGGAGGCCTTGTAAGATGGACATTGACATTTATGCTGGGTCTCTTGCCATATGATGCCCTTGGCCTCCTCGGGACTCTGGCTGCAAAAACTCTATCACTAGACACCACACCTGTGGGTCCTGCCCAATCGTGCAACATGAGCCTCCAGAATCCTGAACCAAAATGAATCTCTTTATAAAGTTAAGCAGTCACTGGTATCTCATTAAAATAACTAAAATCTGACCAATGCTGTGTATGAGTATATGTGTGTGTGTGTTTCTCAAAACAGAAGCTTCCATTAATGATTTATGATCTTTTACAAGCATTTAATGATATTAATTTCACTGATCTACTTTCTCAGCTGAATCCTAGAAGTTTTTATATTTTGTAATTTCATTTATTTCAAAATACACTCATTTCCCTTTAGACTTCCTATTTGACTAGTACATTATGTTAAAATTGTGGTATGCATTTCAAATGTTTGGAGATTTTCCAGATATATTTCTGCTATTGATTTTTAATGCAATTCCGTTATGCTCAGAAAATGAATACTTTCATGGTTTAATTTCTTTGCAATTATTTTGCTAATTTTATGGTTTAGGATGTCAGATGTGAAACGTTTCAGTGAACCTCCCATCTCTGCTGGAATGCTTATTCTGTTCTATGTAGAGTATACTTGTTAGGTGAATTTGGTAGTAGAATTATTTAGTTCCTTTCTTTTTTTTTTTTTAAGATTTATTTATTTGAAAGGCAGAGTTAGAGAGATCTTCTCTCCGCTGGTTCACTCCCCAAATGGCTGCAACCACCAGGGTTGTGCAATTCTGAATTCAGGAGCCAGAAGTGTCATCTAGGTCTCCCATATGGGTGGCAGAGGCCTAAGGACTTGGGCCATCTTCTGCTGCTTCCCCAGACACATTAGCAGGGGGCTGGATCGGAAGTAGAGCAGCCAAGACGAACCAGTGCTCATGTGATGCTGGCACTTCAGAAGATGGCTTGAGCCACTGCACCACAGAACTTCCCTTGTTTAGTTTTTCATGTTAATTTTCTTTTTTTCCATTTGAGGAGAAAATAGTGAAGTTTCTGGGAAGGATTATGATCATAGCTATTCATTTGTTCTTTTCCAACAGCATTTGCTTTATATATTTTGGTGTTACATAAATGTATCAATAGAGGTTTTTTAAAGATTTATTGATTTGAAAGGCAAAGTTACAGAGAGGATGGGGGAGGGTGGAGGAGAGTAGGAGAGGAGGGATGGGGGTGGAGAGAGAATGAATGAACGAATCATCCATCCTCTGGTTCACTCCCCAAATGGCCACAATGCCCGAGGCTGAACAAGACCAAAGCCAGGAGCCTGGAATCCAGAGCTCCATCTGGTCTCCCACGTGGATGGTAGAGGCCCAAGCACTTGAGTCATCTGCTGCTTTCCCAGGAGCATCAGCAGGGAATTGGATCAGAAGTGGAGCAGCCAGCACTTGTACAGGCACCCATGTGGGATACCAGCATTGCAGGCAATGGGTTAATCCACTGCGCTACAATATTGACCCTACCATTATGTTTTTTGTCTTTTTTTTAAAGATGTATTTATTTATTTTCATGTCAGAGATACAGACTCAGAGGAAGAAACAGTTCTTCCATCTGCTGGTTCACTTGCTAGATAGCTGCAACAGGCTAGGACAGGCTGAAGCCAGCAGCTTCATCCAGATCTCCTACATAGGTGGCAGGGCCCAGACACTTGAGCCATCCTCTGCTTTTCCCAGGCCATTACAGGGAACTGGATCAGAAGTGGAACAGCTGGACCATATGGAATGTAGGCACCTTAGGTGGCAACTTTACCTGTTAGGCCACAATGCTGGTGCCCGCTGTTAGGTATTTATGTTTCCTTATTGAATCGATAATTTAATCATCATGAAATTTCCTGTTAATATTCAGTTTCATTTGTTTATATCTGTTTAGATGTTCCTTTTTCTCTTACGCCAGGATCAGCTATCCAGCTTTTAGATTGCAGTTTGCATGGTCTATATTTTCCTTTGTTTTACCTTTTAACGGCTTACATGCTTCCATTTACTGTGGAGTTTGGAGAATAGCATATAGTTAGAACTTTGTTTAGTCTCATGTTCTCTTTTAACTTGCATATTTAAGCCACTTACATCTATTGTAATTACTGATAACAACTAGATTAAGGTTTCCTATTTCATATATAATGTTTTTCTTTTCCTTCCTGTGGTGCCTCTTAAAATTAAAAAAAAAAAAAACCTTAGTAGTTTATTTCAATTTACTAATTTCCTTTTGGCTGTATATTCTTATATTATTAGTAGGTATGTGACTGTGTGTGTTTGTGTGTTTTGAAGAGATTGTATAGTATACACAATAGACTTTGGCAGTCTTTCTTCTTAGAACACATACAACCATAACAAGCTGAATGTCCTATATCCTAAATGAGACCAAGTGTTTCAGTTTGAGTTTTTTAAATTTTAAATATTTATGAGTACTTAGCAATTGAACAACACTAACCTAAAAATCTGAAATGTACTCAAATTTTATTTTGGAGCATTTTGTATTTAGGATTTTTGGATTAGAGATGCTTAATGTGCAGTTATTTTTCCTGTCCACCCAAATGGTGTTAGGACTTTGCTTTAAATGTCATACCTTTAAGACTTCAAAGTAAAAAATATCCATCCAACTATTAATTTATTTTTGTTCTTTCACTACTGATAGGATTTTCCTTTATCATGAAGAACTTAAGAATTTCTCTTACGGCAGGTCTGCTGTCATAGATTCTGTTTGCTTTTCTTTGAGAATCTTTGTTTTGACTATTCTTAAAGTACATTTTTCCTGAATACAATCCTGGGTTAGGTTATTTTCCTTCAATACTTTAAAAGTGTTTCATTTTATTTGGCTCTCAGTGGCTACTTAGGAAAAACCTATAGCAATTTGGATTCTTCCCTATAAGTAGTATTCACTTTTTTCCTTTGGTTAACTTCAGAAAATTGATTGTGATTTGTCTGGGATAATTTTCAGTAGATTTCCTCTTTGGGGTTCATTGTGAGTTTTGAATCTGTAAATTAATGTGTTTCAAAAAATTTGAGATGCTTCAGCCATTATTCAGTTTTTTTTTTTTTTTTTTTTTTTCCTGCATCAATATCATCCTACTCTTCTTCTGGAACTCCAAGAACACGAAGTTTGACTTATGGTATTACCCCATGTGTCACTGACAATCTGCTCCTCTATTATAAAAAGTCATTGTTCTTTTTGTTCTTAAGACTAGATAGTTTGTGATTTATCTTAAGTTCACTGATCATTTGCTTTTCTATCTCAATTTTTGCTATTAAGACAAACCACTGAATTTTAAAACACTAGGTAATGTTTTTGTGGTTTTTTTTGTTTGTTTGTTTTGTCTTGTTCTTGGGTTAAAATGTGGTAAGGGAGAAAAAATGGTACATTTATTTTTCTTTTTAAAAAGATTTATTTATTTATTTGAAAGTCAGAGTCACACAGAGAGAGGAGAGACAGAGAGGTGTTCCATCCGTTGGTTTACTCCCCAGATGGCCACAACGACCAGAGCGGTACCCACCTGAAGCCAGGAGCCAATAATTTTTTCCAGGTCTCCCACATGGGTGCAGGGGCCAAGGACTTGAGCCATCCTCTACTGCTTTCCCAAGCCATACCAGAGAGCTGGATCAGAAGTAGAGCAGCTGGGACTTGAACCAGCACCCATTTGGGATGACGCCACTGTGCCGGCCCCCATCTATTTCTTTTTTGTGGCTTCTTTATGAGAACTTTGAGTTCATTTTTAGTGCTGCTGTTAAATATTGTTACAATGCTTTCTTTAAAATCTTTGTTAATTTAAACATCAGGATCATTTTGGGATTAGTTCCTATTTGTCAGTTCCCTTGTGAACTGATAATACTGTCTTGGTTCTTGGTGTGTTGAATGATTTTGAATAATACACTGGAATTCTCAGATTATGGAAATCAGTCTTGTTAAAAACCTCTTGAGTATTTATTTCTCTTAAAATTAAAAAAAAATTAGCAAGAAATTGACCCATTTAGGGTTTTTATTATTATTTATTTATTTACTTGAAAGGCAGAGTTACCGAGAGAGAGGGAGAGACAGAGAGATCTTCCCATCTGCTGTTTGATTCCCTAAATGGCTCCAGTGGGCAGAGGTGGGACAATCTGAAGCCAGGAACCTCTTCTGGATCTCCCATGTGGGTGGCAGGGGCCCAAGCACTTGGGCCATCTTGGGCTACTTTCCCAGGTGCATTAGCAGGGAGCTGGATTAGAAGAGGAGCAGGAAGCTCTTGAACTGGCACCCATATGTGATGCCAACACTGCAGGCAGTGGCTTTACCCATTACACCAAAGCACCAGCCCCAGACCCATTTAGTTTTTACCACTTTGAATCTTTTGCCCAATACGAGCTTTGTTTTCAAAGTCTTTGCTATAATATTTTGAGTCTACTTAATATATTCACCACCATGGGGCTTATTCAGTGTTTGGGTGGTGGTTTTTTTTAATTATAGCTCAGTTCTGAAAACCTTTGCAGAGGTTCTTTGTGTCTGTATCAGGCAAGGTAGGTTGGGATTAGCCTGGCTCTTGTGTTGGCTTATACAATAGAAGAGCCCCATCTTGTAGCTCTTTCCTCTTCAAATTTTCCCTAATATGAGAACTTTCTGATTTTTAAAGATCTGTTTTATTCTTTCTCTGACTAATATGGCTAATTGTTTCTCTCACTTCAGCACCCTGTACTGTTGTAAAATTCTGCCCATCTGGGGCTACCCTGGGGAAGAATCTGCTACAGCAAGGAAGGGGGATGGTATGAATGGTGGGGTGTGGTGGTGCAGAGAAATGCTGATACCCTCACATTCTTCAGAGCATTTGGATTTATTTTTCCAGTGCCTCTGAATTTAAGAGATGGTTTTCTCTCCACAGCTGTGGCAGTAGCACAACTTTGTGACTGCAGGTGGCCTCTTAGCAGGATTGAGGGAATTAAAAAAATTTTTGTACACTCTGGTTTGTAGACGTTGGAGCAAAAGGGGTTTGTCTCAATGTTTTCTGCCATCTGCACCCAACAAGTACTTCTGGGACACAGGCCCACCCCTGGGTCAAAGCAGGAATGTCCAAGATGGAAAAAAAAAATCCAGGAAACTATCATTTACTGAGTGTTCCTTAACTTTGACTTCTCTTCCTGAATTATCTGCCCTTATTTATTTTTAGGCATTTTCAGTGAATTTAATTTGTGGTTTTCCAGAGTTGATAGTTATCAATAGGGGTGAAAAATGGAGAAGGGGAATAGTGGGTTTGTATCTCTTGGCCTTCACTAGAAGCCCAAAATGATTTCCTTAAAGATGCCAAAAACAAAATATATGTGATAGAAAATTTTGGAAATACATACAGAATTAGTCATATTCTCACAACTTCAAATTACATACCCAGAGCATTTTTATGTCTATCTAGTCAATTCATTTTTTTTAATGTACAGGTAACTGTTTTATAGAAGTGATATTATACACAATTTTCTTTAAATTACTACAGGTTATACTTAAAATAAGTTAAAAAGGAGTGTATGATAGTTCATTGTATAAACTATTTGTTATTCCTTCATTGTTGGATTATTTTTATAAAAGCTACCATAGAGTTGCTGTGACTAACATCTTAATGTATGAACATTTCTGTGAATTAAGATTATTTGTCCTTCTGACGTGTAGCTCTTAAATGAAAAGGTACGAAATTTTGAAGGGGTTTATTGCATGATTAATGATTAATACTGTCATTTCACTAGCACACTATACTACTGGCACTGTGTAAGAATGCGTAATTCCTGACAAGTAAGGCTGTCCACACAATTTTTTAGGAATCTCTATCCTAATCAGGGCTCTATCCACTCACCTGAATCCCATGGCCCTGTCAAGACTCTACTAACAACCCCAAAACTACTGAGGTTCAGATTTTTGCTGTCTCTTAAAAACTGTAGGCTATTCCTCACCTTCTCCCTGAGATTAGATCACTTGTTGATTTAGTGCAATAATGATTCTTGTCAGTGTTACTCTATTTATTAGAGCCAGACACATGGCAAGCACAATTATGACCACCTTATCTGCATTCCATCGCCCATGGGGAAAAGTCCACATTTCTGAACATGTCCTGCACCCTCAGCCTTATCCTTGTTCATTCATATCTTGCTATGTTTCCCTTCATATTTTTATTCATTACCTTCCCATGTCCTTCCACTTGCTTCCTCCCCCACTCCTGGCCCATAATTTACACCCACACAGAAGCATAGCTTTGTAAGTTCCCGGGTGTCACTTTCTTCAGCTTGCCTCAACAAGCCTAGTGTATGTATTTGTTTTGGCTGATTCAGATGATCTACCTATAGGTTTTCCCTTCCTTGTGCAAACTAGAAATAATTCAATGAGTATCCCCAACCCAACACAGTGCCTGATGATTCATGCTAGGAGTTTAAGAAACATTAGTATTCGAATTAAAGTATACATGCATGAATGAAAGAATACCTCTGAAATGCCCTTGCTTCTATTCAGTGTGCTTTAAGTGTCTAAGATGAACTTCATATAATTTTTTATTTTGACAGGCAGAGCTAGACAGTGAGAGAGACAGAGAGAAAGGTCTTCCTTTCTGTTGGTTCACCCCACAAATGGCCGCTACGGCCAGCTTGCTGCGCCGATCCGAAGCCAGAAGCCAGGTGCTTCCTCCTGGTCTCCCATGCGGATGCAGGGCCCAAGCACTTGGGCCATCCTCCACTGTCTTCCTGGGCCACAGCAGAGAGCTGGACTAGAAGAGGAGCAACTGGGACTAGAACCCGGGGTGCCGGCGCCATAGGCGGAGGATTGGCCAAGTGAGCCACGGGGCCGGCCTATTTTGTTGTTTTTTACCCCCATGTTTGCATGTTTGTTAACTGGTGATGGCTACAGATGCACAGACAGTTCTTTGAGCATAGCTGTGTTAGGATCCACAATACTAAAGCCAAAGGGTCAAAATAGGTACAAGTTCATGTGACTCAAGCAGTCATTTCTAGCTCTGGAAAATGACAGCAATAACTAGTGTATACTCTGGAGTTGATGCTTTTGTTGTCTATTTTCCCTATATATTTTTTTCTCTTCCCAAGTTCTGTAGTTTGTACCTGCGAAAATTTTAATATCCGTTTAAAATTATTTTCCAATTGGTTAGTTAAAGAGCTCTGAAAATCATTTAGTCTCATTCCTGAAAAGCAAAAAACATATTAAATATGAAAAATACAGAAGTGAGGATTTGAGAAAGGGCATTTGAGGCAAGAAAAAATTGTTCAGCCATAAAATATTGCTTAGGCTTTTCTCTACATTCCTAATTTACTGGCAGAAAATATAATGCGTTCAAGCTCAGTTAAATATATATTTTAATGATTTCCAAGTAGGTATTCAACTTAAGGTAAACAGGTCGAGAAATCAAATGCTGGCATATAAATAATGCAGAAATAAATTGAGACAAAAATCTCACTTGATTGTCTAGCTATGTGTACTCTCTGGATATCAGCCCATTGATGGGGACTAAAAGTTACAAATTAGAATTGTGATTTTTACTTTTTACCTTTTTTCCTGGCATGCTTTTCCATAGTCCTCATCCTGGTGGCCTTTCATGGAGAAAATGTCACCTTTTCCAAATATTCCAAATATTTTTCAAAATAGTTGATATACCTTGCTTTCAGGTGGTCATGGGTTCCTCAGGACCGCACACCATCTCATATTATGTTTGGATATCAATATGAGCTTGGGTTTAGCATCTGCTAGCTGGTTTGGCCTGCAACATTGATTAAAAAAATTGTCTGTTATCAACCAGATACAATACAGACATGGAAGATATGTGATACTTCACATGGGAAGCTACCACGTTATGAAACTACCAAGGTAACATGCACTTGGGAATCATACTGTGATATAAAGTGGACCATGATAAGGGTGAATGAAGGATTTTTTTAGGGGTACTTAGGTAACCTTAGTGGATCAGGGATGATTTCTTGGAAGCAGTGAGAATTTTAGCTGTTAATGTTATTGATGGTTTTGGTTATAAAAATCCTTCTAGGGCTTACGTTGTTGTGTACAGGGTTAAGCTACCTCCTGCCACACTGGCATCCCATATGAGCCCCAGTTGTAGTCCTGGCTGTTCTACTTCTGATCCAATTCTCTGCTAATTTGCCTGGGAAATAGCAGAAGACTGCCCATGTATTTGAGCCCTTGCCATCCACATGGGAATCTCAGATGGAATTTACAGGTTCCTGGCCCAGCCCAGGCCATTTAAGGAGTGAACCAGTAAAGGTAAACTCTCTCTTTTGTCTTTCTCTTTTCTCTTTCTCCTCTCTCTCTTTCTATCTCATTTTCTCTTTCCCTCTTTGTCTCCTTTTTCTTTCTCTCTCTCTCTCCCCTCCTCCTTCTCTCTGTAATTGCATTTCAAATAAATGTCTTAAGAAATCCTTATCTGGCCGGCGCCGGGGCTCACTAGGCTAATCCTCCGCCTTGCGGCGCCGGCACACCGGGTTCTAGTCCCGGTCGGGGCACCGATCCTGTCCCGGTCGCCCCTCTTCCAGGCCAGCTCTCTGCTGTGGCCCAGGAGTGCAGTGGAGGATGGCCCAAGTGCTTGGGCCCTGCACCCCATGGGAGACCAGGATAAGCACCTGGCTCCTGCCATCGGATCAGCGCGGTGCGCCGGCCGCAGCGCGCTACCGCGGCGGCCATTGGAGGGTGAACCAACGGCAAAAGGAAGACCTTTCTCTCTGTCTCTCTCTCACTGTCCACTCTGCCTGTCAAAAAAAAAAAAAAAAAAAAAAAAAAAGAAATCCTTATCTATTTTAAGATATATGAGTAGAAAGCTCTTAGCACTGTGTTTCCAAGTATGTCCGTACTATTGTATATTTCAATATAAACAACAACAAAAATCTGTCCGGGGCCAGCATTGTGGTGTAGAGGGGAGGGCTGCCATCTGCATTGCCAGCAACCCATATGGGTGCATGTTTGAGTCCCAGCTGCTTCACTTCCAATCCAGCTCCCTACTAATGTGCCTGGGAAAGCAGTGGAGGATGACCCAAGTCCTTGGGCCCCTGTTACCCATGTGAGAAGACCCAGAGGAAGCTCCTGGCTTCTGGCTTCAGATCAGTGCAGCTCCAGCCATTGCAGCCATTTAGAGAATGAACCAGTAGATGGAAAAACTCTTTCTCTGTCCTTCTCTCTGGGTGTAACTCTGCCTTTCAAATAGATGAGTACATCTTTAAAGAAAGCAAAATCTGTCCATTCTGTTTCTGGCATTGCATCTTGAGCATCATGGAATATCCAGATAACTGTTGGGAATATGTGATGAAAGCCAAAAGGCATGTTGATGCGAGCACCTAGCTCTGTGCCTTCCCTCTCAGTTTCCTTAGGCCAAGCGGGAAGAGCATTGCCATCAATGTTTGCCAAGAGCAATTGCCAGAAGGAGTGTAACAGGGGCATGTTGTTAAGATGAGGTTCCATGCCACCCAGCTAACTCTTTGGCTATTGACAAATTGTAGCTTAAATTATTCAGAGGCAGAAGAGGGAAGTTTTGTCAGCAGTTTTGAGGAGAGGAAAAAAGTGTTGTCTCTAGAGAAATTATAATTTAAAGCATGCTGTTTCCCCATGTTGGACCTGGTCCTAATAGTTGTGTACATTCTGTTTCTCTCCTAGCAGGATGAATGACATTCTGTAGCACTCCAGCAAATTGGGGTGAGTGCTTTGGATCCAGTCCCATGGTTATCTGAGTAACTGCAAATGTCATGTTGGCTACGCATTCTGCTCTTGAACCTTACACGGACATTAGCAATTGCAGCACATGTCTGTTGGTTTTGCGTACCGCTTGTAAAATAGATGATTAAAATACAGTACGTTGAGGGGGATGGATACATTCAGACAATTATAATCTATTGTTTGAACTAGTAAGTGGTAGTGTGCCTACAGGACGTCTGGGTTCCAGTTCTGGCTTTGTAGTGCCTCAGTTTCCTCATGTGTGAAGTGAGAACAGAAATAATCACTAGCTATAAGAATCAAGTAAGTTAATATATATGCTCCTTCACTTGAGATGGGATTATGCTGCCATAAGCAAATTATAAATGAAAAATATCTTAAGTTGAAAATATATTTGATGTACCTAACCTATTGAACATGGCAGCTGGTAGCATGGGCCATGTATCAGTCATTAAGCCTTTTGATAGCCTGACCAGGAACTGTAGCATTGCCACTGCCCAGTATTATTAGAGGATGTCTTTCTGCATATTTTTTGTCTGGGAAAGGATCAAAATCTGAAATGGGAGTATGGTTTCTACTGAATGTATTGCTTTCTCACTATCATGAACTTAAAAAAAAAATTCTTAAGTTAAATAATGTGGGGAGCTGCTTGCATAAAGAAGCTAAAAACAGTAACTGGCATGAAAATATGCTCAAGGACTTTTAGAAATCTTGAACAGTAACCAACTCAGAATATTACTGTATCAAAGAGAATAACAGACATATTATCCTGGTTTTTTGAGAAAGGTCTGCACAATCTTTGTCCACTGCTTTCATCCTGTTAATCATCTCCACTCTCCCTGCTCCACGTGCAAGGGACCATTTTTTATCCTCTGAAATACCTGATTTACTTATCGTAGTTAATAAGCACAAAAATTAATTAAAGTCACCCTTGAGATTCTGCAGTCCAGTGTGTGATTGCTTGTGGCAGCCTTTTTGAAAGTCTCCTCTTAAACAGGTCTTATAATTGTGTTTAGCAGAGTCTTGGTTTGTTTGTACTTAGCTTTGTGTGACTATTTACTTGATTGTTATTTCTTTGGAGTATGTTCTTTGTGCTTGAACCTAATTGCTGAATTGGAGCTCTGCCTTTGTTTATATCATTGCTTTATGATGCTTTATGCTTTGTGTCCTTTTGTTCCCTGCTTCATTTCTTACCGATTGAGGCATACTTTTTTTTTTTTTTTTTGCTAATAAAAGAATGGCTCTATGTGAATGTAATTCAGTGTCTGCATTGTCTTACACTTGTGTTCGCATAGGAGCAGGAGCAGTGAGTGGTTCTTAGGTTCAAGGGCGATTGTTGTGTTGCTTGCCCTGTTCAGCTTTAGAGCAATACAAAGGCTAATTGTCATGTGAAATTTGTGATTCTTTTCCCTACAAAAGCTCTTCAGAGTCACCAGATTGTGTTGCTCGCTGAGTACTTCCTTATATAGGTGGGTTCTGAATGCGTGATAAAGCTTTTAATGTCAGCTTGTCTCATTATTGACGTTGTCTAAACTAAAGGGAAATTTTCAGGTGTCTCATTTTCATCTTCACTCGGAGAAGCTTAAATGCACCTCATGTCAAAGTTAATAAGCCCTCCCTGTAATGCCCTTCTCATAACACACATGCAAAATCTCTCTTAAGTGATAAAATAGTGTGTGGTAAGGGGAAGATGTGTAGCAGTTATTCTGTAATTCTGGTAAGGCATCACTGTGTAGGTGTAATACAAACTTGCTCTCTTCATTTATGAAATTCGCAGTTCATTTTTAGTATATTTTCCCAGTGCTCTCAGGTACTTTCCTCCTAAATATGACTCTTGTGTCCGCTTTGGTGTGGACTTTGTAGACTTCTTAATTTTACACCTCTTTGATCCGTCTGGCAGTTTTTAACACAGTTGGCCTGATCTGAGTTATCCTTGGTTCCTCCAGTTTTTCTTCCTTTCCTTCCTATGAGTATGAATATTGCTGCTGAGTGGTCAGATTCCAAATGGGTTGTTAATGCTGAGCGTGTCATTAAATAATCATTAGTGCCTATTGCGTGCTGTTCTGAAGATACCCCCAAAATAGAAGATGAGTTCCTGCTTTGGAGGGGAATAGAGATCTGTAAAAGAATCATTGTTGTGCATGTTGCCAAGTGTAATGCCAGGGGCGTGAATGGGGTGTGCTGTGTTAGCTGCAAGGACTTGCATGTAGCCCAGCCGATCACGCATGAGAGGCTCTTTGGATGAGCTAAGCCTTAAGGGAGACTATGATTTAGCTAAAAGAGGGGTGAACATGAGTTTAGGAGGCAGGGTGGATCTGCAGCCAATGGGAGAAATTTTGTGGGGTTGTGCTGAATAGCAGATGTACGGTCACTATGGGATAGGTTTGCTTCTGCCAAAAACTTCCTAAAAACTCTTACTGAGAGATTATATGATTAAACACACATACACACACACACACACACAGCATGGTGCATGAGGAAACGGGCATCAAAAGCAAAGCATTAAAAAAACTGATGAAACCTATCAGTTTTTCCTTATGTGCCAATAAATAAAGAAGCAGTTTTATATGTTAAAGATTTATTTATTTACTTGTTTTTTTGTTTAGAGATACACAGAGAGATGGAGAGAAAGAGCTATCTTCTATCCACTGGTTTACTCCCTAAAAGGCTGCAACAGCTAGGGCTGAGCCAGATCGAAGCCAGGATCCAGGAGCTAGGAGCTTTTTCTTGGTCTCCCACGTGGGTGCAGGGGCTGAAACACTTGGGCCATCTTCCACTGCTTTCCCAGTCCATTAGCAGGGAGCTGATTTGGAAATGGGGCAGCCAGGTCACAAACTTGAAGCCACATGGGATGCTGGTGTCATTGGTGGTGGCTTTACAAGCTATGCCACAACACTGGCCCCTATACATGTTAAAAGTTGACAAGAATATGTAAATCTAACAATAAATATGGTACATGACCTGGAAAAAAATCTGGAGTTGGCCTGTGGAAATTGATGTCAGAAGGGTTGTAGCTTGTGAGTTACTGTCAAGTGGTAGGAGGTAGGTTATCTGAAATGGGAGTGAAAACTCTAATACCAAATGTGAATGGATATTGCTCCTAATATGAACACAGTAGAAGTCATGTGGTTGGGAGATGTGTGTGAATGTGCCTATTTGATTTGTGTTTCTACAATGCTTAAAAGTAGTTTTTGTTGTTGTTCACTTGGATGTTTCCCACAGATGAAATTGCATCTAAGCAAGTGCGATATTTAGTTATGCTTTAATTGTTTCCTAAGATAACAATTACATTGGAACAAATTCCTGTTTTGCAAGCAAGCCCTAGAGCAGGATTGATGGTGTCTTTTGCTTTTGTTAGGTAACATCAGGAAATGAATTAGGCCGGGGTTCTGGAACCAGACTTCCATTTCCATCTCCAGCATCTATTTTAATATTTTGCCATTTGAAAAGGTCATTATAATTTCTTCCAACATCTAGTAAATCTGTCTGATCTTTCATGCCCAAACTCGTTTCCTTGTCACTCCTGTTCGCTTCAGCATCTCACCTTACACCTGAGTGGGGATTGTCACTGTGACCATAGTGTCTCTAGCTGTCCCTTGGTAATCCTGAGAGTTGCCCTCTTCGTTGTACGTAGCCTGGTCTTTTCCTTTGCCTTTCCATCATCTCCTGTCAGGTCCTTCCTGCATAAATGTGGGGCTGCTAAGAATTCAGTTTTCTTTTACATCTGCGGCCCAAACCTTGCTTTACTTTGAGTGGTTACTGCACTATCACTTGGTTTCTAAGCACATAGGTCGATCTTACACTTTATTATGTGTACAAGCAAGAGGTCATGCTTACTGAAAAATTTTCCTTGCTTATTTTTTAAATCTGTGCTTAGCATTAAAATTAAGTGGACATAAACTGAGTTACGGAGTTTTTTTTTTTTTTTAATTCACTTAGATGTTAAGAAAAATAAGACCTCACAACTCTGAATTGCTAATCATTTAGTTGTTGTCAGTACTGCTAGTATTTCCTGAACTTCTACTGTAATGTCTGTTACAGTTTTGTATACTTAACCTGGATTATCCCCTACTAAGATGTGTAATAGTAGCATATATGGGGAGTGGTCAAAGACAATTACCTTGTCTTTTATAGATAGAGCCCCTCCATATTTTGGACTACAAAGTCTCAATGTACATGTTGAGGTAGGGTGGGGGCATGTGTGCAATTAATTAGAAATGGCAAGTGTACACACATATGTAACCTGACAGTACATGACTATAAATAAGTGAGCTTTATGGATTTGTGGCTATAAGCAAAACAATAAAGATGCAGACTAGAGATAAGGATGCTCTAGCATCAGCAGGTGGAGAGATCATTGTCATCAGGTTTTGCCCTTCGGTACCTGCCTCTCTGGCAGTTGGTGATGGGGTATTATGAACATTGTTATGTGGGGGTGGGGGTGGGAGGTGCTTTCTAAGAAGTGCCTATGATTCTAACCTAATGTTTGACCTCTACCAATTAAAGATGGATGAAATTGGATACCACACATAATGGGTAATCTTGACAATTTACAGTGCTCTTGCAGATATTATTTTATTTATTGCAATTCTGTGGGGCAGGCAGGGAAGCTCTTATTCTCATTTAATAGGTGAGGAAATGGAGATTCTGAGAGGGTTAATTGACTTGCCTAGGGTCATAAACAGTAAGTGATAAAGCTTTGACTTGAAATACAATCTTTTTTATCCTAATCCAGAAGATTTTCTTGCTCCCCTCTGTTCTTTATAATGTATTAGGCTGTTTCATGTACAAGCAGCAGCTGTCTCATCGGACACCTGCCTTTGCAGCCTTGTCATGATTTGGTGTTTTGCTGCATCTCATCATTCTGTGTGACTGGAGGTCTGGGATCCAAGGACTTCAAATGCCTGTCAAGAATAGTTCTAAACCTATTTTCTCTAGAGTTGGATGGATAGAAAGTGGCAAGTCCTTATATAGAGTCTTTGTCATTGGCCATCAAATGGTCAGACAGGGAGAGAGAGCATGTGGGTGTGCTGGAGTGCTCTTTGGTGTCCGAAAGAGGGAAGAGTTTTTCATTTTGAAGTTTTTTTTAAACAGGACTCAGCATGTGCTTAAACTGAGCTTTGCATTAGATCTACTTAAAGGAAATTAAAAAAAAAAATGCCTTGACCAAATAGAAACCTCCTGTTTCCGCTTCAGCTTTGCGAACTTTATGGATTGTTTGAGATATGGTGAATTCACCTTTCTGGACATTGTGTTTCTGTTCTTCTGTTAGTTCTCTGAGATCAAGGTAGCTGTCTGTCATCTTCATAGTTGTATCCTCAGCTCAAAGGAAGCACTTGAATAATTAAGGGAAAAATGAATTTATTTTTTGTGTTTTGGATCAAAACCCTAAATCATTAGGAGATGAATATGGTGATGTGGATATAACAAGACTTTGGAGTACCTAAGCTTGATTTCTAAATTTGGTTCTATTACCCCTCTGAGACTTAGTTTTCTTAACCTTAAAGTGAATTGTTTACAATGATGACATGACATTCTGTAGGCACAAAGGAAGTTTTAAATCAATGTCCCATGCTATCCTCCTTATAATGATTTTGTACTTGTATAGTGTACATATGATGGGCTAAACAAGGTTAAGATGCCTTCTGTTTCATCTCTGAATTGGTATGCACTTCTTAAGATTTTGGTAACTCTTAAACCTAGAGTTCTTAGCTATCAAATTGCTTTGCACCTATACACTGACTTTTGCTTATATTCCTTGGTTATCTTGACCTAAAGCCCTGGTATCAACTAGATGATTTCACACTAGATCTGTAGTTGTTTGAATGAATTTTGGGTATAAACCTCAGTCTAAATATGGGCCATGCAAGTCGTCAGAAGCAAAGTGAAATCTCTGGAGAACATTTTTGTACTTGGTGAAACATCCTTGCTTGATGGTTCCTGCAATCATTTCTCTGCTGTTTTGTAAGTCTAGACCAGAGTTGCTCAACTTCAACACTACTGACTTTCTGCACTGGATAATTCTTTGTTATGTCAGGCTGTGTACGCGCTGTAGGATGTTTAATAGCACCACTGGCTGCATATCAGAAACATTTTCCCCTTCCCAATTTTGGTAGCCAAAAAATATCTCCAGGTTTTCGATATGTCCCCTAGTGAACAAAATTACCTCTGGTTGAGAACCACTGGCATAAATCTAGGTATGTTGTTTTCAGATGGATACTGCCTACTTTCAAGTAATGATTGCCTTTTCTCATTTCTTTGTTTCTGTCATTCATTGTCTAAGCTCCTATCTTTTCTGTTTCATACTGAGGACCCCTAATGCTCAGGTTGAAGTAATTAATAACTCTATGTGAA
This sequence comes from Lepus europaeus, assembly GCF_033115175.1. Taxonomy (NCBI): domain Eukaryota; kingdom Metazoa; phylum Chordata; class Mammalia; order Lagomorpha; family Leporidae; genus Lepus; species Lepus europaeus. The sequence goes on along the minus strand of NC_084836.1, from coordinate 43,410,490 downwards.
TGCAGACATTTCTAGTCAAAGCTATTTTGCAAGCACTCAAAGATTACAAAAGTCTCAAGGACTCTAACAGTCCTCAGAAAGTCATGGGAAGTATTTTTATTCTTTAGCTTGTTGAATGAAAAGTTTTGTCAATTGTGGGGCAAGTGACATTTGTTTTTACTTTATTTACTTGCTTTTGTCCTGAATTTTCCCCTTTTAAATGTTGAATTTATTCCTTATTAACCCTATATAAGGCAAATCATTTTTCTCAGTCCTACTTCATAAGTAGTCCCTTAGATAGTGGAACACAACTATTAGGGCTAGTGATCAATACAATTTACTTGAGATTGGAAATAATTCATGGGATTTATTGTATTGCTTCTGTTAGCATTTATGTTTAGTGAAAGCTCTGTACCCTAAAGGGATAAGGAGCAGGGATTGTGCTGAAATGAAATGAAGAATTTTGGCAGATGGGTGAGGTAGTTTTATTTTATTTATTTATTTATTTATTTATTTATTTATTTTTTGACAGGCAGAGTGGACAGTGAGAGAGAGACAGAGAGAAAGGTCTTCCTTTTGCCGTTGGTTCACCCTCCAATGGCCGCCGCAGTAGGCGCACTGTGGCCGGCGCACCGTGCTGATCCGATGGCAGGAGCCAGGTGCTTCTCCTGGTCTCCCATGGGGTGCAGGGCCCAAGGACTTGGGCCATCCTCCACTGCACTCCCTGGCCACAGCAGAGAGCTGGCCTGGAAGAGGGGCAACCGGGACAGGATCGGTGCCCCGACCGGGACTAGAACCTGGTGTGCTGGCACCGCAAGGCGGAGGATTAGCCTAGTGAGCCGCGGCGCCGGCCGGGTGAGGTAGTTTTAGTTGTGAGTCTTCCTTGTATCTCGTAAGTCATATCTCCTAGAAATCCACTCCATATAGTGACAGTGACATTCATGTCGAGGATTTTGAAGTAGAGACTGATTCACCTGTTGCCAGTTCCTTGGAATTTTTCCCTATTGGGTGTAACCACTTCTTTTAATGACAGTAGCTTCGTTGGTGGTTTTGATGTAATTTTGTTCCATGGTAGGGGTCTGTGAATGAATAGAAAAGTTGATGAGAGGAACAAGTTGTTCACTGGTGCAGTTTCTACTTAATGGAAACTAAGTTCAAAAATTGTGTAAATTGTGTTACAGGCTCTGTAGAATATTGTGGTATAATTTATTCTGAAAACTGAATTAATTTTATAGGAGAAAAAACAGCTGGAAAGATAGACATGGCAGAGATGATTGTAGGAAGACTTGAGGAAAGATAAGAGAGGCTGTAGAAACACATGGGAAGACTTGCCTCTATTAGAGAGCTATGTGGATCTGTGAGATGATGAGTAGTGGCCCACTGCCTTCCAAGTCTAATGCTCTGCCCTTACCACATGGGATTCTTTTTTTTTTTTTTTTTTTTAATTTTTGACAGGCAGAGTGGACAGTGAGAGAGAGAGAGAGAGAAAGGTCTTCCTTTTGCCGTTGGTTCACCCTCCAATGGCCGCCGCGGTAGCGCGCTGCGGCCGGCGCACCGCGCTGTTCCGATGGCAGGAGCCAGGTGCTTCTCCTGGTCTCCCATGGGGTGCAGAGCCCAAACACTTGGGCCATCCTCCACTGCACTCCTGGGCCACAGCAGAGAGCTGGCCTGGAAGAGGGGCAACCGGGACAGGATCGGTGCCCCGACCGGGACTAGAACCCGGTGTGCCGGCGCCGCAAGGCGGAGGATTAGCCTGTTGAGCCACGGCGCCGGCCACATGGGATTCTTGAATACTTGCTTCTATGATATCAAGGAAACAAATAAGATCCAAGAACTCCAGTTAATCCTATGAAAACATTTTAAATGACAAATTCACTTTTGACTTTAACTCACAAACCAGTAATTGATAAGACTATGACATAGAATATATTCAAGCATGAAGGAAGGGGAGGGAATATGATCAAGGCCTTGTCTCAAGTAAACTTTATACTCTGTTTTTTTTTTCTCCCCCCCCATAATTTCCCTCCCACTCACACCCCTCCCATCTCCTGCTCCCTCTCCCATTCCATTCATATTAATTTTCAATTATGTTTATATACAGAAGATCGATTTATTATATATTAAGTAAAGATTCATCAGTTTTCACCCAGAGAGAAACACAAAGTGTAAAATACTGTTTCAGTACTAGTTATAGCATCACTTCACATTGGACCACACATTAAGGACAGAGATCCCACATGAGAAGTAAGTACACAGTGACTCCTGTTGTTGACTTAACAATTTGACACTCTTGTTTATGGTGTCAGTAATCTCTCTAGGCTCTAGTCATGAGTTGCCAAGGCTATGGAAGCCAACTTCGATATTATTCCGACAGGGTCATAGTCAAAGTGGAAGTTCTTACATGCTTTGAGTTTTTTGGGGGAAAAAAAGACATTGAACTTCTGGCATAAAATCAAATTTTTTGTAGAAAACTGGACTAGATAATTTTTAAAGTTGGTCAAAGTTGATCTAAGTTTCTAAGTTGATGGAAAGAAATAATCTCTAATTATATGCCTCTTTACTATTTTTTCTTTCATTTTAAAAAGAATTAGTTCATTTATCATGCAAAACATTCTATTCTGAATTTTGCATGTAAAATCCTAACTTTCATTAAAGAGAGGGGCCTTTCAGAGGTAAAAGCCAATACCCTTACTACTTCCAGATGAAAGATCCCAGTTAGTCCTACCAGGATGGGTTTTTCAAAACAGTGATAAAATGAGAGGGAGTGGACTGATTTACTGTTACACTGTTAGAGCAGACATGGGCATTGGTCCTCAGAATTTGCAATTACTATCTTGTCATTCTTAGCAAAACTTGAAAGAAAATACAGCCAAGAGAGGAGGTATGCTCCCAAGTTCAATCTATAATGGGTACTTTGATCAGATAACATTTCTGTGTGGAAATGAAAGGGTAAAAATGAACTATGTGTTCATCTTCAGAAAATATAAAGCTGGCTTGAGATTAAACTATCATAATGTTCAGATAGATGATCATGTCTAAATGGTACATTGTGATGCATTTTTCCATCAGCCACAGTGCTTAATACATACCTACTTCTTTTATAGGAAAAATAAAGATAAGTATACATTACTATTAGCATATAACAGACAGGCAATCCAACTCTAGAGAAATAGCTGGAATCTTTATCTTGCATTATCTCCAAATCTGTCAGTGATATAAATTATGGTTGTGGAACTTCTAGTATTGTGGCAGTATTATAGGCAGGAAGAATACAGCAGTGTTTTCAGATTCTGTGGAGTGTGTCTCACTGGCACTTACATCCCAGCTTTTGATTTATAAAGCAAGAACAAAACCATGAAGGGTGTATAAGTGTGACTCCACCTACTATGTCACTTGGTAGAATTAAATCCAAATTTTATAGCTTCCTTCAGCAAAATTTCCCTTTTCCTATTTAGAAAAAATGAACATGAATACTATTATTTTTAGAAAGAAAACCCCAGAATTTATTGTACTTAGGATCATGAATGATCTATTTATCTTAAATATGAGTTTCCAGAGCAGTGATTAAAAATGTTTTAAAATTCCGGCCGGCGCCGCAGCTCACTAGGCTAATCCTCCGCCTTGCGGCGCCAGCACACCGGGTTCTAGTCCCGGTCGGGGCACCAATCCTGTCCCGGTTGCCCCTCTTCCAGGCCAGCTCTCTGCTGTGGCCAGGGAGTGCAGTGGAGGATGGCCCAAGTCCATGGGCCCTGCACCCCATGGGAGACCAGAAGAAGCACCTGGCTCCTGGCTTGGGATCAGCGCGGTGCGCTGGCAGCAGTGCGCCTACTGCGGCGGCCATTGGAGGGTGAACCAACGGCAAAAGGAAGACCTTTCTCTCTGTCTCTCTCTCTCACTGTCCACTCTGCCTGTCAAAAAAAAAAATGTTTTAAAATTCCAAATTATAGATGAGGGATTTTCCTTTTGGACTAAACACTCTTTAAGAAGTAACAATTAAGGGCTGACACCGTGGGGCAGCGGATTAAGCTGACTGCAATGCCAGCATCCTTTGTGAATGCCAGTTTGAGTCCCAGCTGCTCCACTTTCCATCCAGCTCCCTGCTAATGAACCTAGGAAAGCAGCAGAAGGTGGTCCAAGTCCCTGGGCCCTGAATCCATGTGAGAGACACATAAGAAGCTCCTCACTTTGGCCTGGCCTAGTGCCAGTTGTTGCAGCCAAGTAGAGAGTGAACCAATGGATGGAAGATCTTTCTCTTTCTCTGCAAATCGTAAAAAAAAGTTATACTACTCATAGGAACCAATTAAAACAAGATCATTTGCACTTCTCTCTCTTCATGTTGTGATAAACTTTACCTCTTTGTACTTTATTTTTCTTTCCATTATTTGCAATCAGAATCTGAACCACTTATTTGTAGTTAATGGTAATGCCTCCTGACTCAGTGTAGTTGGTTCTATTCCTAGAGACCCATCTTTTCCCTTGATTAAACTCCATTTGATTTCTGCCTTCCTCAGACCACTCCAGTAAAACTAGCCTTGATGTAACTTTTCCCTTCCTTAGACTCCTACATTGGGAGTTGGGATATTTTAATGGGAATGCAGCATGCAATAGTCATAAGGTGATTCTTCTTCAGTGTTCTTTACTGGAAACATCTGGAACATGACTGATGGTTTGGGAAATAGGATCGATGAGTAAAAGTTAACAGCAATTAAATTATTGCATAGATTGATGAAATAAATAATGACTAAAAATGGCTGTAAAGTTCATGAGGAACAGTTGGAAGGAAGACAATAAATGTCACCTATTTTAAATAGTAAGGAAGATCATATGTAACAGCAGAAGAAATTTGTGTTAGGAATAAAAATGAAAGTTTGTAGGAATGGCCCAGATTGTGAATTCTATAGCACAATAGAAAAAGGATAAATATGATAGGATTTGGTAGGAAACAGAATTACAAGATAATGAGCATTTTCCATAAAGTTTTTGAAGTCCCCCTCATAGTTAAGCATCTATGTTGTGTTAGAATTCTGAACGCTGATCAAAATGTTTCCAAAGCCTGTGGTGCATTTTTTTCACTTATCAATGAAGTGGTCAATATGCACCCATATCTTTTACATTTGTATTACTTGTGTCCCTCATTCTGCAAGAATGTGAGGGTCAGGTTTTCTTGGAAACAAATATTATGTATGTAAAATTGGTGATTATACATGACAGGCTTTGTGGCATAGCAGGTAAAGCTGCTGCCTGTGCTGCTGACATCCCACATGGGTGCTGGTTCAAGTCCTGGCTGTTCCAGTTCTGATCCAGCTCCCTGCTAATGGCCTAGGATAAACAGCAGAAGTGTTTGGGCCCTTGCACACATGTGGGAGACCCGGAAGAAGCTCCTGGCTTTTGGCCTGGACTATCTGGGGAGTGAGCCCATGGATGAAAGATCTCTCTGTGTCTCTGTCTCTGTGTGTCTCTGTAACTCTTTCAAAATAAATAAATCTTTGAAAAACATTGGTTGTTATAGAATAAAAATTCCAGGAGTCAGACTATTCTGAGTTTGTAACTGAGTATTTGTAGGTATTCTGTCAAGTAAAACATCTGTACGCTAAGATGTTTATAACTAGAGTCACCAGTGTCATGAGACATGAAAAATGTAACGAGAGAGCCGTAATTTAATGTAGAAGATTCACAGGCAGAAAGAAACCATTTTAAGTTATTGGGAAATGTCCATTGTTCTCTGTAATCAGGCATCCAGTGCTGAGACTGTTGTCCAGATTAGAGGCTCATGTTGAAATATGGAGAATAGGAACGATATGTTGTACATAATTTTTATATATTTTTGAGAACGTGGTAAGAAATACATTGAACATATTAATTCAGCACTACTGTTTGTCTCTGTTTCTTACAATGTTAGTTTATGATGCATTCTTTGGTTGCATAAGCATCTCTATTCTGTTTTTTTGCCTGAGATTGAAATAAAAAAAAATTTAGGGCTTATACAATGCTGTCAGGCCTATAATGAAATCTAGCTTTATTTATATGTGCTTAGGGGGTTCTGAGCAGTCTGAGCTGCTAACTGTAGTGTTAAACATCGCTTGACACTCCCCTCCCTTAAATCCTTTGAAAATAGCTGATTCTTTATGTTCATGCAAAGAGTCCTCAGAGGATAGTGAAAGAGGAATGTGGCTCTCTCTCACATGGGACTGTTTTATTATATTACCTGTGCAATTGTCAGAGGAAGCAGCAGCCTCAATTGAGCTAAAATAATACGGATCTGTTTCCTATAGAGTGAAGTCCAGGTGCTCTCCAGTCAAGGAAATTTACGGGAGACCTTGGTCATGCCTATAGAATTCAGTAATACAAATGTGTGACCAGTGTGTGTTGTAAATGGGATTTAGTATGAGAGTCAGACCTGGGTTAGATTTAGTATGTGAATCAGACCTGCATTCTATTTCTTAGTTTGTATTTGTAGCACAAATTATTTTGATTTCAATGACTATGTAAGTTAGTATTTTTTTTTTTAGTAGCCCACTGAAAGGTTGATTCAGATGATTTTTTTTAATGTGGCTTTGGGACCTAAACTAACTGACTTTTTTAGTGGAGAATGGCTGTCTTGGTGTTACATGGTCAACTATAGCCTTCTGTTTGTTGTGGGATACTATTAACTCTTAAGGGGTTTGGACATTCATAATAAGCTAGAAGAATATGCATACTAGGAGAGGAAGTGACACCTAACAGCTAGGAATGTTAAGGCTTAGAAAACTAAGAAGAATGTGTAGTTATGTGCCATTTAAATTAGGCCCAGCTAGGAACTTGTTGGAAATGCAGAATCTGAGGCAACACCTTGATTCTGCTGATTAAAAAAAATCACCATTTTCTTGCTTTTTTTAAGATTTATTTATTTATTTGAAAGTCAGTTACACAGAGAAAGAGAAAGACAGAGGGAGAGAGATTGAGAAAGAGGTCTTCCATCCGCTGGTTTGTTCCCCAGTTGACTGCAACAGCCAGAACTGCGCCGATCCATAACCAGGAGCTTTTTCCATGAGGGTGCAGGGGCCCAAGCGCTTGGTCCATCTTCCACTGCTTTCCCAGGCCATGGCAGAGAGCTGTATCGGCAGTGGAGCAGTCAGGACTCGAACCGGCGCCCATATGGGATGCCGGCACTGCAGGCAACAGCTTTACCTGCTATGCCACGGTGCCAGCCCTGCAAAATCACCATTTCCAACAGTTCCTGAGATTGTTGGTTTGAGTTTGAGGAATAAGAATAATAAAACTTAGAATCCCTCAAATGGAATGAGGCCAGTAATTGAAATTGAAAACAAATAATGAGGGCTCTTGAGCCTGGAGGGCTCAGGTAACTCAATGAAGTCATGATCAGGGGAAAGATACTTGAGTTTTGGTTGGTTTGCTTTAGTGTTAGGAGGCTGGAGAAGAGAAAGGATGAAGGGTATTTTAAGTGACTGCCATAGTTAGAACTACCATGGTTGCTTGGCAATCCGTGGAGTGTGTGTGGGATGCCTTTGTTTGTGATCCTTGGTTAAAGAGACCCTGGATGACTATAGAATATGGCAGCTGTTAAGTGTTGGAATAGATGAGAGGCCTGATGAAAGTCAGCCAAGCTGAATCAAGACTGGGGAAATGAATGTGGGGTGAAGGGGAATCAGCTTCGTGCAGATGGAAAACCAAGCAGATCTTGCTCCTGAGAGGAAAGGCCTCTTATTGATGGGATGTTTGCTAAGTCTGTCTTAGCTGTGTCCATCGGTCAAGTCAGGTGAGTAACTGTTGGAAGAAAATATTCTCTCCAGATGCCAGGGACTAGAGACTGGGGCAGGGCGGGGGGAGCTAGCCTGATTATAGAAACCTTGGTTTAAAAAGAGATTTTCCTCACTGGAGGTTTCAGAAGCAGTTATGTGCAGGTTCTGCTGGAAATAAACAAGAAGCTACCTCTCTCATAGTTGAATAAAGGCCAGTAATTATCACATTTTTTTCAAGTTTGTTTATTTGAAAGATGGGGGTGGGGAAGTTGGTAAGAGAAAGAGAAGGAAAGAAGAAGCAAAAAAAAAAAATTTGAATCTAGAGGTTCACTCCCCAAATGCCCGAAACAGCCCGGTCTGGGGCAGGCCAGAGCCGGGAACTCCATCTGGGTCTCTCACATGGGTTGCAGGGATACAGGAGCTTGAGCCATCACCTGCTGCTTCGCTGGGTGCTCATTAGCCAGAAACTGGATAGAAAGTAGAAGTGGGACTCAAAACAGGCTCTCTAAGACAGGATGAGGCATCCCAAGTGGTGGCTCAATCTGCTGTGCCAGCATGCCCACCCCGCTATTTTTTAAAGTTTAAATTTTGGTTTCACATGACTTTCACTAAAACTGTAGTAGGTTTATTTAATATTAACTCTGATTTTTGTCATTTTTGTTAAAAATGGACATGTATTCATGAGACCATTAAAAAGTCAGAAGAATGAAACTTTTGAATGAATTCACATTGCAGAATAAACATATTTATAGGCTGTACTCCTTTATTCCCTTCAAACTCTTAGTTCCTTTCCTCCCTCATTTTGAACCATATTTATGGCTTGGTGTGTAGCTTTCCATATCTTAGGAGTACAAACAAATCTTAGGATAATATTTGAAATTTTCAAAAAAGAAAGCATGTTTTGATAACAAATATTTGAAATAAAAACTAAGCAGGGCTTTTAAATACTTTAATAAGGGGATCGAAAGACCAGATCTTTCTGTGAATTTGCTAGCTGTATAGGCAGGAAATGTTGAGATGGGTTGCGTTATATTTTCGTCCCTGCCAGTTACGTCAGTGAGACCAGAGGTATATATAAAAAGTAATGTTAGTGGTTGCACAGCACTTAAGCTGTGGCAATCCTCATCCTACACTCCTGTGGCTTCACTTGGCAGATCTGAGATGGGACATAAGCCACAAAGTGCTGTGGGTCTGAGGACATAATGAAGTCACGCATTACAGTAAAGGGTCGGGAGGGGAAAATCAGCATCCTATAACAGCCAAGCTCTTTGCACAAAGATGCTTCATATACATTTAATTATGGCTGCATTTACAGCCTATTAAAACTGTATAAAGAATGCCTTAATTTCCCCACCAATAAATGGACAGGATTAAGTGACTTGTATTCATTTAAATTCATGGGACTATTCAGTGCCATCTGGAATACCTTCCAAACAATGATACCTGGCTCTTCTCCTTTCACAGTGGGTATTTTATGATAATTTTTTTTCTGTTCATGGGCCTTTTGTTAGGTACCTATAGTAGAAAATCTTGACAGTTTAATTGACTGGGCAGTAGAGTCTGAGTTGAGAGATGAAAGTGGTAGAGAGGGAGTGGTGTTGGTAGATTACAGGCACATTTGGGAGGAGAGCACTTTGACCAGCTTTTGTGACTGGGCAGGAATAGCTGGGTGCCCTGGTCCTTACTGCTTGTGATGCCGTCAAGTGCAGACAGACGAACACTATGGCAGGAGCCCTTAGGCTGGGGTCAGCTAGGATGCCTAAATTAATATTTCAGTATGGAGGTTGCCCCCAGAGGGTAACTATCAGTGGTAAAAGGGTGCTTATTTTGTTGAAACAAGTAAGCAACTTTATTGTTGCTGTTAGTATTCTAATTATCTATAAGAGTTAGAATATATAAGCTTAAATTAAAAAAGAAAACTTTCATTTTTGACTATTTCCATTGTGTTTTTTATTCAGAATCATAATTATGCTATAGGTCACCTATATTAGAAAGAATCTTAATTAAAACACTGTGTAGGGAAAGGACAGCTTTTAACCTTTTTACTTTTTTTCCTTTGGGAAAGTTTGTATTATTCGTTTTCAGGGAATTGGTTAGTATGGAAAATGTTCACTTAAGACCCCTTCCTCTTAGATGTTTCTCATTTTAGTTTTGTTTAACCCAGTATTCTGCTCTCTTTGTGTTCATGGATTTTTCATTTTGATCTGGTGGGGGAAAGAGTGCGCCTAAACTTAAATCAATGTCAACTGTATGAGTTTATTAGAGGTTCAGGAAGGGAGCTGGAAATTAACCTTGGAGTGATGAGGTTTTTTTTTTTTTTTTCTTTTTTGAAAGCCACTAAAACATTTCCTGAATTATCTCTACGAAGATAGATTTTATTTCTGATGGTCATCTATAATTGAAAAAACCCAGTTTTTAAAGATGGTTTTCAAGATTTACCTAGAGGTGTTTTCCAAGGAGAGAAGTTAGCATTATAATTTTCTGTTAAGATTGTATTACAATCAAATGTTACATGTTAAAGATTTATAGACTACATTTATATAAATGCATGGTAGGTAGACACTCATGTTAATGCCTGTGATTGTTGTTCATGTCCATTCACCACTTTGAATCAGTTGTTAAAGGTGAGTTTGTTTTTATAGAAGCAGAAGGGAAATTTTCAGCAGGAAGAAGGGCAGTCTTTTCTGTAAATTCACAAAAGTCATTTTAGAAATGGATTTTCTGTGGCAAGACATTATCCCCACCCCTTGTTGAAAGTTTCATTAGTCTGGCCTTATCAAATTTCCATTTAGTGCATTTCCCCTTCCATTTAAACACCAGGACGTGAAGATAACTTAAATAGCCTAGAAAATTTATATATAGCTCTTCATGGAATCAAAACACTTCTTAAAATTTTGTTTTGAATCTGTAATAAAAATAATGTGGTAAAGGATGATAATCATTGGTAAGACTACACACAGTGATAAAACTGTTAGGCACTAGTGCCAAGACAAAGAGTAAGAATTCTAACATGGGCTTATTTTTCAGGAAGGATAGTATTTAAGGCCTCATTTTGAGATACTGACTTGACACCAGTTCTTAATTCAATTATATTTCCACCTAAAAGCTCTAGGTGCAATAATCAGTTAGCAAGTCAAGCCAGGGGAAAACCACCTTGTGTAAATACAAAGGCTGGTGCGAGTATACACACATGAGTGTGCATGCTGGGCTGGGGAGGTAAGGGAGCAGGGTCTTTGCTCCTGAAGATGCTCTGTAAATCTCTTTTGTTTTCATGTTTGCCTTTGTCTGCAGTCAGTTGGATTCTCCTCTGCACCAGCGCCCTAAGTGACAGCTACTGGCAGTAATGAGGCTGCACACTCCACTATAATTGAACCCTGTCAGCACTGCCCATTAAGGCCGTGGTGTGTATGCCAGCTCATTAATCCAAAGCCCATTTCTTCTTCTCCATCATTTCCCCTTTTACTCCATGGCACAGTTTCAAGTCCTGATCCCTTCATTGTGCCTATGGGGGTTCAGGAATAGAGAGTGATTCATGTTGTTGCACCCATCTTGAAGAAGAGCTCTTATAATAAAGAAACCTTCACATCTGCAAACGAAGATCATTGTGCCATGATTGCACATTGTTTGGGCTCCTCGGATAGTTATCTGGAGTTAGAATTTTTTGTGTGTGTTCAGACCCAGATCTCAAACTGGCTTAGTTCTATGATGTAAAAGTAGATATGTGTGATTTAAAACATGTACTCAAATGTGCATTTATAATTTACTTTGATAATAAAATCTGATGCACTTTGACATTCCAAAATAACATAAAACTGAAAGTGAGTGTTAATTCTCTTCCATGTGCCAGCATACAATATAATGGCTTCTGTGTTATCGCACTTATAGTTAAAATTTTAGGGAAAAACTTTGCTACTTCCTTCAGATATTTTTAAGTGTTACAGTATGAACATCAAAAATAGCAGATTAATACCAGCATGCTTTGATCCTGTTTAATTTTTTTAACTCAGATAGTACATTCAGATTTTATATCATTTTCATTGTTGAGCTTTGTATATGTGATCCTTTCATACGTTCAAATTCTGTGATAGCACAAGCAGAGATGACTTAATTATCACTTCCATGGTAAAACCTTTCTAACATTATTATGTGTAACTTTGCTTAGAGCCCGTCTTTCATCTCATCATGCTAAATACACTTTTTTTTTTTTTACACTCCAAAAAATATAATTAGATGAAATCCTTTTTTGAATAATTTTGAATCTGTAATCTAATTGAGGCTTGTCTTTTTGTGCAACTTCTAAATAGGAATCAAGGAAAATACACTTTGGGCCTTCTTAGGGAAGGCCCTTCAGCTCAAGGTATCACTTAATTGAAATGCAGGAATGGTCTAGACTAGAGCTGGAGAATGAGGAGAGAGTTGTGGAAGGGCTGGAGAGAAGAATGAATTGGCAGAGTAAAGATTCATGTGAGTCACTCAGAAATTAACAGCTTTAAACTGAGTCAGATTTACCAAATTTGTCCCTTGCTTATAGATAACTTGAAAGTTTTATTAGTGATGAGAACATGCAAAAACATTTTAAAAAATAAATGAATGGAAATTCTTGATATTTGGTATTTAAGTGATTGTTATGGTATTTTATTGAGCTGTATAATCTGCATGTAAGAATCCTAGGATCCAGTTTCTGTAAAAGTAAAAAAATAAAAATAACAGAAACAGGAGTCAGAGGTGTGGTATAGTGGGTAAAGCAGCCGTCTATGATGCTAGCATCCCATATGGGTGCTAGTTTGAGTCCCAGCTGCTTTACTTTCCATCCAGCTCCTCTCTAATGTGCCTGGGAAAGCAACAGAAGACAGCCAAATACTTAGACCCCTGCCAACTGCATGAGAGATGGCAGTTGAAGATCCTGGTTTTGACCTTGTCCAGCTTTGGCTATTGTGGCCATTTGGAGAGTGAACCAGTGGATGGAACATCTGTCTCTCCATTTCTCTATAACTCTGCCTCTCAAATAATAAATCTTAAAAAGAAAAGAAAACAGAAACAATGTTATCGGAATAAAATAAGTAAATAGCAGCTTTGAAGGTGGGATTCTTTTATTGTTATCTAGGGAATACTGTAAATATTTTTTTAATTTATTTTTAATTTTTTAAAAAAAGATTTTATTTTATTCATCTGAAAGACAGAGTTACAGAGAGAGGTAGAGATAGAGAGGTCTTCCATCCACTGATTCACTCCTCAGATGGCTGCAACAGCCAGAGCTGCGCCGATTCAAAGCCAGGAGCTTCTTCCGGGTCTCCCAAGTGGATGCAGGGGCCCAAAGACTTGGGCCATCTTCTACTGCTTTCCCAGGCCACAGCAGAGAGCTGGATCAGAAGAGGAGTAGCCAGGACTAGAACTGGTGCCCATATGGGATGCCGGCACTGAAGGACAGAGCTTTAACCTGCTGTGCCACTGTGCCAGCCCCTTTTCTTTTAATTTAAAGTACAGACAGATCTTCCATCTTCTGGTTCACTCCCCAAATATCGCAACAGCTGGTGCCAGGCCAGACCAAAGCCAGGAGCCCAGGACTGAATCTGGTTCTGGTTCTCCAACGCAGGTGACAGGGACTCTACTACTTGAGCCCTCAAGTGCTGCCTCCTAAGGGGCACATTAGTAGGAAGCTAGAGTTGGAAGTGTTTTGGGAAAATGGTGGCAGGGAAATTGTCACCTTGGTTCTTTGTCTCACGTGGAAGAGGAATTTCCAAGCAGACAGCAGAGAGATTTAAAAGGATTTATTAGAATCAAAGACTTCCAGTTGGAGTGTCATGGAGGGGGGCTTCTAAGAGAAAAAAGAACCCAAAAGGGCCTGTAGTGGTTGGGGTTTTCACTATGATTTTTTTTTTAAGATTTTATTTATTTATTTGAGAGGTGGAGTTACAGACAATGAGAGGGAGAGACGAGAGAAAGGTCTTCCTTCTGTTGGTTCACTCCCCAAATGGCCGCAGTGGCCAGAGCTGCAGCGATCTGAAGCCAGGAGCCAGGTGCTTCTTCCTGGTCTCCCACATGGGTGCAGGGGCCCAAGCACTTGGGCCATCTTCTAATGCTTTCCCAGGCCACAGCAGAGAGCTGGATCCGAAGAGGAGCAGCCTGGACTAGAACCGCCCATATGGGATTCGGGCACCCCAGGCGGAGGATTAACCTGCTGCACCATGGCACCGGCCCCCCCTTTAACTACAATTTTAAAGAAAAACTTGACAATCAGATTGGCATTCAGTTACCAGTCAGGGACAAAACCCAAAGGACCTGATGATTTACAATTCTCCAACCTGTCTTGCCTCCTCCAGATAAAACAAAAGACCATCAGAAAGGTGGGATAGGTAACTTGTTTTCACAATAAGCTGTGAGCTCAGGAAGAGCTCCCTTGCTATTCTCATGGTAAATTTGGAGATTCTGAAGGAAGGAGGGCAGCCTGTTTGTTCTTGCTAAAGATAATGTTTTTGGGAAAGGAAGCAAATGTTTTATACCCCAGATGCCACTGGGACTACCCTGACTACCTATTAACCTAAGTGACCTCTCATAGAAGAAAAGTGGGGACCAGAACTCAGGCCTTCTGATGGGGGATTTGGGCATCCCAAACTGTGTCTCAACATCTATGCTAAATGCCATTCCCCTAGATGTTTGCAGTGGACATTCAGTCTATGCTGAGTTAATTAACAAAGAGAATATGACCACTGTTAAAATAAGAGATTTTAACCCAAATTCTTGGCAGTATTTAGTATGGTGGAAAGCAAAAAAAGGAGGCTGTAGCAGAATAATTCAATATCCTTTTATTAGCAAGAGTAATATGTATTCATATGGAAGCTCAGTCTCCACAGTAAACTTCTGAATTTTGCTCAACTGACAGACTTTGCACTTTAGTGTCTGTCTTTATAATTAGATGTCAAATGTTTAGTTTGAACACTGTACTTCTTTTATAAAGTCTTTTGTTTCATTTAATGTTACCAAGTAAGATATGTAAAAATTTCAAAATGATGCAAAATTGAAATAAAGTCATTCAGTCTTTGTTAAAGGCAATACCACATACATTTTGAGTTTTTAACTTTTTTTGAAAAAAAAAAACAAAAAACAACTTAATGTTGCTGGCGTGGCATGTTGGGCTAAGCTGCTACCTGCAACCCCAGCATCCCAGCTGTTGGAGCCATTTGGGGAATGAACCAGCAGATGCAAAATTCATTCTTTATCTCTCCCTAACGGTGCTTTTCAAATAACTAAATATTAGAAAACAGGCTAAGAAGTGACTTATTCAGTAGATGTGGTTAGTTTGAGGAATATAAACTTGCATGTTTCTAGATCAAACCTGACAGTGTCTGTCTCATTTCTGTATCAAAGGATCAGAAAACACTCTTTTTTACTATGTTCATGTTACTGATTTGTCAGGTGTGATAAAAGTTTGGGTATGAGGATCTTAGGAGTCACTTACTATAAAAGTAAAAAAAGGAAAAAAGCAACAAGAAAGGAAGAAAAAAAAAAAAACAAGAAAATTGCAGCTTCTTGAGGGTGTTGGTGGGCAGAGCTGGGAGGAAAATGTAAACAAGGAATTGGGGTCACCTGTCAGGGCAGTTCTGTAAAACCAAGGAAAGACAGTGTTTAAAATGTTCTGGCTTTTTAATTACTGAAAAGAACTAAATGTGGGTGAAAGTACCAAGTGGGCCCCACCCTATCATTTCAAGGCTCTTGTGATTTTGGTGACTTAACAATTGAACCCTAGATTATAACCACATGAGACAGAGGTAATCTGTTTTTTTTTTTTTTTAATTAAATCCAAATATACTGAAATGAAATGTTTCGAAAAAGTGGGGAGAATTTGTCATCATGAAACTTGCACACCATTTAAATAAAAATTTAGTACTGAAATCTAGGGTGGCATTTTGAACATTTATGTGTAAAAGGATATTAACAGATTATTTTCCTGGCTTTTTTTTTTTTTTTTAAAAAAAACCATATTTATTTGAAAATCAGAGTTAGATCTTTCATCCATTGGTTTACTCACCAGAGAACTGAACAACCATGGCTAGGTGAGGCTGTGAGGATCCAGGAGCTTCATCTGCACCCCGCTTGTGTGTGGTAGGGGCCCAAACTCTTAGACCATATTCAGCTGCCTCTCCAGCACCAAGCTGAATCAGAAGTAAAGCAGCTGTGCCTGGATGGGATGCTGCTATTGCAGGTGGTGACTTGACCCATCATGCCACAAAGCCAGCCCTTAATGGTTGTATTTTTTTTTTTTTATTTTTTTTTTGACAGGCAGAGTGGACAGTGAGAGAGAGAGAGACAGAGAGAAAGGTCTTCCTTTGCCGTCGGTTCACCCTCTAATGGCCGCCGCGGTAGCGCGCTGCGGCCGGCGCACCGCGCTGTTCCGATGGCAGGAGCCAGGTGCTAACAACACTGTGACCTTGTCTTGGGTTTGTTAGGAGGATCTTATGCATCTGAATGTAACTGCTTGCCAGTAGCTTCATTGGGATGCAAAGTAGGTGAGAAGCTTAAGTTAACTTCCAGAAGATGACTAACATTAGGTGTAATAGAGAACAACAGTGTGTGTTCTAGCCCTTAACCACAATATTGCCTTTTCATATGAATGAATTGGCTCAACATTAATTTAATGGCTTTAAATTTTGAGGATCCTGAATTTTCTAGGTGCTTGGATTCTTTGGTTTACTATGCCAGTATTGATGTTGACTGTTAAATTAATATGATGTGTCTGTTTTCTAATTGTAACTTGTAGTAATCTTTTGTGAATATTCTGATACTCTTCTCTAATAATATTATCCATATATAATCAGTCCAGAAAAATGGGTGTATATTGCCTTTTCCCCTCAAGTACCTCTTCTTTATCCTTAAAATATTGTGTAAATCCTAACATTACAGATAAGTGTTTTTTTTTTTTTTCTTTTTTTAACTGTACCAATATCTTAATACTGCCATTCTGGGCTGGCATTGGGGCATAGCAGTTAAGCTGCCACTTGGGATCCCTACATCCCATATTGGAGTGCCAGTTAGATTTCTAGCTACTCTGTGATCCACCTTCCTACTTAGGTACCCAGGGAGGCAGTAGATGATGGCCCACGTTCTTGAGCCCCTGGCATCCACGTAGTAGACTGAGATGGAGCTCTTGGCTGTGTTGTGGTTTTAACCTGGCTGTTGTGGGCATTTGGGGAGTCAACACTCTGTCTCTCTGCCATTCTTCCTTTCAAGTAGATGGAAATAAATGAATAAACATGTGGAAAAGTATTCTCATTGGCGCAAAAGTTAAAAACTCATATCTTGCCCCATAGAATTCATTTATCTACTCTTAGTTTTTTCATACTGTGTTATTTCTTATGTTTTGAACTCTGGGATTTTTCATTTCCTGTGTGGTTAACAATTCACTGCTTTATAGTAGTTTACTATGGTTGGTTTCCTGAAGGAAAACTTGTTAAATCTCTTCTAGTTGCTGTCACAGCCATGTTATTTAATGAATGGCACTTCTTGATGTTGGTAGAAGATTGGAAAGGTAACTTATGAAGATGATGTTTTGTCTTCATATTTAGATTATTTATCTCATTTTTATGTGCTCAATTTACGTTATAGTGTTTCATGTAAAACCTTTGTTGAACACTTTCCAGGATACTTGAAAATATTCATGGAAAATGCATATTATGAAAACTCTTCATGAACATCAAAATTTTATACTACAATAAACATCTTAATTTCATTTTTCCTACAATCCTTTTGAAGTACCCTGTACTATCTGCCAAGTGCTATTGTAGGTGTGGAGGATGTCTTAATGAAAAATATCACGTTTCTATGGCTATAATAACTGTGGTGAACTTGCTGTAGTTATTAATCATTTCCTAATGACCAAATAAAAGCAAAAGAACTATTTCATTGAATTGGCAAAATTAATACAGACATGCTAATGTTAATTTAGAGAAATTAACATGGATCTGTGGCTTTGGTCAAAGACGTTGAGGCTGCTGGTGATGGTTCAAAGAAAAGATACTGAGGACCATATTTGCCTTTTGATGTTCTGGTGGTAGATTTCACCTTCATTTTCCTTTGTTCTGACATTCTTTCAGGACTAGAGATGAAATCTGTTAAGACACTGAACAGATATATCACAACTTTTATATAAATCTCTAATTGCTTACAAAGTAAGGAAGTGTGCTTTTGTAAAAAAAGAACTCAGCTTAATTAGTTACTTTGTATACCAACTGGAGTGGTAATACTTCATTATGGATTTCATTAGTGATGAGAGGAAAATATTCTACAGTTACAAATATGTTATCTAAATTAAATTCTAAATTAACCTTATGATAAAATTGTAAATGTTATATCAGTTTTTTTTCTAAATTATTTCATAGTCATAGGTTTAACTGTCAAAACAATTCTGCTGTTAATAGACTAAGTCTCCTTGTAGAATATAAATAACTTTTTGCAAATTAAAATTTCAGAAACTATTCAGGGTCATGCTAATAAATGTACCACAGGTTAATTTCAATTAGTGCTTAATCAGTGTTTCTTAAATGTTTAAAAAAGCAAGACAGCTCAAATAAATCTTTAGGAGAATGACTTCACATCTCAGTATTCCACAAAGAACTGTTCCTTGACATTTGGTATAAGGTGAAGGGTTTGGACACCAAAAATCCTTGAAACAGTATCTTGTTTGCTTTTGGAGATACATAGGTATATTGAAGGCTATGAGAAGTCCCACAGCAAAGACAATTTAATTTTGTTTAATCTCATGTTAAAGTTTATTTAGCCAGGGAGTTCTTACCTTTCTTAATAAGCCATGCCTTGACAACTTATACATCCTGTATGTCAAAATAGTCTACATGCTAGATTGGCGTTTCTGGAACTATGATAAAACATCTTTCTTTTTTCTTTTTCTTTCTTCCTTTCTTTTTCTTTTGCTTTCTTTTTTTCTTTCTTTTTCCTTGCCTTTCTTTCTTTCTTTCTTTCTTTTTTTTTTTTTTAAAAGATTATTTGAAAGGCAGAATTATAGAGGGAAAGGACGTGACACAGGAGACAAGCATCTTCAACCTGCTGGTTCACTCCCCTAAAGAGCCACAACAGCCAGCGTTGAGCCAGGGTGGTAACCCGGAGCCCAGAATTCTATACAGGTATCCCAAGTGGGTATCAGGGGCCCAAGAATTTGGGCCATCTTCTGCTGTTTTTCTAGGCAGGTTACCAGGGTGCCGGATCAAAAGTGAAGCGGCCAGGACTAGAACTGGCTCCCATTTAAGATGCCAGCATCACAGGCAGCAGCTTTACCTGATGCAGCACAATGTCAGCCCCTAAATTAACTCTCTTAAAAATATTGCTTAAATATTCATATCACAAGTCCTTTCTGAAAAAAATTCAACTCTAAGGATATAAATCATCAAAATTGAGTTTCTATTCAGTTTTTTTTACTTGTTTCAATTGGGCAGTTAGAGCTGCTTTAAGAAAATTACTCAAATAATGCATCATGACATTATAGAAATTCTTTATTCCCAAATTTGGTGTAGATGAGTTAGAAAATTCAAAGCAACTGGCTAAACAAATTAGAAATCATTGTGCTTATCTAAGAAATATGGACCAGTTAGGCCTGCAGTTGTGTTAATTGCTGGTGTCCAGGAGATTCAGAACCTTGAACAACAGAACAGCCACAGGATGATGAGACAGCTTTCCACCTGCAAGTTTTGTTACCATACATTGAGGAGTATGATGTTAAAAATGTCTAGTTAGTAGTACAGGAGTGCAAAGGACAATGCTTAGAAGTAACTTTTCCTTAAGTGTGGTCATCAGTTGCTTTTGTTTAAATTTCTTTGCTTGAGTGACAGAGATACAGATAGGCAGAGAGTGAGACAGAGCTGTCCCATCTGCTGGTTTACTCCCTGGATGCCCACAATTGCTAGGGCTGTGTGAGGCAGAAGTCAGGAGCCAGGATCCTAATCTAGGTCTCCTGTGTGGGTAGCAGGGACCTGACTACTTGAACCACTATATGTTGTCTCCCAGGGCAGACATGACCATGAAGCTGGAATTGGGAGCAAAGATGGAACCCAAATCTATGCATCCGGAATGGGATGTGGGTATCTCAGTTGGCCTCTTAACTTCCAATACTCACCCTGTGAGTAGCCTTTTCAAAGAATCAAGACAGAAAATAAAATTCTTTTTTTTTTTTTTTTTTTTTTTTATGACAGGCAGAGTAGACAGTGAGAGAGAGAGACAGGGAGAAAGGTCTTCCTTTTTGCCGTTGGTTCACCCTCCAATGGCCGCCGCGGTAGGCGCGCTGCGGCCGGCGCACTGCGCCATTCCGATGGCAGGAGCCAGGTGCTTCTCCTGGTCTCCCATGGGGTGCAGGGCCCAAGCACTTGGGCCATCCTCCACTGCACTCCCTGGCCACAGCAGAGAGCTGGCCTGGAAGAGGGGCAAGTGGGACAGGATCGCTGCCCTGACCGGGACTAGAACCTGGTGTGCCGGCGCCGCAAGGCGGAGGATTAGCCTGTTAAGCCACGGCGCCGGCTAGAACATAAAATTCTTTTTTGTACTGTTTCCTTAGTCCCCTGCTACTTCTACTTGCATTTTTAAGGCTCATAGAATAAGAAAATTGGTTATAAGTAACTTTTTTTTTTGGAGTTCCAGTGGGCTTTTATTGAGATAAAGGAACAAAAATCCAGATTTTACCAGTCATCTTTTCTGAACCTTGTAACCTTAGTAGACTCTGATCCATAAATATGTATATACAACATAACACATCCCAACAAAAACAGAGACCCACTGGAACATTTGCCAATTAACAGAAAGCCAATTTTCCCTTTCTCCAAATGTTTTCAAAGTTTTGAGTTCCCACTGCTCATTTCTCAGTGGAAATGGTCCCTTGTGGCTAGGGACATTAAAATTTTCTCCAATTTTTACCAAACAAAAATTAATAATTTCAATTTTCAAAACAGGGAAGTCAAAAAGAAATTCTGGAAAAGACCATTGTATCTCAGTTTTACATTGCTTAATTTGTTCTGTGGAACCTTCCAAGATAGCTGGTGTGTCACGATCCAGAATTTTAATTAAGAGCCTGCAGTATGTTGATTCATATGGAACTAGTTGACAAAAAAAAAAAAAGCTTCAAGGTAGGAATTGGGCAATCCAGGTTTTTTTTTTTTTAAAGGTTTGCTTATTTATTTTAAAGGCAGAGTTACAGAGAGGCAGAGGCAGAGAGAATCTTCCATCTGCTGGTTCGCAACGGCCAGAGGTGAGCTGATTCAATGCCAGGAGCCTCTTCCAGGTCTCCAATGTGGGTTCAGGGGCCCAAGGACTTGGACCATCTTCCACTGCTTCCCAGGCCATAGCAAAGAGCTGGATTGGAAGTGGAGCAGCTGGGACTCGAACTGGCGGCGCCCATATGGGATGCCGGTACAGCAGGTGGTGGCAGTGGCTTTACCCACTATGCCATAGTGCCAGCCCCAACCCAGATTTTAAACTTGATGTTTCTTCACCATCACTTTTCTAAACTTTGATTTTCTCCTATGTTAAAATGAAGAGAATAGGAAGCTCATAGGATTGTGTTGAGTGGAGTAAATGATATGACCTGTATTAAGATGTTTATGTAAAGCTGGGCCAGTAAGTATTAGTTACCCATATTTTTTCCTGAGTGCTTAGGGTGTGGGCATATGGGAATTGCATGTACCAGTGGTGGGTGGAAGCATTAATCGGGACAAGATTTATGGAAGGCAATTTGGCAGTCTTATGAAGCAGTACTACCATTCTTGTACTTGGGCAGCCAAAGGATACATTCCTAAGACACATGAACAAGGGTGATCATGATGACATTGTTTTCTAAAAGGCAAAACTGCAGACAAATGCTCATAAATTAATAGCTGATTAAATTATGGCAAATCCATACAGGGAGATGTGCAGACATTACAGAGTGACATAGATATCCTTGAGAGGATATCCAAGACAAATTAAGTGGAAAAACATGCATGGAGGATTCTCTTCCTTGTACAGTGTATGAAAGAATATGCAATAAATTAAATAGGTCTCCCCGAGAAGTAGAAATGGGGTCTGGAAGACAGAAGACTTTTATTCATAGAGTCTGAAACTTTTATTAAGGGCAGGTGCTGCTTTTCCAAAGCATTTATACAAGTAGTTATGATATAAAATGTTGTGCCTTATAGCTAAACATTCTAATTTTGGGGTGGAAAAACCAATTTGGAGGAAGAGTCTCAGTATCTTAGAGTATAATAATTTAGGAGTTTCACCTGGCACATACTACAAAATTTAATTCAGAAGCCAATATACTCTGTTGGATTTGATTATGTCGAGTTTCATCTAGAAGTGATTATTCTGGCACTTGTATATTCTGTGATGGTGTTTTACATTGGGTTTTAAGCATTTTCATAACAACTTAATTTGATATATTGCAAGGATTCAAATGATTAAAGTAAATATGAAAAGTGTAGCTTTAAAAAATTCACATTGTTTCAGTTTCTCCTCATTCACCAAGCTAATATATACTAATTAGATCTGACTTACTCTTTTTGATGGAGGTCAGTTTCTAACTCACTTTATTTGTACTTCGTAAAGAAACATGAAAGACAAAATATATTCAAATTGATTTATTATAGGAGGGGCATATTCTGATGAGTTTAGCTAAGTAGATACTAAAACAAAAGTGGCTTTTAAAAAACGCGATAATGTAAGGATTTTTTTTCCCTAATCCTGATTAGATTTTAAATTGTCCCTTTGGTAGTTTGCATAATTATAAGGCACTGCCATAGAATGAGGAACAATGGAAAATAACTCATTAATGCGTGGTTCTCGCTGGCATTGTTCCAGGCCATGCAGCTTGATGTTTGTGGAGGAGACAGTCTGTAGCATTTCCCTGTCTGCTAGGGAGCATCACAGATTGCTAGGATTTCTCTCTACTCAGACATTGCTCATCTTGTCTGAAGTGGTAATATCCTAAAGAGCCAAGAGTAGCATGAAATGTAAAGTGCTTGGCATTTCCTGTTCTTTCCCAATGTAACAATATTTAAAAAGTATATTTTGATATTTTAGCATTTTAATCTGGTTACTACAAAATGTCATTTTTGAGCCCAAGGTGATAAGATCATGACAGTACTGGTGATTGAACTGTTTTTCTCTCTAGAGGCAGGTTTTAATTTCCCACTATTTATAAGTCATAGGCTTAGATTGGCATTAGTACATTCTCATTGTGGTGCCTAGACATAAGATATGCATCCCTGATTGATGAGTAATGAGACACTGAATCTAGAGTATTGGGTTTTTATTTTATTTTTATTCAATTATTTATTGAGTTAATATAAAGAGAGTAGATTTAATGTAGTTTATAGTTATAATTCTAAGTTTTTAGTGATACTTCCCTTCTCTGTCCGCCTCCCCCAAAGATTTATTCGTTTGAGAGGCAGAGTTAAGGGGCTGGAGAAAGATCTTCCATATGCTTCACTCCCTAAATGGCTTCAGTGGCTGCTGGGGCTGGCCTAGGTTGAAGCCAGGAGCTTCCTATGGGTCTGCCAGGTGGGTGCAGGTGTGCCAGCACTTGAGCCATCTTCTGCTGCTTTCCCAGGTGCATTAGCAGGGGGTTGGATCAGAAGTAGAGCACCTGGGACTCAAACCAGTACTCAAATGCCAGTGCTGCAGGCAGCAGTTCAACCTGCTATGCCACAATGCCAGCCACCCCCCTCTTTTTAATTTTTGAGGTAAGAATGTTTTTTATTCTTCACTGTGTAATATTTTTCAATGAGTTGTCTTCAGCCAGAGTGAATCAGAAAATCATTGTATATACATACAAATGATGACTTGTGTAAATACACAGTAATCAGCTCCTATCATGATATAGGCAAACTATGGACAGCCCCTATGGGTTCAGACTGAGCAACTCTTGTTTTTTATAGAAAGCTTTTATTTAATAAATATAAATTTCATAAGTACAACTTTTGGATTATAGCAGTTCTTCCCCTGATTCCCACTCCCAAACAATCCCACCTCTTACTTCCTCTCCCATCCCATTCTTCATTATGGTTCATTTTTAATCATCTGGCCATCATAAAATTTAGTGAGGAGCACATCTCTAGCCAAAGGTCATGAGCTTCACTGGTTAACCAGGAACTAGGATATGAGTTGATCATGCGCCTCATGACTCCAATTGTCATCTTGACCTCTTACTCTTCTGAGAGCCTGGGAGTTAACCAGTAGCTTCCGGCTCCTTACTCTGTGCTTGGCAATAAATCACTTTCATCCTGATGTCAGTGATGGCCTGCATTTTGGGTGGATGAACCCAGATTTGGGGGTTCTCTAGACACACCTCCAGCTAATTTGGGGGGTGTTTGCAACAAGAACAATATGGCAAATTCTGCCCTCGTTGGCCATACCTGGATACTTGGAAGGGTAGTAGGAGGTGCTACTTTTTTTTTTAAAAACTTAATTTTCTTTCTTTCTTTTTTTTTTTTTTTTTACAGGCAGAGTGGATAGTGAGAGAGAGAGAGAAAGGTTTTCCTTTTTGCCGTTGATTCACCCTCCAATGGCCGCTGCGGCCAGCTCATCGCGCTGATCCAAAGCCAGGAGCCAGGTGCTTCTCCTGGTCTCCCATGCGGGTGCAGGGCCCAAGCACTTGGGTCATCCTCCACTGCCTTCCCAGGCCATAGCAGAGAGCTGGCCTGGAAGAGGGGCAACCGGGATAGAATCCGGCGCCCTAACCGGGACTAGAATCCGGTGTGCCGGCGCCGCAAGGCGGAGGATTAGCCTGTTAAGCCACGGCGCCGGCCGGAGGAGGTGCTACTTTTTATGAAATCTTTTATTTCTTTCTTTTTTTTTTTTTAAGATTTATTTATTTATTTGAAACGCAGAGTTACCCAGAGAGAGAAAGGTCTTCCATTTGCTGGTTCACTCCCTAGATGGCAGCAGCAGCCTGAGCTGCGCCAATTCAAAGACAGGAGCCAGGAACTTCCTCTGGGTCTCCCAGAGGACTCGAAAACTTGGGCCATCTTCTACTGCTTTCCCAGGCCATAGCAGAGAGCTGGATCGGAAATGGAGCAGCCGGGACTTGAACCACTGCCCATATGGAATGCCGGCAGTGCAGGCTGCGGCTTTACCCACTACGCCACAGTGCCAGATCCAGGATCTTTTGTTTCTGCTTTTCAGGCTTACCATTTCTGCCTAGATACATGGATTCATCAGCTATACAGCCTTGGCCAGTTCCTGAATAGTGTTGCCCTGAGTTGCTCCTGTGAGGAATTTGATTATATGCATTAAGAAAAGGAAAAGAATACAATCAGTGTGAAATAACATCTCTGTACAAACATGGGAAATTTTAGTTGCAAATATATAATTGCATTATTCTCATAACTGTATGTGGTTCAGAAGAGGCTGATCATGTCCTAGAACTTCAGAAAGAGAAATTTTATCAGCATTCACACAGCTGTGTTTTCTGAAATGTGCCCTGCATAGCTACATTTTGTGAAATGTCCATTATTTTCTGGAAAGGTGAATAATTCTTAAATTTTCTAGGTATGGTGATGATCATCTCTGTAGATTCCTTGCGTTTCGGAATAATGCTTATCAGACATTAATCTATTTTTCCTTCAACATTTTTCTTGAGCCGAAATTTTCTCCAAAGAATATGTATTTGCTGAAAGTAAGCAAACATCCAGCTTTTGAAAATAATGCATAATCAAAAGATGCTGTTTGAGTTTTTTATTGCTAACCATGTGGATTATTAAGCCCACATATAAAAAGTTAGACATAAAGTATAGACAAAGTTGCTGTCTGTATAAATTTTGTGAATGTCCTAACCAACTGCCAAAATCTTATTGACTTAGAATTGCATTTTGTAGCATAGTCTGGGGTCCATAAGTCTGAAATCAAGACGTTGGTGGGGGCAGCGTTTTCACTAATGGTTTTAGGGGTTAAGTCTTCCTTACTTAGCTCTCTGGCTGCTGGTTGCTGCCCTTGAATTCTTTGACTTTCAGTCACGTGGTCGTCTTCTCCTTCTTTGTTTATCATCTTTCTTCTGCATATCTTTGTGTCTAGATTTCTCTGCTTTTGAAACACACTAGTCATATTGGATTAGAATACACCCAGTGACTTGATTTTAACCTCATTTCCACATTAGATAACAATCTGAGATTCTGGGAATTAGGACTTCAGTATGTAATTTGGGGGGGACACTATGTGACTCAAAAAGCCTGTGATATTGGAAAGAGGATGTTTATTCATTCATTTAGCCTGTGTTTACTGAGTATCTGCTTTGTACTCAGAATGCAACCATGAGGGAGACATACTCCTTCCCAGCCTGCTGCTTGGAGCCAGTCCATGGAGATGAAAATAGAGTTACAGACAACTTTTGAGTAACCTTTATCGTTCATTATCTATGTAGTGCTCACATCATACAGAGAAAACTCATAGATTAAAAGCAGCACCATAGTTAGGAGAAATAGGTATTCTAGGTATCCCAGTGTAGTAAAGAACCAGTGCTGGATTAAATAGTTAAATGGGGTTCTTCACTGTCAGATTTCTCGGAGGCCTGGGAATGCTATTGTGCTTTGAGAATATATAGTGGGAGACAACAGTATTTCCCTAACTTTCTTGACAACATTACTCATCTGTGTGGATCATCTCAAGGAATTAGGTACTGAATGTGATCTTAATTAAAAAGTCACTGCAAAGTTATAGTAACCTAACAGCTGCTAAGATAATTCATAGCGCTTAAAATAGGACCACAGATTTTCAGAAATCTATAGACTTCTCAGGCAGATACAACCAATATATTATTTCAAGAAGGAAGTTTGTTTCCTAATGGTTGTAGAAAAATACTGATGAATTGATTGCATTCTATTTCATCCAGAAAATTCAGCAACTTGCTTTGAAATCTAGTTAAAAACGGGTGATCTTCTCTTGAAACAAAGCAAAAGAGCATATTTGCTTCACCTTTATCAACACAGTACTCATTGCCATATTTGAGACACAGTAAGCATTCTATCAACCAGTGTTAAACTTTGAATGAACCTCCCTGGGGCATTTTATATCCCATTCTGCTGTGGTTTGAAAGTGTGATACACAGACATAATTCTGGGCTTTGAAACATGTACATCTGTGTCATTTTGAGGCAATGCCCTATTTAATGGTCATATATCAGCTTCAGGAAATTGACATGGTACACAAAATTATACTAAGAAAATCCATGAATAAAATGCTTGTATCAGCAATTTAGAACTGGAAGAATATCTAAAACAGTCTTTACTATGGGGATTCTGGAAAATGAGTTGGTTTAGTGGCAGATTTAGTGGCATTAAGAGCCAGAGAGAAGCTGGAAGGTGCTCAGATGATGAGCTTGGCACCACATGGTTCACATAGTATATAGGACTGGAGAGGCTCTAGATACTGCAGAGAGGAATAGTTTTATTATGATTGCCCTACCTTTAGAGTAATGAAGTTATAGCCAATCTGAGGAGCAACGAAGACTCACTTCTATTTGCTAATCTCAAACAGGAAAATGGATATCAAGGTTTTCTATGCATTTCCAGTGGTAGACTAACCCCCAGATCATCATATTGCTCTGTATGTAACTTCTTAATTTTAATTACCTGGACCCCCTCAGAAGTCTACAGTCATTGGTGGGTGTTTGACCTAGCAATTAAGATAGCTGCATCCTGTATCAAAGTGACTTGGGTTCCATACCCAGCTCTGGCTTCCTACTAACACAGACCCTGGTTGGTGGCAGGGATGGCTTAAAAAGTTGTATTCTTGACTAGCCACATGGGAGACTTGGACTGAGTTCTTGGCTCCTAATTTCTCCCTGCCCCAGCCCTAGTCATTGTTGGCATTTGGGGAGTACACAGGATATGGGGGTTCTATCTCTATGCTTGTATGACTTTTGAATTAAAAGGAAAAACACTTGTCTTTGTTATTCAATTCTTTGAAATATAGCTTGGGGATGCCCTGCTCTCTCTGGTTCCACAAAGGAGATAACATTTCTTAAAGCATGAATCTGATAACCAACTATGCAGGACTAAACATTAGTTCTTTTGACTTTGAAGTTCTGGTATAATGTTTTTTCTGACTTTCAGGTTCAAGTTTCTCACTAAGTAGATCTGTTTTGAATTTTGTGAATGTTTATGCAATTAAATAAAAATCATTATTTGTTTTGCAGTTCACAATTTTAATGCCCACCACATTTTGCATGCCTGGTACACTGGTAGTTGAGTGAAAATATTCTTAATGTATAGATTCAAAGGAGAGCTAAGTAGGGCTCTTTGGAGTGAGAAGACAGTCTAAGAGGTTACAAACTTCTTCAGAATTTGAAAACCACAGTTCTAGACATTGGTTCTCATTTGGTTTCATGGGCCTACCATTGAAGTCATCCAGCCTAAGATATTCTTTGTTTGCAGTGTAAACACGCAGGGCTTGATGGATTCGTCCATTGTGCCTCAATAATGACTGCTTCAAAAATGAACCCTATAGGTTCCTATATTAATACTTTTCAGTCACTTCAGATTGGCAGCTTCATAAAAATAGCATTGTGCTGTTGTTGATTGTCGTCTTAGGTGAGACTTCTCCCTGTAAAGAGACAAGGCCAGGACTTTGTTTTCTTTCAGCTTATGGGGAACAGGCAGAGTGTTGGGCAGCAGGGGGACCTCTGGGTTGGCTGCATATTTCCTTGCAGTAGCCAACCAGTGTTTCTACTCACTGCACTCAGTCAACAGATGTTCTTAATATGTGATCAATGGAAATACAGCTCATTTAGAAATACACATTGTTGATGAGTGTTCAAGCAGTTGTGTCTGGGTGGAATATTTTTACAGATGATAGGCATTTCCTAACATTTTGGAATTGGAAAAGAAAGCAGATTTGAGGTTGTATTAAGGAGTGTCATCATGGTGTGTCTGTAGTTTCTAGGAGAAATGACTGTAGTTGATTCAATCCCAACATGAATCCACAAGACACTGTTGTTTAATGGAGATCACATGCAAAAGCTTTTGTTTACTTGAGTTATCCTCATTTAATTGGAGCAGCTGTGGAAACATATCTGCTTCACACATCCATGCTTAGACTAAATTTTCCGTTAGAAGTTCCATTGATGATTAGAACTGATGCTTTTCCTTTGAACCAGCCTTTCCATTTTAAACACAAATAAACTGACATTCGGGCTGGCACCATGGCTTAACAGGCTAATCCTCCACCTTGCGGTGCCGGCACACCGGGTTCTAGTCCCGGTTGGGGCGCCGGATTCTATCCCGGTTGCCCCTCTTCCAGGCCAGCTCTCTGCTATGGCCCGGGAAGGCAGTGGAGGATGGCCCAAGTGCTTGGGCCCTACACCCGCATGGGAGACCAGGAGAAGCACCTGACTCCTGGCTTCAGATCAGCGTGATGCGCCAGCCGTAGCGGCCATTGGAGGGTGAACCAGCGGCAAAATGGAAGACCTTTCTCTCTGTCTCTCTCTCTCTCACTATCCTCCACTCTGCCTGTCAAAAAAAAAAATAAATAAAATAAAATAAACTGACATTCAGAGCTGCAGATCTTCTGTTTCATAGATGCAGCTCATTCTCACCCAAGGCATTTGTCATCAGAAAACTGCATGTTTCTTTGGCTAACCAGTTAGGGTGGTGATGACGGGCAGCTTGATGTCTTTTTCACCATCCAGAATGTCCTGAAGCATTGGAAAGTCACTTTGTGGGGAGAGGAGAGTAACAATCCAAGTCATAGCAAAAAAATAATCTTTAACATTTATATACTTACTTGAAAGGCTGAGTTACAGAGAAGAAGAGACAGAGGAAGAAAGAGTCTTCCATCTGCTGATTCACTCCCCAGATGGCTCCAGGACAAAACCAGGAGCCAGGAGCTTCATCTGGATCTCCCATGTGGGTGATAGGGGCCCAGATACTTGGGATATCTTCAGATGCTTTTCCCTAGCAGGGAGTTGTATCAGAAGTGGAACATCCAGGACATGAACTGGCAACCATATGGGATGCTTGCAATGGAGGTGGTGGCTTTCCCTGCTATACCACAACACTGGGCCCTGCCAGCTTCATGTTAACACCTTTTATGTATTATTTTGGTAAAAATGTATTTCCCCAAAAGTCTGTGTTTTAAAAGTCTTGAGGCTTTGGATGTTTTCTTCATAATTGAGAAAGGAAGAAGAAAGAAACAGATATTAATGATCCTTGACACTTGTTTTTCACCAGCACGGTTTCATATAATTTGATTTAACTTCCTGTCTGTCTTCCAGGAGGTCACAATATTCTGCAGCTTTTGTTTTCTCTGCTGTTAACAAGCAACCTGGTGTTAACACCAGCATTGACTGATGTCTGTGACAGTTTCACTAGAGAGGTGTGCTGCAGAGAATGCTGCTGCTGAACAGATACTAACATCAGGAGTAGGGTAGCACAGGGAAGAGAAATTACACCTTCTCATTGCATCTCCCCCCTTGGTCCTTCCATGTCCACATTACAATGTGCCTGAGTTCTTGGTCGTCAAGTGAGGGCTTAGAGCTAACTTTGATTTCCAGCTCTGTTGGTTATGAGCTGCATGACCTTGGTCAGGCTGTGCAGTCTCCTTATGCCTGTGACTTCATTGCCTGTAAAATGGGATATTGATAATACCTGCCTGCACTGGGTTGTTTTAGGAAGGAGAGAAAAATATATGAAGTACCTGACCGTATGCTTAACATGCTGTAGGCACTATCTAGGAGATGGCTGCTATCATGTTTGTTAATTTTGTTATTTTCTGGGTTAGTTTTCAGAGAAGTCTTCCAGATAAGAATATGAAAGAATAATTATCCTGTTGAAGCTAAAACTATAATGAGCACTATAGTGAAACTGCTATTTGAAAAAAGGTGTTTTATTTTTTCCCTAGTCTTCCACATATTTCAATGTCTTTTTCCCCTCAAGATACACATTTTCATATCCTAAAAAATAGAGCCTAAAATTTAATAGACAGAAACAACCTGAGTGTGGCCTAAATATTAAGCCATTTGAGTCTTCTGTGAAAGCTGTTAGGTGGTGTGAGGTCTGGAATTCCCATGTGTCATTTTCTTCTACATAAGGACTTTCAACGTCAGAAGAACCAAAACTTAGATTTTTGCTTTCTTTGAAATATCACTTTGTTTCTGTTGCATTTGTTGCATTTTAAAATCTAAACATAAAACCCCTTCTCTCAATTCATTATTAAAAAGTGGTATAATCTTGCAGCTTGAAAAGAAAATCAAGTGAAAATCTTACTTCATTGTAATAGCCAAAGTTTAGATATCATTAGGTACCCTAGACATGAAATGGATAATTTCTCTGTTAAATATATGTATCATTCATGATTAAAGCTAGTAATTTGACTATTAATAGCTGCTTAAAGGTTGGATTTTCTGTCTTCTAGATTAATTTTATGAAAGGTATTGAAAAACTAAGATGAAATGACTTATGTATTGTCATGTTGAAAATTCTTAATTTTCCTACAGTATATATTTTCCCCTCATAATTACATATTAAAATTTCTGAGCTCAAGTGCTGAACAGATTTGTTGATGCTAATAAATAAGAACTTCTTCTTATTCTGAATGATTTCCTCTTATTAAATATTACAAGGCATTTAATTAATTCTCCTGTCTACCATTATAAATACTGCCATCTTGACAACTAAGCCATCTTATGTGGTAAAAAGAAATTGCCCAATTTGTAAAGAGTTACAAGCAGAGTTACAGACAGTTAGAGGGACAGACAGAGAGGCCTTCCATGTGTTTGTTCATTCCCCAAATGGCTGTAACGGCTGGAGTAGGACCGATCCAAAGCCAGGAGCTTCCTCTGGGTTTCCCAGATAGGTGCAGGGGCCCAAGCACTTGGGCCATCTTCCACTGTTTTCCCAGGTCATTAGCAGAGAGCTGGACCAGAAGAGGAGCAGCCTGGACACAGTCTGGTGTCCATTTGGTGTGCTGGTACCGCGGGTGGAAGCTTGACCTACTACACCACAGAGCTGACCCAAGCAACATATTTATATTGAATTTCTTTGAACCCTCTTAATCTAGCACAAGCAAAGAGATACTTGTTAGAAAGCAATCTCACAAATATTGAAGGTTTGTAACTGAAGTCCATTTGTATCAAATGGTGTCTGGCCTGGAGATTGGGAGCTGGTTTTCTGAAGTTATTTGTTATAAACAGTAACTGTTCTCTTGTAGTAAATGTGACTAAACTAAGGCTCAAGAAGAGGAATGGGGCCACTTCCAGATACAGGAGTGTGGAGAGAACTGGCATCTCAAAATATAGGTTCTGGTCCTTTCTAGAGCCGCTATATCCTGGTCTATGTAGTTCCCGAAAATAGCATATTAAGTGTTAAAGTTATCATATAAGTAGGATTAAGTGTTTGGTAATAATAATAGATAGAATAAAACTGGAGTGAATGTTCCAACATGGGAAGCATTCCATACAGCAGACTTATAGAATGACAATAACTTCAAGAAACACTCTAACTTCAGAATCAGCCCTTAAGGCATTCTGGTCTGACTGAAAAGCCCATGAGAGCATTTCAGGCATGGAAAGCCAAGATACTGTGGCAAAAAGTGTCCAACATGAAGGACCTTGGTGGGTGAGACCCCAGTGGAAAGAAGTAGTCATCAAAGAAGAATGTACCAGCCGGCGCTGTGGCTCAATAGGCTAATCCTCCGCCTGCGGCGCCGGCACACCAGGTTCTAGTCCTGGTTGGGGTGCCGGATTCTGTCCCAGTTGCTCCTCTTCCAGTCCAGCTCTCTGCTGTGGCCCGGGAGTGCAGTGGAGGATGGCCCAAGTTCTTGGGGCCTGCACCCACATGGGAGACCAGGAGAAGCACCTAGCTCCTGGCTTCAGATCAGCGTGATGCGCCGGCTGCAGTGGCCATTGGAGGGTGAACCAACAGTAAAGGAAGACCTTTCTCTCTGTCTCTCTCTCTCTCTCACTATCCACTCTGCCTGTCCAAAAAAAAAAAAAAAAAGAATGTACTTTTCTCTGAAGGGAGGAGAGAGCTTCCACTTTGCTTATGGCCTTGTCTAAATACTGATGGGGTTGTGGATTCAAAAGCCTTCCATTGGCTAGGCAACTCATGTCAAGAGCCTCTGGTGATCACTGACATCATACATAAGAGTGTTAATTGTTAAATTAACAACATAAGTCACTGTGTACTTTCTTCCCATGCAGGACCTCTGTCCTCAAAGAGTTGGATTATAAGAGTTAATAGAACTTTTTCTCAAAGATTTACTTTGTTTTAGTGTAGTAAGTGGAAGATATTCTTATGTCTCATAAGGTATAGTTATGTCTAAGTGCTCGCAAAAGATGTATCATTCTTGGGTTCTTCTTCAAAGTTAATTAAGTTTCTCAAAAGCTTAAAAATAAACAAAAAATAAATTAAAAATTAAATATTTTCTGTCTTTTCAAATAAGGTAAAATTGAAGTGATTGCTTATTTATTTTAGATACTTACAATAATTTCATAGATCCTAGACTTATAGCTTAATCATCCTTTTAGAAAAATAAGGCACCTCAGAGGTAGCATCATGGCATAGCAGATTAATCTGTTGCCTGCGATACTGGCATTCTTTATGGATGCCGGTTCGAGTCCCAGCTGCTCCACTTTCACTCCAGCTCCCTGCTAATGGCCTGAGAAAAACAGAAGATGGCCAAACTGTATAAGCCCCTGCCAATCATGTGGGAAAGATGGATGAAGCTTTTGACTTTGGCCAGGCCCAGCCCCACCCAACCTGTTGTGCCATCTGGGCAGTGAGCCAGCAGATGAAAGATCTCTGTCTCTCCCTCTCTGGGTAACTCTGACTTTCAAATAAATATTTTTTTTAAAAAAACACCTAAATGTCTAAAGACTTTCAAAAGTTTAGATATGAAGGTTTCAATATTTTTTCTTGTTATAAATATTAATACAAATTAGGAAGGTTAAATTAGAAACACATTCTCAAAGACATACTTCTTTGCCCCAGAGATGGTACTTGTGGAGGTGGTGAGAGACTGGTAGGACTATGGAAGATGAGGTATGTGTTAACCTCCAAGCTTTAAACTCAGTTGGAAACCTCTCTATCAGTCAGCATAAGCTACACCATGTTATAGTTACAATCTCATTGTCTTAATGGCTTATGAAAGGAAAAGTTGCTTGATACTAGAGCTTTTTTTTCCCTATGATTGAGCTGCAGCTCTTCTACATTTCCATCAAATGATTTCCAAGCTGAAGGATATTAGAATGTTGCTGGCTTCCTAGTAGAGAAGAAAGAGTTAATGAGCAATGCCCTGGTCCTCAAAAGTGGAATTGGCATTAGACACTTCAAAATTATGTAGCTATGGCAGAGTTAAACAAGTTGGGATCTATGTGTACAATCCTCCTGCAGGCAAGGGTAACATAGACTATGGGAAAACAGAAATCTAGTCTACTATGATTTCCTTTTTTTAACTTCAAATGCCTCTGAAAACCATCAGAGGCAAGAAGCATCACAGGCATTTTTTCTGTTGTGTTACAGTCATGATAAGGTATGGGTATGCATATGTGTATGTGTGTGTGTGTGTAGCTTGTGCATATATATATACTTATATATAGCACATGCATATATAAAGATACTTCAAAAATTCATGAGAATGCACTTAAAAGATGAGTTTACTTTTGATCCAAAAAATGTTGAAATTCATGCTTAGTTTCCATGAACTTCTTGAAGACCCTGTATATGCATAACTTTTGTTTCTAACTTAGAAACATATTCATCTTCTATTGAATGACAACTCAATATTAGAACATCATACTAGACAGTTCATATAAGGTGTAACATCCCTAATCTGAAGATCTGATATACAAAATGTTCCAAAATCCACAATATTAGAGTTTTGGAGCATTTCAGATTTTTGGATTAGGGGTTTCAACTGATGGTCTATGCAAATATTCACAAATCCAAAATGACAGAATTTGAGATACTTCTGGTCCCAGACATTTTATATCAGTGATAACTTGTGTCTTAAATACTTTGTAGCCAACTGTGAGTTCATTATTATGCCCACAGAAGATAAGAAATTTAAATAAATAAATTCAGAGAACACTAGTGAGCACTCTGATCTGCTGATTCACTCCCTAGATGCCAGGACTGAGCTGGGGCTGGGCCAGGGCCAGGGCTTTAAACTCAATCCAGGTCTCACACATGGGTAGCAGGAACTCAGTTATTTGAGCCATCTCACTGCCTCTCAGGGTCTGAACTGGCAGGAAGTTCTGATATGGCATGTTGGAACCTTAACTGCTAGACTAAATGCTTAATCCTAAGATAAAGAGATTTAAGACAAAGAACTTAGCATTGCTGTAAGTCACACAGTACGAGTAGGAGGTATTATATATACTAGGGAAGAACACAGGCTCTAGCACAGGCTGCCTTGTTTGAATCCAGGCCGAGCCACTTTTTAGCTCTATGGCCTTGGCTAGGATATGTAGCTCTGTTTCAGCTTTCTTCTCAGTTATGTGTGTAATAAACATGACTACCGTACAGGGCTTTTGTAAGAATGAATACATACTAAGTGTTTACAACTGGGCCTGGAGTGTGGTAGTTGATTAGTATACTAGATGTTAGCTATCATTCAAACTCCAGCATGTCAATTCTTTGCATCTAGTAGCTCATGCTGGTTTTACGAAGTAAAATAGCGCCAGCGCCGCAGCTCACTAGGCTAATCCTCTGCCTGCAGCGCTGGCACCATGGGTTCTAGTCCCGGTTGGGGCACAGGATTCTGTCCCGGTTGCTCCTCTTCTAGTCCAGCTCTCTGCTGTGGCCGGGGAGTGCAGTGGAGGATGGCCCAGGTGGTTGGGCCCTGCACCCACATGGGAGACCAGGAGGAAACACCTGGCTCCTGGCTTCGGATCGGCGCAGCGCACCAGCTGCAGTGCACCAGCCGTAATGGCCACTTCGGTGGTGAACCAATGGAAAAAGGAAGACCTTTCTTTCTCTCTCTTTCTCTCACTGTCTAACTCTGTCTGTCCAAAAAAAAAAAAAAAAAAAGTGAAATAGCAGGAGTGACTTAAGCCTGGTTGTGTGGCTAAAGCTATGTAATTTGGGAATAGAAGTTGTCATTTTTTAAAATAAGATTTATTTATTTATTTGAAAGTCAGATATACACAAAGAGAGAGAGAGAGAGGTCTTCCATCACTGGTTCACTCCCCAATTGGCTGCAATGGCCAGAGCTATGGTGATCCGAAGCTAGGATCCAGGAGCTTCTTCCTGGTCTCCTACGCAGGTGCAGGGGCCCAAGGTTTTGGGCCATCTTCCATTGCTTTCTCAGGCCATAGCAGAGAGCTGGATGGGAGGTGAAGCAGCCGGGACTAGAACCGGTGCCCATATGGGATGCCGGCACTGCAGGCGGCAGCCTTACCCACTA
The DNA here is from genome assembly GCF_033115175.1 of Lepus europaeus. Classification (NCBI taxonomy): domain Eukaryota; kingdom Metazoa; phylum Chordata; class Mammalia; order Lagomorpha; family Leporidae; genus Lepus; species Lepus europaeus. The sequence continues at coordinate 43,374,407 of NC_084836.1, read as the reverse complement.
TGCCACAGTGCCAGCCCCTTCTTCATAGAAGTTGTCCTTGTTACAACACAGGCTATGATATTCAAGGCTCTTCTATATGGAGGCAAAAAGTAATAGAAGTGGTGTAAGACATAGCGTAACACTTAGAAAACATATGTTGCTATAATGAAATAATAAAGATACAGGGGAAGCTAAAAGTGAAAGATTGAGACTCAATGTTAGCATAAGACACATCTGCCAAGATTGCATAGCACAACTGATTAGCCCATTTATCATAAATAAGCTCTCATCTGCATGCGGATGCCCACTGTTAAGTTGTCATCCCACTGAATTGCTTTGTTTCATCATAAACTAGTAAAAGAGTCTTAATAATATAGTTCCTGGTTTGGAAACTTTTATCTTGAAAGCAAAATATTACTTTTTTCTGTGGTAGGAATCTGTGTTCAAAATAGTTGTGATAGCTCACCATTGTGGAGAACTTACTGGGCACCAGGTTTATCAACTATTTATTCATTTAATCTTCCCAGCAGCCCTACTCTAGTACCCACATTTCATAGGTACAGTAACTTAAGTACAGAGAGGTTATGAGACTTATCCAATATTGTGTATGTTATGTGTGATCTTGCCTTAAATGAGATTCATTCCAAGATGAATCTGGTTCCAGAGCATGTGTTTAATTAACCAATTAACCATCTCTATCGGAGTCTATTAACTATTTGTAATATCTTAGAAACTCTAAGAGAAACTATATTTGCTATCGCTGCAAAAACTGTTAAAATATACTTTTAGTCCAAACAAAAGAATGACAAATTCTTTTAGAGTACAGGCTCTGAGTGGTGAAATAACAAATAGAAAGTCTTTGGTGGGAAACTATATGGTAATACTGATATTGAAAGCAGAAGTTAGGAGCTGACACTCACTTTGAGCTCAGACTGTAGAGGTATAAGTTTACACCAAACGTGGCTTAAAACCATGTAGATTGGATGCCCTTGATATACCTGCCAATCCATGTCAGTTTTCATCCTTTCCTACTTCCTCTTCATTGAGTATGTAGCTCTATCTAAAGAGAGGCTCCCAATGAGTTTCCTAAGGTCATTATTGCAATGAGTGTTTCATTTGAAAACCAGCATTCTTTTGTTTCATCTTTCAGGTACTGTGCTTTCTTGAGGCAGTATAACTTTAAATTCTGTGAGACATACCTGGTGCATGAGGTTAGGAAGTTGTACTCACTGTGTGTCTTGCTGAAGTCAGTGTGATGAATGCATGCTTGTTATCATGACCAGTTAATCCACTCATTAGTGGCTGGTCTTGGCTTCTATAAAAAGATACTCTATAAAGGGTTGCTAGAATTCTAGTAATTGAAGCTAGCGAACTAATTCCAACATTTTGTCAAAGGAATGGTTCTTTTGGACCTTCATCATCGCCGAAGTAGTTTAGTATAATGTGAATGCAGCATTAAAATTCATAAACACAAATGAGATGCATACCATTGCATTTTTCTCAACATATGCTTTGATTTTTATATAAAAGGAGACTTTGCCAGCTTTTATTGCTTAAATCGCCAAGCATTTTGAGCGCTATTGCCTATTGAACATGTTATCATTCATTGGAAGGAGATAAAACTATAGAAAGTAAACATAAAATGTGTAGTTCACTGCCACAAGTCTGAGTTCTAAAAGTCATCAAAAGAAAACTGCAATTATGCTAGAAGATAATAATAGTTTCTTGTGACACCTTGGCTTTATTAGACCAATGTTATTGCATAGTCTTGTGGAAGATGTATTGTCATGAAGGATATTGAGAGGTGAACACTGAACAATGTTAGTACTAAGAAACTTCTGGTCAATCCAATAATATGATCTTGAGTGATTTTTCAGTTCAGCAATTTTAGCTGGCATAGAGGTGAAATTTATTAAGTTTAGTGAAGAGAGAGACAGACACTCCCTGCAACCCCTAGCCATCTTCTGGTTCATTTCCAAAATGCCTGCAACAGCCAGGGCTGTGCTTGGTCCATTGGGAATTGAAACTCATTCAGGCCTCCACTTGAGTGACAGTAGTCCAACTACTTGAGCCCTCACTGCTGCCTCCCTATGTCCCTATTAGGATAAAGCTGGAATCAGGAGCTAGAACTAGATATGGAACTAGGACACTCCAAAAGGGAAAGTAGGCATCCCAAACTGCATATCAGTCACCAGGCTTAAGCTCCAGATGACCTTGAGAGTGTGGATGATAGACAGTGGTAAATGAAGAGTGCAAATTATGCACTCACATTAATGAGTTTGAATCCTGGGTCAGTCACTGTCTTGATGTTAGCCAGTGTGCTTAAGTGTCTTCGACTGTAAAATGGAGATAACAACATTTTGTCTTGCACATCTGTGGTGAAGCTAGCAAGAGTTAATGTATGGGGCATGCTTAGAACAGTGCCAGGGTCTCCCATATTAAGCAGGTGTGAGTGCTAGGCTTTATAATTGAATGTTGCTCTCATTGATAACATCCTTAATTATTCAATAGCAGAAAAATGGGTGAACAACACAAATGGTCCTACAACAGAAAATCATGTCTTTTTGAACTTCTACAGAAGTGTATTTGGGGAAGCCACTACTCTGTAGTGTTTGAAAAAGAGCTTGAGAAAGGGTATTTAGCTAGTCCCATTTATTCATTCATGATGAAATTTGAGCCTTTCCATGTTGGGGTCAAGGTTTTTGACTGTGGAGGCATTTTGTCTATCACATTCAAGAATGTTCACCTATAAAGTTCCTCTGAATACTGTGGAAATTGAAGCTATACACACACACACACACACGTTCATGTATATAACATAATTAGTCTTTCAGAAGTAACATTTGATGGCAAAATCCTCTTGAGTTGTTTTGATGAGTGAGTGAATGTAAACATTTTGACTGTACATACACCCTGAATCACTGATAAATGAGTTGTTCTCTACTGACAGAATTGGTGTTACCACTAAGAACTGCTGAGGGCAAGTATGAAAACTGTTTACCAAGTGCATGCAAAATTTTATAATGATTAGCTTTGGCTAAAGTTTACAAGTCTGTTACTGCAGTCAGTACATCTGGAATTGGTGATTGTATTTTCTTAGAGAATTTTAGGTTTTGAATGTTAAGAAGAGTTTGTGGCTAGCTCTGCCCCCTGAAGATTGACAATAGTCATTAGACATTTCTGCAAACCCCTCAGCCTCTTGCATCACTAATTACTGTTGGGCCAAAACAGTGGGCTCCAGTTCACTGTGGGAGAGATCTGTGTCTGTTTTCCTCTGTGCCCAGGAGGCAAGAGGTGGGGTGCTGTTGAACAAGATAGAAATAGAGATTAAGTGGGAGTTTTCTGGCAAGTGTATTCAATGTGGGGAAGGAAAGCATTTGAGGCATACGTTAATTTTTCTTCAGTTATTTTCTAGCAAAATTTAAGAAGTCTGAGGATAGAGAAAAAAGTGGGAGCTATTTTCACCGCCTCCTCCAGTTCTGTGTAGACTCCTTGTGGGAACAAAGAGCTCATGAAAATTTCATTTACTATATCTTGCCTACACCCTTTGTAACCTTTAGATGGAAACGATGGGAAAAACCAAGAAAATCATGACGATAACCACTATTACCTCAAATCTTCTGTTAACACACATATAGATAAGCCTAGAAAGTGCTTTTATTATAAGCTATGAACATGTTTCAGGTACACTTTTTGATACTTTAATCGAGCTTGTTAGTTGTAATTGGTCAACGTAAACTTTGACAACTTAGCAATGTTGTCCCAAGTTTGAAATCAGAATTTTTAGAATAGGAACTGTGTTGTAATTATTTGTACTTTTTGACCCATGAGCTTAATGATTGTTTCTGGCCTTGTTTGTTCTTGGCATCCGGCAAGTTATATGGAAGAAAACTTGTTAGTATCACCTAGGGCTAATAGCATTCTTTGATGAAGCATTTGCTGCAGTGCTTACTAGTTCTGGACATTCTTAGATACTGAGTAAATTCTTCTTGTTTGATAAATTTCACTTCCCTACTTTTCCATCAGAAAAGAAGAGTAACGGTTTTTAGATTTTTAAACTCCAAAGAACTGATCATATCCTAAAGTCTCTCATGGTAAATGGAATTCACATCCATATGTGTTATATTGGTATAAACCTTTTCTTGTGATTATTTTTTTTTCTATTTTTTTTTTTTTTAATTTTTGACAGGCAGAGTGGACAGTGAGAGAGAGAGAGATAGAGAGAAAGGTCTTCCTTTGCCGTTGGTTCACCCTCCAATGGCCGCCGCGGTAGGCGCGCTGCGGCCGGCGCACCGCGCCCGTCCGATGGCAGGAGCCAGGTGCTTCTCCTGGTCTCCCATGGGGTGCAGGGCCCAAGAACTTGGGCCATCCTCCACTGCACTCCCTGGCCACAGCAGAGAGCTGGCCTGGAAGAGGGGCAACCGGGACAGGATCGGTGCCCCGACCGGGACTAGAACCCGGTGTGCCGGCGCTGCAAGGCGGAGGATTAGCCTAATGAGCCGCGGCGCCGGCCTTTTCTTGTGATTATTAATCTTTGCTATTTTAGAAAGCTTTGGGCAGACAATATTCTTGCATTATAGTTATGCAGTTTGTTGTCTTAGCACAGGTAGTATATAGTAGTGGCTAAGAGCATGGGTTAATTCTTCTTGTGCCACTTCCTGCATTGCTTTACAGGGTTTAATGGTATCTGCCTGTTGCTGGGAGAGTTTAAAAAGGTATAAAGGCCTAAAAAACAAACAAACAAACAAACTAAACCCAACACATTTTAAGCTCCATATTATTGTTAACTTCTATTGAAGCTTTTAAAACTTGAGTTTGTGAGAGTCCTTTATTTCAAAGCTGTGGAACTCTTTTGGAGTGTGACAAGCTGTCTGAAAGTGTAACTGATTATTTTATTTCGAGTACTTTGGAGCCTTTTGTACTGAGTTTGTTTCCCTTAACCTTGAACTCCTTTCTTCCTTATACCATTTTTCATGGAAGATTTTACTCTCAGAAAAGGCAGTAAAGGAGATAGACCAAATTGTAGAAAAAAATATGCCTTCTTTTCTTCAGGTTCACTCAGGTTATAGGAAGTTTCTTATAGGCTAATGTGACATTTTATAGGCTACACTTTAGTATTACCAGATTTAAGCTTTAAAATTATGTGCTTTTTTTTTTGATAAAAATGGAGTTTGGAGGTTTTTTTTGTTTGTTTGTTTTTGTTAACACGGCATAAGAACACTGTAACCTGATCTTGTTAAGTATTTGTAGACTCTTCTGCTATGAATATATTTTAGAAGTATTCTCCTGGCTTTAGCAAATGTTAAAACATTGAAGCAAGCCACACAGGAAACCACCTTCTAAGGGTCTATAAAGCATTAGCTGAATATTTAAAAAAATTGATCTGGGAGATTGAGTAATGTTATTTTCTCCATTGGATGTTTACAGATTTAGATGACTTGGTTCTCATATCCTTTGAAGTTTTTGAAATTTATTTATATAGATACATTATGATGACTGGAGTTAGTAACCTCTCTCTCTAACTCCAGGGAAATTGGCCCGACTTTACAACTCATCTACAATTCCAAGTTATCAATTAGCTGTTGAGTTTGCTGCCTTAGAAATCAGATAGCCTCTAAAATCCAAGTTGAAATCTCAATGGATTTGTTTCTATACACTTCTGAATTGTGGTGCATGGCTGTAAAGTGCTGAATTAAATCAACCAGATACTATTTCTGACTCTGCTCCTCACTGTCAAAACGAAACTTCTGGTGGATCAATTAGGGAACATAATGATTTTTTAAAGGCTTTTATCCTGGATAGAACTTAACAAACCACAAGTGTATCTCTGTATATTTCTGTACAGATTTGATCTGTAACTCAGATGTCCCTCTGTCCCCCAACCTTTGGAGTGCAGTTTGCCATGAACTGTGGTCTACTTTTAAAATGGGCCACACATGAGTATTCATTGCTCAATGCAAGCAGGAAATGCGGGTACCATATTAGGGTGGCATTTGTTTTCAAATGATGCATTTCAACGTAAAGAGATGGTAAAGTTTCCTTTTTATTTATTTATTTTTTGACAGGCAGAGTGGACAGTGAGAAAGAGAGACAGGCAGAAAGGTCTTCCTTTGCCATTGGTTCACCCTCCAATGGCGACTGCGGCCGGCAGGCTGCAGCGGGCAGACTGTGCTGATCCAAAGGCAGAAGCCAGGTGCTTCTCCTGGTCTCCCATGGGGTGCAGGGCCCAAGCACTTGGGCCATCCTCCACTGCACTCCCGGGCCATAGCAGAGAGCTGGCCTGGAAGAGGGGCAACCGGGACAGAATCCGGCGCCCCGACAGGGACTAGAACCCAGTGTGCCGGCGCCGCTAGGCGGAGGATTAGCCTATTGAGCCACGGCACCGGCCTGGTAGTTTCCTAAATAAATCGGCCTTGCTTACTATTTATTTTGAGATAAATGACTTAATGGGAATGTAAATCACATATAATCCAAATAGGAAAAAAAAAATCCTGTATTCCATGACAGTATTTAATGCTTCAAAAGCATTAACATCAAATATTTATAATTTTTTAAGATTGATTTTATTTGAAAGAGTTACAGAGAGAGGTAGAGAGAGAGAGAAAAAGAGAGGTCTTCCATCCTCTGGGTCACCCTACAAATGGCCACAATGGCCAAAGCTGAGCTGATCCAAAGCTAGGAGCTTTTTCCAAGTCTCTGATGTGGGTACAGGGGCCCAACCACCTGGCCCATCTTCTGCTCTCCCAGCTGCATTAGCAGAGCGCTGGATTGGAAGTGGAGGAGCTAGGACTTGAACCAGTACTCATATGGAATGCCAGCCCTTCAAGCTGGGGCTTTTACCTGCTGCACCACAGTGCAGGCCCATGTAAATTTTTAATTAAAATAGAACTTAGTCTGGAAAAGCCTTATTATGTGAAATGCCAAGCATAATTAGCTTGGTTTTGTATTACTTCTGTTTTAAAGGTGGAACTCACTGGTTGCTTCTTTCCTTGGTGAACTCTGGCTTTATGTACAAAAGAAAGCTGATGGAAAAATAAAAGTGAAAATAAGTTTATTTTGGTGCAAAAATATTGAAATGCATGCAGTTTTTTTCTCATTATATGCCTTCTCGATGCACTTTTTAAAGAGCTATTGTATGACTTTTTAATGGCATGTAGAGGCTAAAATATACAAATTAATATTTCTTTAAAAATCACTGCAAGATTTATAAACTAAATAAAAGTTGTTACTCTTGCAAGTATTTTGTCACTTCCATTTTGAAATTGTGTACAGACGACTGTTGACACAGGTCCACTTCATAGAATGTTTTTTGTTAATACGATGTTATTCAGATTTCTTACCAACCTCATTCACTAGTCTTTGAACAACTTAGTTGTAACCCAAACTTGAATCCATTTTCAAATAATGAAGATACTTTTGTAACAGTGGAGCACATTCTACAGAAAGTTTTGCTGTGAAACTGTATTTATTGCTAACTTTGGGGGCTTTTTTATTTATTTATTTTTTGACAGGCAGAGTGGACAATGAGAGAGGGAGAGAGACAGAGAGAAAGGTCTTCCTTTCCCATTGGTTCACCCCACAGTGGCCGATGCGTGCTGCGCTTATCTGAAGCCAGGAGCCAGGTGCTTCTCCTGGTCTCCAATATAAACATTTTTGCCGTGACCAAATAGTAGCAGTGTGGAAGTTTACTGTTTGCTAAGCAGAGGGATGAACTGTGTGTACTTTCTCCTGCCACTCAGGACTTTTGTTTTCCTTCCTTCAAATATGTATCAATGCTATTTTTAAATTCTCTAAGTGATCTCAGATCTCCTAATGAAACACTTGATTCGGGGTGCTGATGCAAGTGACCAAAGCACTCTTTTGTAATATCCCAACTTTAGTTGGATATGAAGTTAAATGAACTTTTCCTTTAAAGATATCTCATTGGCTGGCGCCGCGGCTCAATAGGCTAATCCTCCGCCTTGCGGCGCCGGCACACTGGGTTCTAGTCCCGGTTGCGGCGCCGGACTCTATCACGGTTGCCCCTCTTCCAGGCCAGCTCTCTGCTGTGGCCCGGGAGTGCAGTGGAGGATGGCCCAAGTCCTTGGGCCCTGCACCCGCATGGGAGACCAGGATAAGCACCTGGCTCCTGGCTTTGGATCAGCGCAATGTGCTGGCCACAGTGCGCCGGCCGCAGCGGCCATTGGAGGGTGAACCAACGGCAAAAGGAAGACCTCTCTGTCTCTCTCTCTCTCACTGTCCACTCTGCCTGTCAAAAAAAAAAAAAAAAGATATCTAATTAACTGGTTAAATTGAACAACTTAACCGATCTTAAATGTCAAGTTGTCCTGGTCTTATTGAAAACTGGGAAACATTATGGGAAACCTTTGTCTAATGAGGTTGAAGATTTTATGGAGATATGCATGTGTAAAATAGAGTACTAAGACCTAAGTAACACTAACTGACAATAATCAGAAGGCATTCTGTAGTTTGTGATTATTGACAATAACTTCCATTTGTTTTCTTGTTCACAATTGTCAAAGCATATCCATGTTCAACATCTTTCTTGTTTTTTTTTTTTTTTTTTTGACATGCAGTTAGTGACACAGAGAGAGAGAGAGAGAAAGAGAGAGAAAGGTCTTCCTTCCATTGGTTCACCCCCCAAATGGCCGCTACGGCCAGCATGCTGCGCCAATCCAAAGCCAGGAACCAGGTGCTTCCTCCTGGTCTCCCATGTGGGTGCAGGGCCCAACCACCTGGGCCATCCTCCACTGCACTCCCGGGCCACAGCAGAGAGCTGGACTGGAAGAGGAGCAACCGGGACAGAATCCGGCGCCCCAACCAGGACTAGAACCCAGAGTACCGGCGCTGTAGGCGGAGGATTAGCCAAATGAGCCGTGGCGCTAGCCTCTTGTTTTTCATAATAACCAGGTACACAGACTCAACATTATTATTCTCATTAAACAATGAGAATTAGGCTACAAATTAGGAGATTTATGTGAGATTGTAATTAGTAATCAAAGGAACAGATGTAAAATCAAGAACTTTAAAAATTAAACCCTAGGATTCAAGTTGACATATCCAGAAAAAAACACTTGGAAGATTTAGAATATAAGGAGAATACTGAATATAAGGAGAGTACATAGAATATTCTGGAGAAAAACGTGAAAATCAGAAGATTCAAGCAGTGTTGTGGACTATAACTGTGAGAGGTCCTATGAAACTGGCTCAGAAGCTTTTATGTGAGTTTGTTGATAGCTTAACCCTGGAACTGTGGCTTGGAGCTGGATCAGTGATTGTCATTGAGGACAGCTTTGCCCCCAAGGTGACATCTGGCAATATCTAGCAGTATCTTCAGTTGTCACAGTTGGAGAGTGTGAGATTATGCTACTGGCATCTAGTTAATAAGCGGCCATGGTGTTCCTAAGCATTATACTATGTATGGGAGAGTCATGCACAGCAAAGAATGTTTTGGATCCAGATGTCAGTAGAAATCCTGTACTATAGAAGGCTATATGCATATCAAAGAGTTAGAAAGCCCATATACATCAGGGAGGCATTGTGGTTTTTGTTTTATTTAAAAGAGGGAGTGGCAAAGTTCACTGGGAATAAATCAGAGAGGATTATCTGTAAAATAGATTTGATAGTACAAGTTCCTGGACACAAATTAAACTCCAAATTGTTACTTTGTACGCATAGGAAAACTCCAAAACCAGTTGGTGAAGAGGATTTCTGCAGTATCTTGCAGGGATGAGGTAGGTCTTGAAAGGTACGGAAACATTATAGGTAAATCCTTGCAAGGTACTGAGATAATGAGAATTTGGCTGCCAGAAAGATGGAAGGGAACAGCAAATGAGAGTTTCTTTAATTCAAATGTCTTGGAAGGCCTCCTGTTGCACCCAACGGCGCTGAAAGGGCACAGTCAGGCTGCCTATGCCTATAAATCACCAGGATGGTTTACAGCAAGGGCAGTCCGCGCTGATGTGATCGATGCGCTCAGAAGCATCAACGGGACATTCATCACCGTGATGAGATGTGAATGCTGCCAGGGGTCATAAGAATCTTGGATTTATCTGCCTGTTCTCCATTCTGAATAGCATCAACAAGTGAGTTTTCGCACCCTAATCCCATCTTTAACCTTCAGCTGCATGAGATCTCAAGTCCATGAGCTACCCATAATGAAATCGAGAGGCAAGTGTCTGCTACTTTTGTAATGATCTTCTTCCGATTGCTTTTCCGAGTTCTTATTATTCATGTACATGATGGTTGTTTTTATTCTCTCATTGTGCCTCATGCAATAAAAAGCTGGTTTCCCTCCTAGATGATACGCCTATCTCTGTAAGGCCTCGTCCTGTGAGAAAAATCGGGCATTAACATCATAAGTGGCTTTTGCTTCAGCGGAGAAGCAAGAAATGAAACATAAATGCTAAGCTAGCATTGGTGGTGCTTGATACCAGGATTGATGAATGTGTGCTGTGCCTAAGTAATGCCTACTAGGGAGTCCTGTCTGGGAAGGATATGGTTAATATGATGCAAACTTCTCTGAATCTAAAACCTGTAGGTTTTGGCTGTCTAGGACAAGCTACCATTCCCTTGAAGTGAAAGTACACATTTACTACAACTATAAACTACCTGAAATGCCAAGAAAACTTCAAACCTTCCTTCCTTAGTTATTTCAAGCTAATTCAATCCTGGAAAAAGGTCAGTTTGCAAAAATTTTAATTTTTAATTTTCCAAATCATATAGCAGAGTGTCTGAGTCCAGAGGCATACTCATTAGCTCCAGGGCTGGCAAGATCATCATCTTTTATTAATACTTTTAGTTTTCTGTGGCTCTCTTTCAAGCCTAGCCAGATTCATCCTCTGGAGCTAAATTCATTTGTAAGGGGATATGAACCTATTTTTAGTTTTACATATAGAATCTTTAAGGGAAAAGAAGATGATGATTATTCAGAGAAATATTTTAAGCCTTTTCAGTTGGAGCTTTACTTAAGAAATCACAAATGCAGTTGGAAGAGAACTTAAGGAAGCATGACGTGTGGTACATTTTGTTTTGCCGCATCGAGACAGGAGAAATTATTGTCAAACAACAAAGAGGAGATAAACTTGGGCTTAATGCTGAATTAGCTATTAGAATAAGGATGCTTCCTGAATGTTGTCATTTGCTTTCCTTTCTAATTGAGTATATAGCTGTAGTTACTAAACATGCTTTAATGGGCCAATATACTGTAGAATATCATTGTTACCATCGTTGCCGTGACATGTCCCTCATATCTAAGCAGCCAGTGTACATATTAATAAACAAACCCAGAATTTTATGGTTGGATTTAAATTTTATTTTGCCTACTATCTTTTTATTTTCTAATTTTCTAGTTCAATAAATTTAAGTTAATGGTTAAGATAAAAAGCAAATATAGTCAGTTTGAAATTTATAGGCCCATAATGACTTTGCAAACATAAGGGAGGTATGTACACCACAGAGCCAGCTTTGAGAAGATGAGTCCTATGTTGAAAATGGTTGAAAAAAGCTGCAGCTTGATTGAGCAAGTGTAAGTTTGCTATAAGAAAATTTATCACAAAAAGGAAAGTAAACTGTCTAAAAAAAGTCTTAAAAATGATCAGGAGATGGCCAGCACTGTGGCTCAATAGGCTAATCCTCTGCCTTGCGGCGCCGGCACACCAGGTTCTAGTCCCGGTCCAGATTCTGTCCCGGTTGCCCCTCTTCCAGGCCAGCTCTCTGCTGTGGCCCGGGAGTGCAGTGGAGGGTGGCTCAGGTGCTTGGGCCCTGCACCCACATGGGAGACAAGAAGCACCTGGTTCCTGGCTTCAGATCAGCCCGGTGCATCGGCCACAGCGGTCATCAGAGGGTGAACCAATGGCAAAGGAAGTCCTTTCTCTCTGTCTCTCTCTCTCACTGTCTAACTCTGCCTGTCCAAAAAAAAAAAAAAAAAAAAGATCAGGAGAACTGGAATAAATTTGTTATTTGTCAAAATATTGCTGAAGAATCTTTACAGAAATTTATGGCTCTATACATGATGAGAAAATAGTAGAAGTATTGTTTATATAGTACTGTCTTATATAGCACTCAGGTCATGTTAAACCACATTAGATGCACTTGATTATTAAATTTATCAACTTTTGTGAACTTCGTAAATTGTTGTGTTATGTAGTAATGAAAATTGTTAAACATCATATTTAGAATAATTCCTACAAAATTTGGGCATTTGAATCTTGGGATTGGATTAAGTTTCTTTCTAAACCCTTCTTTAGAAAAGCAGCTTTACTGTGTGTTCTTCTTTTGACTTGGATTTTGAGTTCTAAGATCTAGAATCCTAGGAGAGATCATTGTTCTTTAAACAATACAGCCCAACATAGTTTAAGTATGGTAAAATGATCTAGGGCTACTTGATAACATTGCCATGTACACAGTTTTCTATGTGTCTAAGATACATTAAATGGAAATAAAATTTTTGTCAATTCATGCTTGTTTGGACATGAGAACTTAGTTTGTTAGGATATCATATAACAATCTGTCTTCTATAAATATAAAATTCTACTATGTAATCACTTGCTAAATGAGTATTATGTGATTGCTGAGATAGGTTAGTTTGAAAAGCTTTACTCTTAGACTAACTTGATTTATCTTTGACATATACTCAGTATTCTTCACTAAAAGAAGACATTATTTTCCTCTTATGTGTTTAGTTTTATAAACTAGATTGTGTTAAATAATCATGAATTTATAATTGCTATTGATGATTATTCAAGATGCATCAGAAAGTATTACCATAAGTAATACAAGTAGTTGTTTAAATTGATAGCAACATACTCTACTAGCATATTGTATATAATAAAATATGTTGATATATTTTTAATTCCACTTTAGTATTGCCAGTTTTAATCATCCTTATTGTCTTTTTAGGTTGAACTTCACTTTAAGCCCATACTTGTAATGTCTCTCTACATGGCCAGCCACCAAGTGGAGCTGGCCAACATTTAGTTTTCATAGGCCTGGCTATATTAGTTTTCTATTGCTGCCATAACAAATTATCTCAAATGTAGTGACTTAAAACATTACCCATTTATTACTTTACTGTTCTATAGGCACAAATCCAGATCTAGCTTGGCCCAGCTGGGTTCTCCAAAGGCTGAAACCAAGGTTGTTGGGCAGGCTGTAGCCCTTTGTAGGAACTCTAAGGATTAATGCGTTTCCAGGCTTGTTCTTGCTGTTAGCTGAATTAAGTTTCTTGCAGTTGGAGGAAGCGGGTGGGTGTTTCCCTCATGGCTGTCAGTCTAGACCAGTCTCTGCTGCTGGTCTGTCGTCTGCCTTTCTTTGTGTACTTCCTATGTGTCTTCTCCCTCACCCCAGGCCTCAGCAACAGTGGGTCAAGTCCCTCTCATACTTCAGATATCTTCAGCTTTATTTTTCTGACATAGCTTTATGACGCTAGCAAAAGAAATCTCTCTGTTTCAAGGGCTTTTAGGATCAGATTTGGCCCACTTGAATACTCGAGGATGATGTCCCAAATACAATGTTTTCAACCTTAACCACATCCTCAAAATCTTCTTTAAGGTATTTACAAGTTCCAAGAATTAGGTCATGGCACATTTTGAATACCAAATATTGCCTCCTAGCAGTAAGAACAATTTTTAGTGAACTAGCCCAAGTCCTCTGTAGTATACCTACTAACCAGTTGTATAGCTTTCATAGGTTCCTATAAAATCTTTTCAAAATTTTTAGTTTAATTTTACTAGAGAGAGAGAGCACACAAGCTTTTCTTCACTGTCTTATTCTCTAAATGCCTGCAACAGCCAGAACTGGGCCGTGCTGAAGCTAGGAGTCCATACCTCAGTATGGGTCTTCACTTGAGTGCATGGAATCAGGCACTTGAGCTGTCACTTTCTAACTCCTAGGATGCACATTAGCAGGGAGGTGGAGCCGAGACTCAAACCAGGCAGTCTGGGAAGGGATGCGAGTGCACCAAGTGCGTCTTAACTGCTGCATCATATGCCTATCCTGGATTATTAAATCTTGCTCTCCTGGATGTTTATACCATGAAAGCTTGGACCTATCATCTCTTCATTATTTCTTATTTCCTTATTTTATTTTTACTCAAACATACTCCTTTTCTCTTTCGCACCTTTTTTTCTGTTTTTCTGTAGTATTCATTTGCAAACCAAGTGACGTCATGGGTCACAACATTTTTTTCATATTTAATTATAATACATAATTTGAACTGATGTGATGCTGTTTGTACTTCTTGTTCCCCTAATGCACATTGTATTTTTCACTTCAATAATATGAATGTGTTTGATTATAGCATGTACTAACTCCGCTGCCCAAGATTTGTATAATATGTGATAAATGTATCATATTACCTTTCTAAAACGTGAAACTTTTAGCTCTGAAGCAGTCTTATTTTGGATGTTGACGTTTTCCTGAGTGCCTTAGTCTCTTGCTCCTATTGTATGCTGTGTAGTTTTAAGATCTTTAGCTCTTTAAGATGCTGTGTGTCAAATAATGTGTTTAAAATTGAAATTAATAATGTTTTGTTGTATACAAACTGCTCCTGAAAGTTGCCTACCAGTTGTGCTAATAACACATGTTAAAAACTACTATCAGAGGGCCGGTGTTGTGGTTCACTTGGTTAATCCTCTGCCTGCGGTGCCGGCATCCCATATGGGCACTGGGTTCTAGTCCTGGTTGCCCCTCTTCCAGTCCAGCTCTCTGCTGTGGCCCAGGAAGGCAGTGGAGGATGGCCGAAGTGCTTGGGCCCTGCGCCCGCATGGGAGACCAGGAGGAAGCACCTGGTTCCTGGCTTTGAATCGGCGCAGCGCCGGCCATAGCGGCCATTGGGGAGTAAACCAATGGAAGGAAGACCTTTCTCTCTGTCTCTATCTCTCACTGTCTATAACTCCACCTGTCAAATTAAAAAAAATAAAAAATAAAAACAAAAACAAACTGCTATCAGAGCCAGATCAGAGAAATACAGACTTCAGGAATGTGTGACCAAAACTATTGAGAAGCAAATTGTGCATTAACTATGAATGTGTGTTATCCATAGAGGGAGGAGACCTCTTTCTTTTGAGGCTATGCTTGGTTTTCAGTTAACAAAAAATTCTGGGCCTTGTTCCAGAATTTAAATTTCTAACAACACAGGCACCTGAAAGTTGGAAGACTTTTGCTAATAGTGTTGATTCCCAAAGAAACACTGGAACACTCCCATGCTAGACACAAATTGGGATGGGAAAATTTACTGTGTCTATCTAGCACCCTGGCTAATTTATTAATTTGTTTAATTGATGATACTAAAAGTAATGCTTTTTCTTATTTTATCTTGAATTTAGCTACTGCAAGTGATTTATCTAGTTAAGTTCTTCACTTGATTTTTTTTTTAAATATTTTTTGAAAGGTAGGGGAATGGAAAGAGAAATTTTATCTACTGGTTCACTTCCCAAATGCCTGCATTAGCCATGGCTGGGCCAGGCTGAAGCCAGGAGTTTAGAACTCTATCTAGGTCACCCACATGGATGACAGGGACCCAAGTACTTGAGCCATCAGGAAGCTGGATCAGAAGGAAGTAGCATGGACTCGAACCAGGAATGGCAGGCAAAAACACCCAACCATTCTTCATTTTTAAAGAACTAAAGAAAGCTTATTAAAAAATAAACCTATAACTGCTAACTTGAATAAAAGAATTGGGATTCATTTTTCTGGCAATGTTATACAATTAATGATTATTTTTTCCCAGAAACTTTTATTTAAGGTCTACAGACTTTGTGCATTTCATAGATACAACTTTAGGAACATAGTAATTCTTGGCATCCTGCCCACCCTCCCACCTGCACTCCCACCCTTCTTCTTCCCTCTCCTATTCTCATCCTTTCTTTTTACTACGATCTATTTTCAATTAACTTTTTTTTTTGACAGGCAGAGGGGACAGTGAGAGAGAGACAGAGAGAAAGGTCTTCCTTTGCCATTGGTTCACCCTCCAATGGCCACCGCGGCCAGCGTGCTGCAGCCGGTGCAACGCGCTGATCCAAAGGCAGGAGTCAGGTGCTTCTCCTGGTCTCCCATGCGGGTGCAGGGCCACTTGGGCCATCCTCCACTGCACTCCTGGGCCATAGCAGAGAGCTGGTCTGGAAGAGGGGCAACCGGGACAGAATCCGGCGCCCCAACCAGGACTAGAACCCGGTGTGCCGGCGCCACAAGGCAGAGGATTAGCCCATTGAGCCGCGTCACCGGCCAATTAACTTTATACTCATAAGATTAACTCTAAACTTAGTAAAAAGTTCAACAAATGCTATGGAAAAAAAAAAAACTGTTTCTCAACAGTTAAGACAAGGGCTATTCAAAGTCATTGCATCTCAGAGTGTCAATTTCACTTCTAAAGATTACCTTTCAGGTGCTCTATTAGTTACTACAGATCAGGGAGAACATATGGTATTTTTCCTTTGGGGACTGGCTTATTTCACTAGGTATAATGTTTTTCAGTTGCATCCATTTTGTTGCAAATGAGAGGATTGCTTTTTTTTTTTTAGCGCTGTGTAGTATTCCATAGTGTACATATCCCATAATTTTTTATCCAGTCTTCAGTTGACAGACATTTGGGTTGATTCCATATCTTAACTATTGTGAATTAAGTTGCAGTAAACATGGGATACAGATAACTATTTAATATGCTGATTTCATTTCCCTTGGTTAAATTCCCAGGAGAGGGATGTCTGGGTCATATGGTAGGTCTATATTCAGATTTCTGAGGTATCTCCGTACTGTCTTCCACAGTGGCTGTATCAGTTTACTCCTACCAACAGTGGATCGGGGTACCTTTTCCCCCACATCCTTGCCAGTATTTGTTGCTTGTTGATTTCTGTGTGAAAGCCATTCTGACTGGGGTGAGGTGAAACCTCATTTTGGTTTTGATTTGCATTTCCATGATGGCTAGTGATCCTGAACATCTTTTTATGTGTCTGTTGGCCATTTGGATTTCCTCATTTGAAAAATGCTTGTTTAGGTCCTTTGCCCATTTTTTAACCACGCTGTTTGTTTTGTTATTGTTGAATTTCTTGATCTCTTTATATATTCTGGATATTAATCCTTTATCAGTTGCATAGTTTGCAAATAATTTCTCCCCTTCTGTCAGTTGCTTCTTCACTTTCATGTATTTTTGTTTTGCAGTGCAGAAGCTTCTAAATTTGCTGTCATCCCATTTGTCAAGTTTGGCTTTGGCTGCCTATGCCCCTGGGGCTTTTCTCAAGAACTCTGCCTATGCCAATGTCTTACTGGATTTCCACTGTGTTTTCTAATAATTTGATGGGGTCATATCTATCAGGTCATAGATATAGGTCTTTGATCCATTTGGAGTGGATTTTTGTGTAAGATGTAAAGAAGAGGTCTTGCTTCATACTTCCACATGTGAAGATCCAATTCTAAAAGAGTGTCCTTGCTCCAGGGATTGATTTTAGCTCCTTTGTCAAAGATTAATTGGTGGTAGATATGTGGGTTGATTTCTGGTGTTTCTAATCTGCTCCATTGGTCTATCCATATGTTTAATCTTAATTCCATTCTCCTACTAATTTTGGATTTGGTTTGTTTTTTTTTCTAGGTCATATAGATGTATTGATAGCTCATTTATTTCATGCCTTTCCAATTTCTTGATGTAGCCACCAGTTGCTATAAACTTTGCTCTTTTTTATTTTTTATTTTTGACAGGCAGAGTGGACAGTGAGAGAGAGAGACAGAGAGAGAGAGAAAGGTCTTCCTTTACCCTTGGTTCACCCTCCAATGGTGACTGCGGCCGGTGCATCACGCTGATCTGAAGCCAGGAGCCAGGTGCTTTTCCTGGTCTCCCATGCGGTTGCAGGACCCAAGGACTCGGGCCATCCTCCACTGCACTCCCGGGCCATAGCAGAGAGCTGGCCTGGAAGAGGGGCAACCGGGACAGAATCCGGCATCCCGACTGGGACTAGAACCCAGTGTGCCAGTGCTGCAGGCGGAGGATTAGCCTAATGAGCTGTGGCGCCGGCCTAAACTTTGCTCTTAACACTGCTTTTTCTGTATCCTGTAGGTATTGATAAGTTGTACTGTCGTCTTCATTCATTTTGCAGAAATTTTTTAATCCTCTTTTTTTTATTTTTTTAATTTTTTTTGACAGAGTGGATAGTGAGAGAGAGACAGAGAGGAAGGTCTTCCTTTTGCCATTGGTTCACCCTCCAATGGCCTCTGCGGCCAGCGCTTTGTGCCGATCCGAAGCCAGGAGCCAGGTGCTTCTCCTGGTCTCCCATGTGGGTGCAGGGCCCAAGGACTTGGGCCATCCTCCACTGCCTTCCTGGGCCATGGCAGAGAGCTGGCCTGGAAGAGGGGCAACCGGGATAGTATCCAGCGCCCCGACTGGGACTAGAACCCGGTGTGCCGGTGCCGCAAGGTGGAGGATTAGCCTGTTAAGCCATAGCGACGACCTTTAATTCTCTTTTGATTTCTTCAATGACTCTGTCTTCATTCAGGAGGATATTGTTCAATCTCCATGTGTTTGCACATGTTATAGAGATTCTTGAATTGTTGATTTCCAGCTTTATACCATTGTGTTCAGAGAAGAATCATTTTATGGTTTTGACTTTTTTAAGTTATGAGACTTGCTTTATGGCCTAGCATGTGGTCAATCCCAGAGAAAGTTCCATGCACCTGTAAGAAGAATGTGTATTCTGCAACTGTAGGATGAAAACTTCTGTAGATATTCCTTAGGTCCATTTGGTCTGTACTCTCGATTAACTGTGTTTTTTTTGCTGAATTTCTGTCTGGTTGATCTGTCCATTACTGAAAGTGGGGTATTGAAGTTCTGAATTACTATTGTATTGGAGTCTATGTTTCCCTTTAGATCCCTTTACATTTCTTTTGAATAGCCAAGTGCCCCATAATTCAGTGTTATAAACTTATTATAGTCACATTTTCCTATTGAATTGTATTGATCTTTTAATCATTATATAGTGCCCTTCTTTGTCTCTTTTAACAGTTTTTGTGTTAAAATCTATTTTGTCTGTTACTAGAATGGCTACACCAGCTCGTTTTTGGTTTCTGTTAGAATGGAATATCTGTTTCCATCCTTTCACTTTGAGTTTGCAAGTATCTTTGTTGGTATGTTTGTTTCATATAGGCAGCAAATAGACGGGTCTTGTTTTTTAATCCATTCAGCCAGTCTGTATCTTTTAACTGGAGAGTTGTGGCCATTTACCTTCACGGTGACTATTGATAACTATTGACTTGTCCCTGCCATTTTTCCATAAATATCCCTATTGTTTACTTTGGATTTTCTTTGCACTTTTTCTAGGAGATCTTTGGCCTTCATCTTCTTTCATAGTGATGACCATATTTCTGTGTCTCTGTGTATAGCACATCCTTAAGCATGTTTTGTAAGACTGGATGAGTTATGAATTCTTTCAGTTTCTATTTGTTATGGAAGGCTTTTATTTTACCTTCATTGATAAATATTGATAAATTGATTTCATTGATAAATATTTTATCATCTCATTGATAAATCAGACCTTTGCAATGTACAGTTTTCTGAGTTGACAGGTTTTGTTTCTCTTAAGGTTTGGAATGTATCTCATTCTCTCCTAGCCTGTAGGTTTCTGATGAGAAGTCAGGTGTGAGTCTAATTGGAGATACTCTGAAAGTAATCTGATGTTTCACTCATGCATATTTTAGAATTTTTTCTTTATGTTTTACTGTGCAGAGTTTGACTACAAGGTGTCATGGGTGAGGATCTTTTCTGGTCATGTGTATTAGGAGTTCTGTATGTTTTCTGTACTTGGATGTCCCCTCTTTTCTCTGAATTGGGGAAGTTTTCTCAATGATTTCACTAAGAAGGCCTCCTAACCCATTATCTTTCCACACCTTCAGAAACTCCTAAGCCCTGTGTGTTGGGTCATTGGATAGTATCACACAAATCTCCAAAACTGTTTTTTAGTTTTCCAATTACTTCTATTTTTTTGATCTGACTATAATTTCTACAGATTGTCTTCTCACTTGGATATTCTTTCTTCTGCCTCACTTAGTCTGTTAAGGCTTTCTACCTCATTTTTAAATTTGATCTATTGAATCCTTCATTTCCAATATTTCAATTTGATTTCTCTTTAAAATCTCAACTTCATGGGAAAAATTTCATTCATGTCATCTATGTATTTCTTTAATTCATGGATTTGCTTCTGATTACTTCTATGTAATCATACGATCCATTTTATTTTAAACTCCATTTCCAGCATTTCTTCAATCTCTTCATCTTTCCATTCTATTATTGAAGTACTGTTGTGTTCTTTGGGGGTGTAATGTTGTCTTTCTTATTCTTGTTTCTTGAATTTCTGTATTTGTTTTTAGGCATTTATGGAGATAACTTTTCCCCCCTGTGATGGCTTTTATCTTTGGAGTAATCCTCTATGGCTTAGTGGAGTGTCTGTTCTTCAGTGAGCACCCAGAGGTATGTGCTGGGTGTGGTCAGGGAGCTCTGTTAAGTACTCCAGGGTGAAGAGAGTGTCCAAGGGGACACCCAAGTTGGGCATGGTAAAGCTTTTTTAAACAAAGTAGAGGGTTTGATCAGGTCGTTTGATGTAGTCTCACGCTCACCTCCTCTTCTCCAAGGAGACCAATACTTGGGTGCTAGCCCCAGTGGGTGCAATATTCATTTGTGCTGCCACGAAGACCACACAAAGGATCTGTGAAGTTCTCAGTGTGAGCTTGGTTCCCACTGAAATAAGTTTCTTTTTTTTTAAGATTTATTTATTTATTTGAAAGTCAAAGTTATACCAAGAGAGGTGAGGCAGAGAGAGAGAGAGGTCTTCCTTCCACTGGTTCACTCCCCAATTGGCCGTGACAGCCAGAGCTGCGCTGATCTGAAGCCAGGAGCCAGGAGCTTCTTCTGGGTCTCCCACGTGGGTGCAGGGGCCCAAGGACCTGGGCCATCTTCTACTGCTTTTCCAGGCCACAGCAGGGAGCTGGATTGGAAGTGGAGCAGCCGGGACTAGAACGGGCGCCCATATGGGATGCTGGCGCTTCAGGCCAGGGCGTTAACCTGCTACGCCACAGCGCTGGCCCTTGTGATAAGTTTCAGCATACAATCAGGGTATCCTGAATATGTGGAGCCACCCACAGTGACTGTTCAGAGACCAAGCCACACCCTGTGCCCTCCCACACTGCCACCATGTTTTCACAGTCCATCCCAGCACACAAGGCTCTCACAGTGATGAGTACCCAGTCCTCTGTCATTTCTCCCAATCAGACTTGGGCATTTCCTTTTTAGCTGGTTGTTAGGCACACAGACACCAGCTGCTGCCACTGTTATATATGTCCAAAATGGTGCCCACCCTCTTTCTGCTAGTTATAGGATGCTGGTGCCAGGTGTTCAGGGATAGAGAAACATCTCCTCCCCCCGAGTTTTCCCCTCTAGGTTAGCAGGTACACTGTTCCCCACTGGACTCCAAACCAGACTCGCTCCAGGCTCTTCCAGCAGCTTTCTTACCAGTGGTTTGGGCTGCTGCAATCTGGTCTCGCCTTACTCTCCAAAGCTGATGCTGAGGCTCTCGGCTACTGGAATCCTTAGCTGTGCGTGTCCACACCCTCCACGTGGATCCACAGTGTCCCTCTAATTTGCATGGAATTTTCTTTTGCAGTTTTCCCCCTAACTCTTCCCTGAGATTGTACTCTCCACTTTTTTAAATTATCTTCCCCTAGACTAGAGCAGTAAGCCCCCTCCCTATTCCACCATCTTGGAATCTCATGACTTTGTTTTTTTCTATTAATGTTTAAACTAAGAATCTCATATGTTGGAGAAAATGTGATTGCACTGACATAGGGTTAAGACACAAAGGAAATGAGAATTCCCTGCATCCCAACTCAAGTTGTCTGGAATTTTATCAGTCAAGCTCCAGGTCTGTTACTTTAGCAATCTCTAGCAATGAGCCCCAGGCACTTATATTTCTGTCAGAAGTTACTTGATTCTGGCTTGTAACTGGCTTAGGGAACCTGAAATGTATGTTAAGAAGGTGAAATGGACTATGAACTTGTAGCTGTTGTTTATTTATGGGTCTCTGTGATTGTTACTTTTTGCTGGTAATTCTCTCCTTACTCCTCAAAGCACCAAGGAAGTGGTGACATTGGGGTCAGTGTTGTCATAATTATTGTTTTTAATATGCCCCCATTGATTGATTTTTGGACTGAGATGAACTTAATTAGATATCAAGTACTCATTTAAATGAAAATATTCATACCATAGCAAATGATTATCACCTAAGATATGCCCAATTCAATTTTACCCTAATGTTCTATAACAGAATTACCAAAGATTGGGTATTCTGATTTTACTTTAATATGCAGTGGCTAAAGTAAGGTAATTTAATATCAACTGCAAATATTTAAAAGATGTCCATTTTAGGCCAGCACCACTGCTCACTTAGCTAGTCTTCTGCCTATGGCGCCGGCACCCGGGTTCTAGTTCCGGTCGGGGCACTGGATTCTGTCCCAGTTGCTCCTATTCCAGTCCAGCTCTCTGTTGTGGCCCGGGAAGGCAGTGGAGGATGGCCCAAGTGCTTGGGCCCTGTATCCGCATAGGAGACCAGGAGGAAGCACCTGGCTCCTGGCTTTGGATTGGCGCAGTGTGCTGGCCACAGTGCACTGGCTGTAGTGGCCATTTTGGGGAGTGAACCAATGGAAAAGGAAGTCCTTTCTCTCTGTGTCTCTCTCTCTCACTAACTCTGTCTGTCAAAAAAAATGGCCGTTTTAATTTTTTTGAAGATTTTTTTTATTTGAGAGGCAGTTATAGACACACACACACACACACACACATAGAATCTTCCATTTTTTGGTTCACTCCCCAAATAGCCACATTAGTGAGGGCTGGGTCAGGCTGGAGCCAGGAGCTTCATCTCGTTCTCACATGTGAGTGGCAGTGACCCTACGACTTGGGTCATCTTCCACTGCTTTCCCAGATGCATTAGCAGGGAGCTGGTTTGGGAGTGGAATGGCTGGGACTGGAACTGGTGCCCATATAGGATGCCAGTGTAAGGCAGTGGCTTAAACCACTATGCTGCAATAGCACCCTAGTTTTAATTCTTAAAAGGTAGATGTTGATGGATAAAATCCCTATGAATAAGAGATCACTATGGTCCTAAATTTTAAAGGGTTTATAGAAATTCTGAGACCAAACATTTTTTTAAAGATTTATTTATTTAAAAGAGTTACACACACACAGAGAAAGAGAGAGAGAGAGAGAGCGAGCTTCCATCCACTGATTTGTTCCTCAAATGGCCAAAATGGCTGGGTCCAGGCCATACTATAGCCTGGAGCTTCTTCTTGGTCTCCCATATGGGTTCAGGGGCCCAAGCACTTGGACCATCTTTTGCTGCCTTTCTAGCTGTATTAGCAGTGAGCTGTATTGGAAGTGGGCAGCTGGACTTGGGCACCCATATGGGATGCCAACATCACAAGGAGGTGGCTTAACCCACTATGCCTTTGTGCTGGCCCCAAGAACAAAATTTTGAAATCTGCCATTTACCCCTTTTGTAAGTCCTCCTAAATTTGGATTTTCCTGGATTCTTTCCTTTGAGCTGTAGTACTGGAGTATGGGGGTTTATGTAAGGGAACTTCAAGAGGTTCATTTGGATTTTCCTGGATTCTTTCCTTTGAGCTGTAGTACTGGAGTATGGGGGTTTATGTGAGGGAACTTCAAGAGGTTCATGGAAAATGGAATTAAACACATTTATTTTGGGGCAAAACAATTTTAAAATCCATGCAGAGGTTTTTTTTTAATAATTCACATTTTCCATGAATTTTCTGAAATACTCTTATATTTTCTAGTTAGTATCTCATTTTTCAAAAGAAATTATTTGAAAGGCAGAGAGAGAGAAAGATGGGGAGAGAGATGGATCTTTGATCTGCTGCTTCATTCCCTGAAGGTCACAATGGCTGGGGCTGGGCCAGGCTATGCTGATGCCAGAAGCCTGAAACTCCATCAAGGTCTCCCATGTCGGTGTTAGGAGCCCAAGCATTGAAGCATTTGGGCCAGGATCCGTTACCTTCCCAAGGCACATTACCAGGAAGCTGGGTTGGTACCAGTGCAACAGGAACCCAGACTATTGCTAACACGGGATGCCTGTGTTAGAGGCAGTGGCTTAACCCACTGCACCACAATGCTGACCTCAGTATTTGATTATCAAATGAGACACTATAGCATTGTTTTCTGATATATTTCCAGGGACAGTTGACTGGTTAAAGGGCATTCAGTTGGGGATAGGGGTTTGCTTCAGATCATTGTGTGTGAATCTATTTGTAGTCATCAGTGAGTCAAAGAAAAGAAATGATGAACAAATGCATACTCATCAAGCACCTTTACCAAATCTCATTACTGGTATTTTTTGCCTCAAATTTTCTTCAAATCAGGATGCCCTGTTTTCAGAGCAAATCACATGCTGAGTTTAGTGTTCATCATTCTTAGTCACATTTTGTTTTCTTTCAGTACATATAGATAGGTATTATACACACACACAGTATATGAGTATATTTTGGAGTGTTTTAAATTCTTTTTTCAATGTTGGCTTTCATAAATGTGAGTATATCTATGTTATCTCATGCAGCTGTATCTTATTGTCATTGCTACATAATGCTGTCTTGCAGGGTCATATATTGGTGTATTCTTTGGTCTCATTATGAACATTCTGGTAGTTTCTAGTTTTATACCTTTCAAGAAATGCTACCAGAATCATTGTTGAGTAAGTTTTCTTGTGTACTTGTGTGGGATTTTATCAAGACCCCATATCTATGGGTTGAATTTTTAGATGAAGGATACTATATTAGTTTCTAATTGCACATGAAACAGGATATCACACATTTAGTGACTTAAAACAACATAGACTTCTTCTTAATTCTGGAGATCAGAAATCTAAAATTGCTTTCAATGGATAGAAGTGAAGGTTTTGGCATAGCTACCTTCCTTTTGGAGTTGAGGAATAAGCATTCTGTTTATCTTCACCTTCTAAAGGTTGCCTGCATTCTTTGTCTTTGGCCATTTTCCATTTTCAGAACCAATAATATGGCATCTCACATGTCTAACTCAGACGTTCCTGCCTCTTCACTCTTTTATGGACTCTTAGGAGTACACTTAGCATATTTGGATAGATAATCTTTCCATTGCACATCTGTAACTTAATCAAATATACAAAATCCCCTTTGGAATATAATATTTATTCATAGGTTTTCTGGTTTAGAAGGTGGACAGCTTTGGGAGGCTGTTATCCTGCCTGCCATGAATATAAATATCTTCACCTTTACTAGGTGTTAACACATTCCTCTCCAAATTGATTTACTAAGTCTTCCTTCCACTTAGCAGTGCAACGGTAGGTCAACTGCCTTGTCAACACTTGGTATTTTTAGATTTTGGTATTTTTATTTTTAATAGGTTTTATGTCTCCTTGGTTATTAACATTGAGCATTTCCAGTGCTATAATGCCCTTTTGCATATTCTATCCTTATAAATTATTATATAAATACTGTTTAGATTATTGTATTATTGTGACTAAAACAATTTATTCATATGTCTTCCCTCTCCCAAAGCCTTGTGTTGCCTTCTGGCAGTTTATTTCTGAGATTCACATTGTACTGGACAGAAATGCTAAGTTTCATCTGTAAAGCGAAAGACATTATTAAAATGTAAAATAAAACTGATCTTTGACTTATTAGAGACTAACATAGAGATTTACTAGCAAACTGCCTATGTCTATAAAGCTACTTGTAAATGTATCTTTGGTGACTTAAGATGTATACATATTCTTATATTATTATGGTTGTACACAATTATAGCAAGGATGTTGTTGCCTGTTGAATTTACTAAGCAGCAACTCCTTCTGTGAACTGGTTTGGTATAAATGCTATTTGTATCATCTCTGACACTTTGCATGGTCCTTTGCCTGGTTTTTCTTCACTCAGTATTATGTACTACCTGCCCAGTCCACACACAGTCTTGGAGCCAGACTCATGTCCCCCAGGTGTTCTTGGAGGCGATTGCTGCTGTGCTTGCTCTCAACAGAACTCGGGGAACTCTGTTGGAATTGAAAGGCAGTCAGAGATCCTTCCTAGTATGTGTATACCTCTCCTGACACCTAAGATGTAATCATAGTCCCGGCATGTTCACATCCCACAAATGTGGTCTGTGTCTTCCAAATTAAAACATCTGACTTGCAGGATAAAGATGAAACTAGTGAGTCTACACAATACACCATGATGCCCTTTATGATCTTACCCCTGGATACCTACTTCTCCAGATTAATTTCCCACTGCTATATCCTGGATAAACATTCCACTACTTGACATTCTTCAAATGCATTGTGCTTTTATCAGTTGAAGTTAACTCTGAGATTCTGGCTGCAGAATCCTGACATCTATTTTTTGATGTCTGATAAACGTATTGCTACTTTGAATACTGTTCTTTTTCTGCCAGATGCTTGAGCTAGCTTTCAGCGTTTTTTATTTTCTTCTCCTTTGCTCTCAATAGTTACTTATCAGCTTTGAGTAACCATCATGCCAGCATTCCAGAACAGCGGAAGACCATGAATTCTGTAATAGGTAAAAGCTTTTGCCTAGTTATTCGCCATCTTTTAAAAGAGCATACCATTTCTGACTCTGCAGTACCCTACCAGTTTTTAGGTGGCTGACAACAGAAAAAGTGAGAACCAGTGGAGGCAATAGTTATGAATATGAATTCTAAAGCAAGATGGATTATTTTAATCAGCAGTTAGACAGGTACAAGTCTCAGAGACTGCATTGTAAGTTGGTTTATTTAAGAGTTTCTGTGTACATTTTTCTACTGCTGTAACAATACCATAGAATGAGTAATTTACAAAGTAAAATGACGTTTTTTTAGACACTGGTTCTGGTGGCTGGAAAGTCCAGAAGCATGGTGCCAACATCTGCTCAGCTTCGGGTAAGGGTCTTCCTGCTGCTTCATACCATGGTGGAAGAGCCAAGGGAGAAGCAAAATGCACTTTTGTAGCAGTCTACTTTGATGGGAACTTATTGGCATGAGAATGTGGTTGGCCCATTTATGACAGTTCTGTCATGTTGATATACCTCCCTTTGGTCCACATGTCACAGCACTGCCACAGTGGGAAGTAAAGTTGCAACACGTGAACTTTTGGATGCCACATTTAAACCATTGTAGAGTAATTTTTTTGTGTTTTTTTGGCTCATGTAGCCACAACTGTGGCAGTAGGTTACCATTAGGTATAGTATGATCCGGGCCTCCCACCATCTCTGTGTGACTGTCTTAGCCGTGTTCTCCTTTTTGAGTTGTCTTTTCTTCAGAATATTTTCTTTCGAAAGAAGATAGCTTTCTAGTTCTAGCCCTCATACCCTACACCACCTGACTCAAAAGTGTAGACAGTGCTCTTTGTCAACCTAGAGCAGGAGTTTTGGCATTTATGTTATTCAACACAAGTTAGCCCACAAGCCAGCTTCTGGTGGAGGGAATCTCCCTTGCCACGTGGCTTACCACAGTGTTAGTGTTCATCCACACTAACCCTTTGCTTCAAAAAGTAAATGAATTGATAAAAAAAGTCAACAAGTAGTTTGACCATAATTTTATGTGTCAAAACCTCAATTTTCTCATCTGCAAAATGTGTATTACGAAGTGACTTTATCCTGCTTGAAAGTGAGCAAGGCAGCCTGCTGGAATTCACGTTTGCTTGACAAAGACACATACCAATCAGGTAACAGAGGACTACATCACTGCAACAGCGGTAGCAGGAGTATTAGCACTTGTGTTTGGCCCCTGAACTCCTGTGCCACAGGGCAATGTAAAGGGGGCCAAGTGATGCCAGCACATGCAGTGGGCTGCATTATAGAGAAGGAATCCTAACCAGCATCAGGGAAACCTGAATCTTTTATTTTTACTCAAAGTCTTCCTGCCTGTTGCCTTGGACAGAGACTTCATCTTTATTATACTGGATGGTAAACAGACATGCCCTTTGCTCCAGAGATACTGTTTCTATATTCCAAGGCTATTTTCTACACAAACATCTCTTGGAAAAGATAGTTCAGAACAAAGGTTGTTAGCGGCTCTGCCTGCAAGCTGTACATAAATGGGAGGGAACCGTGGCAAATCGTCTCCCAGTAATATCTACCCTTTGTTTGCATATAATCCTCACTTCTGAAGAATTTTTCCATGAGTATGCCATTCCAATGGCAATTGTAATTGATCTGGCTGGTAGAAACTGAGCCATATATGTTTGTCTCCCAGTATTTAGGATTGCCATCAGTAGGATTCCAAGTGCTGTGATTAAGTTAATCTCATCACTCAGGATTCAAGTTATGCCCTACAGAATCCCAAACAAAGCTCACCAAAAAATCCCATGAGACATCATGGTCTACTTTAGAAATCCAAGCGGATTTCTCCTCACATATCTGTATTCGTCTTTCTTAAGGCATCCAGCCAAGCACAGCAGGATGTATTAATGATTGGGTGTATTCTGCCTTGGAACATACTAAACAAATGTAAGGCACTTCTGTTGTCTGTAACAGCCTTGGTCAGTGAGTGAAGTATTGCTTGAATGCCTTCCAGAATCTAAATGGTATCACTGAGAAGGTTCCTGTTTAAGGAAAACTGCCCAAAGGGTATGTACAAATAAGTCAGTTATGCCTCTGAGAAGCTCTCACAAGTAACAAAGGTAACCTCATTTTAGTTTCCTACCATTTGAGATCTACATGACCTATTGACATTGCTTACACAAGCATGTGTAAGTCTTAAAACTTTGTGACCCCCTGTTTTTAACAGAATCAATGAATTTGTGTTTTGATTTATTCTTCAAGCATTATCTTGCTGCAGGCTTCTCCTGTCTCTTTGAATTCTTTAAAGCCTATGTTTACAGTGTTCCATCCAGCCACAGGGCCCTGGCACAAGCTGGGCCCTCCATATGGAATGCTTTCCTCAACCGCAGCCCAATTAATTTTTCACTCAATCTTTGTCTCTAGCTTATTGCCATAATCCTACTGTACTATATGTTGTGCTTTTGATACATCCTATACTGCTTTATGTCTGTATCCATTTTAATTTACCTCTAGTAGTATTTCATTAATGACCGTCAAATAATAAATTATTCTCTCAGATAGCTAGGAAGGCACTCGTGTTTGCTCAGCTTTTGCTGAATCTATCTGTTACAATGCCTTGGAAATAGTGAGTTTCAGTAAATATTTGTTAAATGAATGAATGTTTTAGTGCACTTAAAGTTAGGTGCATGGAAAAGATACTGATGTCAAGCTAATTCCACATGCTTTGCAAGTGGCTCACATAATTGGCTATAGCTTGATTGGCATGAAGGAAGACACAGTAGTAAGACACCAAGTAAAAAATGCAGTGTTGTGTGCTTAGCAAGAGAAGTAGCAAATAAGATGTACCACCAAAAAAAAAAAAAAAAAAAAAAAAAAAAATCAAAGCAGTGGGGAAAACACACCTCGAGGCTAAAGAGCAGAGCATTTACTTCCTTGAAATCAGCTGCAGTCCACCCAATGGGCAGGCAACAATTAATCAAGAGGTGACATAATTTATAACTAAATCTCTGGCTGCTGAGAAGTTTTAATAATCCTTCAAAGAGAGTCAGTTTCCTGGAAATACTGTTGAATGATTGGATTCTTCCTTTAGTTCCTCAAGAGGGTTCAGTTTGTGGAAGGCCTCAGGTTGATGCATATGAATTGGGTCTGTTGAGTCAAAGGTAGCATCAAGACAGGATTCTTTTTTTTTTTTTTTAAGATTTTATTTATTTATTTGACAGGTAGAATTGCATACAGTGAGAGAGAGATAGAGAGATAGAGAAAAAGGTCTTCCTTCCATTGGTTCACTCCCCAAATGGCTGCAACAGCCGGAGCTGCACCGATCTGAAGCCAGGAGCCAGCTGCTTCTTTCCGGTCTCCCATGTGGGTGCAAGGGTCCAAGCACTTGGGCCATCTTCTACTGCTATTCCAGG
This sequence comes from Lepus europaeus, assembly GCF_033115175.1. Lineage (NCBI taxonomy): Eukaryota > Metazoa > Chordata > Mammalia > Lagomorpha > Leporidae > Lepus > Lepus europaeus. Next base: position 43,344,456 of record NC_084836.1, on the reverse strand, counting down.
CCACAACAGAGAGCTGGACTGGAAGTGGAACAGCCGGGACTAGAACTGGCGCCCGTATGGGATGCCAGTGCCACAGGTGGAGGATTAATCTAGTGCACCACGGCGCCAGCCCCAAGACAGGATTCTTTAGGAGGCGCTGTGCTGTATTTGCCTGGACATTCTTTTTATTTCACTTGGACTCTGTTTTAGTTTATTAGGATGGTTCATTGAGTCTTTGAAATGCAAATCATTTCTCCCACTTACTGCTCAAAGTTATGTACTCTATTTATTCTCTGTATCCCAATTACCTAGCACAGTGTCTGGGTAATATCCATATATCTATATCTATCTATATATCTATTATCCATATCTCTCTCTCTATATATAGACATATATACATAGATAGATATAAATATATAGAGATATGCATATATAGATAGATATGTATGTGTATATATGTGTGTATATATATATGTATATATATATACATAAATTCCATGAACTCTATTGTGTGATCTCTGGAGAGAGACTGGACATTGACTGGATTTCTCCCAGCTTCAGTTTTCTCATGGAGATACTAAAGCTTCAAAGACTGTTATGAGAACTCTTTGAGATAATGATCTAGGAGGCATTTAGGAAGTGCTTGGCAAATATTTAGTGCTCAATGACTGTTAGATTTCACTTTAGGAATACAATAGTACACCTTCTCTGCATTTTGGTAAGAGTCCAGGAATCTCGAAATTAGTTGGAATATTGGTAATTGGGTGTAAGTGAAAGTTGAGTGGCCAGTGCTGTGGCATAGGGCCGCTGCCTGTAGTGCCGGTATCCCATATGGGCACCAGTTCGAGTCCTAGTTGCTGCACCTTCGATCCAGCTCTCTGCTATGGCCTGTAAAGATAGTGGAAGATGGCCCAAGTCCTTGGGCCCCTGCATGTGTGTGAGAGACCTGGAAGAAGCTCCTGGCTTCTGAATGGCACAGCTCCAGCTGTTGAGGCTGTTTGGGGAAGGAACCAGTGGATGTAAGACTCTCTCTCTCTCTCTCTCTCTCTTGGCTTCTGCCTCTCTGAAAATCTGCGTTTGAAATAAATAAACCTTAAAAAAAAAGTTTGGAGGCTGTCATGGACCTCTTTCTTCAAGTGGTGACTCAGGAATCCAGGATCCTGTATCTCGTGGCTCTCTGTGGCCATAGCCTCCTTGAAATTCCTTAAGGTTTTTTTGTTTGTTTGTTTGTTTTTAGGGATTTATGAAGTTTGTTTATATGAAAGAGGGAAAGGTAGAAAAACCTCCTCTCTACTGCTCAATGCCTAAATGCCTTCAGCTGAGGTTGAGCCAGGGCAAAGCTGGGAGTCTGGAATTCCAGCCTGGTCTGCCACACAGGTGTCAAGGTCTCAAGTACTTACGCTGTCACCTCCTGTCTCCCAAGGTGCACATTGGCATGCAGCTGGAATTGGGAGCAGATATGGGACTGGAGCCCCTGTACTCTGATATGATTTGCATGCACCCCGAGCCACGTCTTAAACCAAATACCCATCTCTCTCTTGAAATTCTTAACAGTATTTCCACATGTAGAAGGCCAGTGAGTAAAGACAAAGATATAGATCGAGCAGGCCATTTGAGGCCCAAGTATATCAGTGATACACTTGTAATTCTCTACTATTCTTGTCGTATTAGCTGGAATTCATTCACATAGCACCACATAGTTACATGACAACCCACTTTCCTGCATACCCTAGAAGTGATGTAAATAACTCATTGTATAATATGTATTGTAACAGATGATGTCAATGATTACCAAATATCATGATCAGCTTAAAATGACACAGTGTTCACTACATTTAATCTAGTTTTATTAGTACCTATATTCTTGTTATGTTTTTGCAGATTGCATGGTAAGGCCGTGACTTTCTTAGGGTAGATTCAGTTTGACAGCTGGGAGAACAGTGGGAAAGATGGAAAAAACAAAAGACTTTGTCCAAATATGTGCTATGAAATTGTTGAGGCTCTTTTATATCTTGGAAACCATAAGAAACTGCAGAGATATTTCTTTATAAAATCTATCAATTTCTTATCGAACTTCTATTTGACTTATTTGAAGGTTTATATATGTCCCATTTTATTCATTATTAACCTAAAGCATTTCTAATAGGAATATATATTTTGCATGTCTTTTTGTTATGTGATAAGCTTTAAGCAGCAACTTCTCCAGACTCCTGTTCCATAGATCAGAAATAATCTATTCTACCGAGCAAAGGTATTTAATTCTTATACTAAGGAAATTGACCATGATAGTTTGGCATCTACAGACTCTTTGGCATTATTTTTAGCCATTTTTTACTCTGACTGTATAATTTTAATTCATTTGATGAAGAGGGTTTTTGGATTCCCCAAGCTAAGAAAAAAATAAAAGTGGCTGAGTGTCCTCCTTATTGCATTTAAGCCTCAGGGATTATCGGATGCATTACAACTCTGTTAAGCTCAAGACAATTTAATAACTTGCACACTCCAAATTGTAAGAACATATAAAACAACTAGGACAGTAACAGTTTAAGTAGGACATTTCCTGTCTAACCACTGAGAGGTAGCAGCATCAGACTGAGTCCCACTGGAACCACAATTCTGTTATCCCTTGACCTTTGTAGTCACTTAAGACTCTGAAACTTGGTAGCTATTGACTAGTTTACTTTCACTTCATAGCATGTGGTGTGTGTGTGTGTGTATGTGTGTGTGTGATTAAACTGTAGACGATATGGGATGGTTAGAGTTGTATATAGGATACTGAGATCTGATTAAGTTTATGTTCTCTTAGGCGCATGCACTTTACTAATGTCACCTGCTTGGGAGACTTTTGCTATGGGAATAAGAGATATCAAAGTTTGGATAAGACTTCTTGATTTTGGAGAGCTCTAAATCTAGCTAGTAAAATTACAGTATGCCTGGTGGATATATCTGTGTTAAGGTACATGATATTAGGGTTAGAGCCTCATATTATTAATTTATTTCCCTCAAAGCCATATTCTCATATTTCCCCAAAATTCTTTTTTTTTTTGCTTTTCCGTGTTTCCTATTCATTCCCCTATATCTGTTAACCACAATTTTGTTCTCTCTTTATGCGTATATATGTGTAACTGTTTTCTGTTTATTTTATCCTAAAAATTTTAAAGATTATTTGTTTCTGGCTTATTTCCTTTAGTGTGCTGTCCCCATCTGATCCAATTTGTGACAAATGCAGGATCTCCTTTGTTTCGGCTCAATAGTATCCACTGCAAGTATACACCAAAAGTTGCTTTATCTATTATGCTCAATATTGATATTATGTTAATTTTAATTTCTTTAGGAACTCTCCACACTGTTTTTAATAATGGATCTACCATTCTACATCATTCTCACCAACAGTATACAAGGATTCCTTTTTTTCCTTACCCTTGCCAAGCTAGTTGGTTTGTTATTACTGCAACTAAATAGCTATGACAAGCTACTTGTGAGGGAAAAGTTCATTTTGGCTCATAATTTTGGAGGTTCACAGTAAAATATAGGGTAGACTCTATTGGTTTGGCCATCTGATAAGGCTGGAGAGTGGTAAGGGCAGAGTGCTTGTGAGGGTACAATTGTGTGGCAAACCAGGAAGCAACAGAGAATGGCTGGCCCTAACTCAGGCTTATATAACCAATGATTGTGCAAGAATTACCTTCTGAGGGCATGACCCCAGTGACCTAAGGGCCTCCCACTAGGCCCACCCTCCTGAACATTTAATGGGATTAGGTTTCTACCCTCTTAATAACAATAACATCAGTTTTTGACTTTGGGATTTAACCATCTGTGTAATTTCAAGAGTTCTATCCTACGCAAACCATAGCACCATCACTTGTTATCCTTATGAGGTGGTATCTCATTGTACTTCTGACTTGTATTTCCCTGATTATTACGTGGTATTGAGTACCTTCTCATATACTTGTCCATTTCTATGTTTTTTTTTTAAGTTCACATAGGTCCTTTTCCTATTTTTAAAATGTAGTTACTTGGGATTTTTGTTTGGTTTGCTATTGAGGTATGAGTTTCTTCTCTATTTTGGGTATTAATCCTACATTAGATACACAGTTTAAAATGTTTTTTCTTAGTCTCTGGGCTGCCTTTTATTTTGTACCCTTGGCTGTACAGGTGTTAGATTTTATAGCCTGAGCTTTTGGTGATGTATCCAAAGATCATAGCCAGCAATTTTCCCTTAGATTCTGTTCTAGTAGTTTTATGGTTCTGGCTCTCAGGTTTAGGTCATTTATTCACTTTTATTTTTGTGGATGGTTGTTGTAATCCATTTTGTGTTGCTACAACAAAATATCTGGTGGTAGGTAAACTATTGGAAAAGATTTATTTAACTCACAATCCTTTTAAAACTAATTTCAACTTTTAAAAAACTAATTAATTTGAATGAGTCTCAGAGACAGTTATTCCATCTTCTGGTTTATTATCCAGATGGCTGTAACATCCTGGGCTGGGCCAGGCCAAAGCCAGGAGCCTGGAACTCCATCTAGGTCTCCCACATGAGTAGCAAGGACTCAAGTACATTGGCCATCTTTCACCTTTTTGCCAGGCACATCAACAGGGAAGCTAGATCAGAAGTGGTACAGCAGGGACTTGAACAAGCACTCATGTGGAATGCCAGTGTTGTAAACAACTACTTGATCTACTGTGCCATAGTGCCAGCTCTTTCGCAATTTTTTTAATATTTGTTTTTAAAAAACATTTCAGTATTATTTATTTGAAAAAAATAAAATTTGTCTACTGTTTGATGGCCCCCAAATACCCACAACAGCTTGTAGCTGGGCCAGACTAAAGTCAGGCGTGCAGACCTCAATCCAGGTCCCCAACAGGGATGACATGGGCCCAACTGCTTGAGCCATCACCTGCTGCCTCCCAGGGTGAACATGAGCAGGAAGCTACAGGTGGGTCAGAGCTAGGACTTGACTGTATAGGATCTTGCCCCCCAAGCAGCAACTTAATGGCTATACCCAATGTGGGCTTCTTATTCTCAATTCCAATTACAGGAAGGTACAAATAATCATATTATTTGTGCTGGTGTCTGGTGAAGACACCCGTGGTTGTGTCACAACATGATCAAGCAGCCCAAAGGAACAACCATGTGCATAGGGGACCAAGCACACGGGTGCTCTCATTGTGTAGTAACCTACTCTCAAAAGAAGTTACCCAACCCTGAGAGAACCACATTAGCCTCTTGCAAGGCCCCACCTTTTAAAGATCTACAACTCAATAACAGTACTTTAAGGTCTAAGGCCAAGTATTGTAACTGTTCTTTTTGTAGTTTCAAAGTAGCTCCTCATTCAATGCACTTAGTTACCACTTCTAGGAACTGTTTGTACCTGTGACATGTAACTGAAATCCTAATACAGGGAGTTGTTTATCAGCATGTATTCAGTAAGATGTCTAAGGCATATTTTTGTCAGTAGGACCTTCCTGGACCCTTGCTGGAACCTGAGTTTTCAGAAAGAATGACAGGGGCCGGCTCTGTGGCGTAGTGGGTAAAACCACCTCCTGTAGTGCCAGCATCCCATATGGGTGCCTGTTCTAGTCCCAGCTGCTTCACTTCTGATCCAGCTCTCTGCTATGGCCTGGGAAAGCAATGGAAGATGGCCCAAGTCCTTGGGCCCCTGCACCCATGTGGGAGACCCAGAAGAAACTCCTGGCTTCAGATCGGCCCAACTCCATTGTGGCCATTTGGGGAGTCAGCAGGTGGAAGATCTCTCTGCCTCTGCCTCTCTGTAATTCTGCCTTTCAAATAAGTAAATGCATATTTAACAAAAAAAATGACAGCTTTTTTAACTTTTAATTTATATTATCTAAATGTGTTGGGTCTCTTTGGTGTTTTATGTATGCCTGGCAGGTCTGTGCAGTTTTATTGACATATAAACTAAGCAAACAGAACAAACTCTGGTGGCGTAAAATGCCAAGCAGCAGCAAAGCACATTATACTCAGGCTCTTCACTCCCTCACTCTGGCTGCCAATTTGCCTTAAGTGCCATTCAGGAAGCTGGTAATGGTCTATCAAGTCCTAAATAAACTGGACTTTATTCACCTCGGAAATTAGCTCCTATTTTTTTTAAACATCACCACAATTAATCATTGACCATCATTCTCATACCATATCTATATAGGAATGTTCTGCAAATACTTCATTTGACAAATTTTTCCTTCAACACTGCCACTTTGTTGGGGGCCTAGAGTGGAATAGAAACTTCACTTGAAACTATTATGCAGTTGTGCAGCTGTGTATAGTTGTGCCACATTGGTCAGCTTATGGTAGCCAGTGCTACTGTTGATGATAAGAGCAAGCACATAACCTATGTGCATGATTAGTTCTTTTTTTTTTTTTTTTAAGAAAAAAGTACTTATTTTGAAAGAGTACTAGAGGGAGAAGCAGATCTTCCATCCACTTGTTCCCTCCCCTAATGGCTACAATGGCCAGGGCAGGGCCAGGCTGAAGCCGGAAGCCAGGAACTTCAACTGAGCCTCCCATATGGGATGCAGGGGCCCAAGCACTTGAGCCATGCTCCACTGCTTTGCCAGGCATATTAGCAGGTACTGGATCAGAAGCACAACAGCTGGTATGGGAACCTGGCTTAACCTGCTGTGCCATATCGCCAATGCAGCATGACTAATTCTTTTATTTATTTATTTATTTATTTGACAGGCAGAGTTATAGACAGTGAGAGAGAGAGACAGAGAGAAAGGTCTTCCTTTTTCCATTGGTTCACCTCCCAAGTGGCCGCTACTGTGCTGCGCCAATCCGAAGCCAGGAGCCAGGTGCTTCCTCCTGGTCTCCCATGCGGGTACAGGGCCCAAGAACTTGGGCCATTCTCCACTGCCTTCCAGGGCCACAGCAGAGAGCTGGACTGGAAGAGGAGCAACTGGGACAGAACCGGCATCCCAGAGTGCCAGCACCACAGGCGGAGGATTAGCCTAGTGAGCCACGGCACCGGCCAGCATGGCTAATTCTTATACACTAATTCTTTCACTTCTTACTCCATTACTTCTTCTGCAGGTAGTATTAACTCCAGTATAAAGATGATGAAACCAAGAAAGAATACTGAAACTCTGATTCTCAGATCCTTCAACTAGAAAATGAGAGTAACTACAGGATTAATTTAATAGGAACTTGATAAGAATTAAATGAGTTTTTCTATAGTATTGCCTTTATTATGTATTCAATAAATGTTACTTATTAGTATCTAACAGTAACTTTTATAATTAATAGGGTAAATATTTTACTCTATAAAATATACATTTATAAGTATATACTAAAATTTATAAATCTTTTACGGGAAATGAGTGTCCCATTTATTTTGAATTGACATTTTGGGGCTTTATTCCTGAGATAATATCATAGAAGTTTATATGTCCATGTATAGGTGTGTATTTGTGTGTGTGTGTTTGTGTGTGTTTTCAAATCCAGTAGCACCCATTTCATCCATGTGGATGAAGTCATCACTTATTTGCTTATTTGGGCTGATGTAGCTCATCCTTAACTCTGGGATTTCTGAGAATTAAGGCGGCACCATTGAACAAATAGGAATAGTGACTTCATTTTTCTGTAGATATAATTGCTGTCAAGTGTGAATGTGCCTAAATTTCCTTTGCATGACTGTATGTTCTTATACCCAGTAGAACCCTAGTTATAAGAAACACATTTCATATTTTGAAAAACTCAGTTGAAAAGCACACTTTTAATACTCTACTGCTTTCAGTTCCTTTATTTTAGTCAAAAAAAGGAGAGGAAATAACACTTGGCATTTAGAAAACTCTTCATGTTTTATGATACTCTTGTCACTGTGATAATGTCTGGATGTTTCAAGGCCTGGAAATGGATTCCCTGAAGAGGTCATTGGATTGGCTTTATGGACAAACACAGGATTATAATGAATTTAGTGTTTTGTCCAGTTCCCTGTAATCACATGGTAATATATGACTTTATATGCAAATGTAGTGATTTTAAACAAAACCACATTTAATTAGAGGACATCTGATAATTAATCAATTCTCATATCTGCATTTCTCTCTCTTAACTTGTTTTCAAACTTTTTTCTCTTTCACATTTATAATGCCTACTTTCTCTTAGAAGAAACTAGCATTATGGCACAGTGGGTTAAATTGCTGCTTACAATGCTGGCATCCCGTATCAGATTGCAGGCTCGAAACCCAGCTGCTCTGCTTCCAATCTTGCCCCTTGCTAAAGAACTTGAGAAGGTAGAAGATGATGTCCCAAGTTCTTGGTTTCCTGCCATCCACTTGGGAGACTCAGATGGAATTCCAGGCTTTTGGCTACAACCTGGCCCCAAACTAGCCATTTGGGGAGAGAACCAAAATGGAGTATTTATCTCCCTCTCCATCTCTCTCTCTCTTTCACATAAATTAGTAAATCATAAAAGGAGAGAGGGTGGAATCTGCTGCTTTATTGGAGCATCCTCTGTTCTGCAATTCGTGTGTCAGGGATCCCAGCTGATTCTACTTTTAGTTGATCAAAAAGAATACTGTTTTTTTCTTTGGGATCTTGATATGATGCAGATTAAAGGTGCAATAGCGTGACGCCTCTCCAGATGAGACTTTTTAATAGTTCTCCTTTTGGTATTCAATCTGAAAAGAATATTTTCAGAGATTGTGAATTCTCTGAAGTTGAGGTCTTGTCCTTCATGTAAGACCTGATACAGGTAGTTAAAAACTAAGGGTAGGTAGGGCAGAATCCATTGTTACTAGTCCTGCTTTTTTAAAATAATGTCTGGGTAGAGAATTGCTCTACAAATAATTCAGCAAGGTTGATTTCTGCTGTTGACCTAAAAAATCTTTGAGACAATCATCTCTAACAGTAAACTTTGGGGAAACCTTCATAGTCTCTATCCCATTGCTTGCTTGGATAAAGTGCAAGTTCACCAATTGCCAGACTTTAAATGCAGTGGATACTTATCAATGATGAGAAAAGAAAAAGCAAAGTGAGATTGTTGCAGGGGTTTGGAATAGAATAAACACATTGGTCTGTTTTGTTCACTACACTATAATAAAGAACAATTGAGCTAATTGACATAGGTTCTTGACTGAGGCCTTTGGCTCTCTATGTATAGCAACAAGAAACAAAAACCACTCCCTTAGGATTCATACTGTGCATTAACAAACAGCACATTAACACACTCTTGTGTTAGCATCATTCTGGGGGAGAGAGAGAGAGAGAGAGAGAGAGAGAGAGAGAGAGAGAGAGAGACTCTGCTAAAGGGCCCTGAGGCTCTTCTCTGCCTTAGGGCTTCTGTATTTAACAGCTTCTGGGCAAGATGCAGACCCAGATCTTCCCTAGGCAGATGCCTTTCCACTGTATGGAAAGCAGCTCAAATATCTATTTTACTGAGACTTCTCCAATCCTGCCCCCAAACTGAAGCAGCACTCTTTGTCACTCTCTGTCACCTCAGCTGTTTGGGCATATCACCTGTCACTCTGTTTACTTGTTAACCTGTTGTCTGTCTGTCTCCATCATACCACTAGAATGAGAGTTCCAAGAAAAGGACCAAGCTTGTCTGGTGCTTTAGTTCCTCCATAGGTAGCAGGTGCTTAAAATATAACTGATAAATAAATTTGTTGATAACCAGGACAGCCAAAAGGTTTTCATTGACTACAATTTATGATTAATCATATCATTATCTGAAATATTTTGAGGGCTGTGTATCAGGCTTCAGCCTCAGCACAGTGCTTGATGTATGTTTTCTCTTGCCAGCCTCAAAATAATCTTAAAATTTAGATGGCATACTGTGCTCATTTTTTTGATACAGAAACTAAGTTCATCAGATCTCAGTGCTGGTAAAATTCATGTAGCTGGCAAGTGGAAAAGCTATAACTATGTGGAGATAATCTTATTCTAAAGTCTTTGCAGCTGACTATATTTCAGGTCTTGGGGCATTTTTCTCTGGGATATGGCATAGTTTCTGAACATTGCTTTCATATGATTAATTAAGAATAGTCGCTGCTTGCCAGTGTGATTTGCTATGACTCTTTTGGAATTCCAGTCTGAATTACATTGAATGACAATGTATCTAAGGTGGTTCTATTTGCTAAACTGACTTTACATTCCTTATTTGTAGATTTTTTGTAGACTGTGCAAGTGGTAATTTCAGGCATATTATGAAATAATATTTCCTGTGTTTTGTTGGCTGTTGGCAAAGTTTATCAAGTTATATTTATCAGTTATTTACATAAGATATTCCTTTATTTACTGAGGCATATAGTAATGTCTTTCCAGAAGTTTCTTTTTACTTGGTAAAATTATCAAATTTGGTTTAATCAAGGGTTTTAGGAAGAGCTTACTTGTGATCTCTACATGAAACCAAATCAAAGATAACACAGTCAGTTAGAAATTCCCCACGTGTCCATATTGGAATGTTTCCATGTTTATGTCATATGTAAGCATACGTGACCTAGAGTGGTGACTGTGATTCCATTTGGTTGGCAATGTGAAGTGAAAAATGTGTCTCCAGTCAACAAGATCACTGGTGCTCTAATCCTCAGTGAAGCTGAAATGCTGAGAGACCTTTATATCACAAGTATTTGATTTTTGACAGACTCTCAGAAAAATATCACACCAGGTAGCTAGACTGAATCATGGTCCATAAAATTGACTGAATGTACTGTATTTTCTTCGTATGAATTCCAGTTTGCATGTCGCAGTGGCATGGAAGGAAATTGAAGCTAATTTAAAAAGTTTTATGTGCTCCTTTTCCTCCAGAATTGTGTGAGAGACTCTGGACTTATTGTATTCTCAATTTAGCTGCAGGGGATACACTCTGAGAACCCCTGTTGGGTGTATGACACAATTGGATCAAACCCTCTAACACTGTTTTTTGTTTGTATTTTTCCTATTCCTGTGATAAAGTTGAATTTATGAATTAGGCACAGTAAGAGATTAACTATAGTAACTAAAAATAAAATGAACAATTTCAAAACTATACTGTAATAAAATTTTCAGCATTATTACTGTTATGCTTGGGGCCATTAAGTTAAATAAGGGTTACTTGAACACAAGCATTGAGACGTGATGCTCTATCTGGTGACGGAAATGGTTATGAATGGCCAGGTGGTACATATAGGTTGATGCTGGATATGTCCTGGGCAGATGGTGAGATGTCATAAAACTTGGTCATGCTGCTCAGAGCAGCTTGCAATTTAAAACTTAGGAGTTTATTTCTAGAATTTTTCACGGAATGTTTTCTGACCATGGTTGACCACAGGTAACTGAAACCTTGGAAAGTGAGACCTGGGTAAGGGAGGACTGCTGTACATGCCCAGGAGGACAATGATCTGGGCTCTGCTGTCATTGGTCATCAGTGTGTGAAGGCGCCTACCAGAGGACACCCTCATTTCCCAACCAAATGTTGCCCTTGGGTCCCGATTCCTTTAATTCCATGCTATAGTTTGGGTCTAGGAATCTTACATAAACTTAAGAAAGGAGGAGACATTGTAGCTAGAATTCCATCTCCTTTTGGTGTCTCACAAATTGTTTCCCATACTAAGTCCTTGCTACCTTTCCAATACAAAATGAGGTTCTTATTCTCGGACTTCTATACTACTCCTGGTCTGAAGTTCTGCTTCCTTAACTCAGAGCTTCCAATGCTGCAGTCCAAATCTCTAAAATAAAATTCCTAGGGGTGAGTTTTGTAGTGCAGCAGGTTAATTCACTACCTGGGACATGTGCATCCCAAATTAGTGCCTCTGCTTGGGAACTAGGTTTCTGGTAATGTGCCTATGAAGCCGCATACGATGGCTCAAGTACATGGGTTCTTGCCACCCACATGGGAAATCTAAATGGAATTCCAGGATCCTGCCTTTAGCCTAGACCAGCTCTGACTGTTGCAGACATTTAGAGAGTGTATAACAGATGAAAGATCTATTTTTCCCTCTTTCTCTGTCCTTCTGCCTTTCAAATAAATTGAAAAAAAAAATTACAAAAGATGGCATGGTTTAATATTTCAAGAGTATTTTGTCTCAGGAAAGTGAACACCTTTTAGAAAATGAATCCTAGGAGGTAGTCTGACTTCTGTTCACTTACTTCATGTAAATAGCTAGGTATTCGAAGGTAAGGTCTAGGCTTTAGGTGATACCATCTTCTAAGATGACATCTAGGTTGGAGCTCATCTTAAATGTTCAAAGTTGTTGAGAGAAGTATTCAAGAGATGCTGTTGGGAAAATGCTGTTGTCATGAGAGCCTTGTTCATGAGAAAAGTTAAATTGAGTAGCACAAAAATAACAATAACAAAAAACAAGTATTTTTTACAGGGAAGCTTTTATGCTGCCCTTGCTATTATGGCCAATCTTCTGTGGATGAACAGATACCAAAGAAACTCAAAGTGGTTAACATTCCCACTGATGGTGAATCATAGCCCTCACTGACCCATGATGCAGAACCACTGGGTTAGGAATCCAGGAGGAGGGCTTCACAGCAGCCCTGCTGGTTACCCCAGAGATAACATTGCTTTGGTGAGCAGTTCCCTCCATTTGGAAGGGTGAAAAGGTAAGGCTTACAGATAGTTGACCAATATAATTTGATAGACACCTACTGGCCATAGAGAAATAAGGAACAGGCCTAGATAGAAGGTTTTGTTTTCTGTTGATGTCCATGTACCATTAATTAGAGAAATGTCTCCACCCCTCATTCTTCCTCCTTGTCATCACTGTGAATGTTCTCAGGTTTGTTTGGCATTTGGATAACAGTAACTATTACTCAACTGTGTTTACTTCTGGCAATTCTTTTGTCTTGCTTCAACTGTTACTTAAACTTTAGATCTAATTTCACTTTGAAAAGCACAGGAGAATGGAGAATTAATTTTTCTTTGATCTGGGAACTTTTCTGATGACTGAATGCTATGATTTACCCAATGTACTAACTTTGATAGGTTTTTGTTGATTAAGCTTACATAGATATCGCATCTCATGACTGGTAGAACTATAATTTTACTGTTCACTGAATGTCAAATTAGAAGATGTATGTGAAATAAAGATCCTATCCCAGTTAATTATTCTTTTAGGGTTTCTAAAATTCTGTGTAAACAGACTGAAACACTCTGAAGACCAAATGCCAAAATGTTTTAAGAGGGAGAGTAACAGAACCTGTAAAATGCAAAATGGACATGAAGGAGAATAATATAAAAAAGAAATCAAGGTGATATACCCTTAACTTTTTTTTCCCCAATGAGGCAATTCCCCACTTTTGGGGAGTGAAGAATACTGTTGGAATTAATCAGTATAATATTGTGTCTCTTTGACTAAAAAATCATGTACATTGATCAACTTTCTGCAAGAATAGACCTTGCCTGCTCGATGGAATTCAGCACTTTGTAACTGGCAGGTGAATGTATGAGCCAGTTCTTTTTTTATTTTGTTGGTCTATTCATTAATTAAGTCAGTGATTGAAACCTGTGATTCTAAGGTCAGTTATGAGCTGTGATGTCAGAATCTCAAAATCTTCTTTAAAAATGAGGGCAAATAATTTATTCTCTGAACTGCCTTTCCTCATTTACACACTTAGGAAAATAATTCTTATTTCCTAGTGGATGTTTGAATTCCAAATATGTCAATTAAATGAAATTGCTTTGTGCTCTAAGGGGATCTATAATATTGGGATTTTTTCCTTTACATTTGGGTTGTTTGAATACTGTTAAAATTGCTGTGTAATCTCTGGTCATTCTGATTCAGCTGAGGAGGTTTTGTAGACTGTTTTGTGGATTGGTTATTCCTGTAGTTTATTGAAGGGCAGTCTGACCATTGCTGTTTGTATTTTGGGATAGCAATAGTTTATTGTGAAGTATAGCTTTAACAATTATTTTCAGAGAGAGAAAAATAGACTGGAAGAAAGCATATAGTATCTTAAGAATCCCAAAGATGTTATGAAGTTGGAGCTTGGTTGTCATGGTGATAGGATTTTGCTCTAAGCAGCCAGGTGGTCCCATATGGCAGAGGACCACTCTAAATGAAAGCTTTATTTTTGAAACTGCGAAGAATCTTCATTTCTCATCTTTCATTCATTTCATCATGTGAGCCCCTCAAAGCATTACTCCAAAATTTGTAGATGCCTATGCTTGGTTGGATTTCTCAATTATATAGAATTATTATATACAGCTTCATTCTGAGAATAAATTTGCCAAATGAAATTACATGACGTAAGCCTATATTTACTATTCTAGGAACACAGAAGGTCCTTTTAAAAAAAAATCTCATTTTTAGGAGCTCTGAAAACAAAGCAAATCATTGATAGAAAAGTTCCATGGGCTTTAGAGGGTTACGAGGAGCATGGGGTAAGCCTGACAGAATCTGAGATATTTGTGGTTTGCTGTCTCATTATAGAAATTATTTGCGGATACATTTTGCATGATCTCAATTACTTGGGAGGAGAGGATCTTAGTACTTCGTAGAGTTCTTTTATGCTTAAAATATGCAATAGGGTGTGCAGTCTGCAGATAGTCTAGCCCAAATCATATTTCAATGGTCTTAAGCTACATGCTTAGCTCCTTTCTCGCCTCTGTGGCATCCCTACGTCCTTACCGTTTAAATCATTTTAAATTTTATGTAGTTTGGCGCTCTTTGAAATTCCATCCTAATCCTTAATATGCCCATGATTAATCATGTAGTTCGTTTTCCTCAATATCTTGTATATATTTAAGCTTTCATTTATTTGAAAGGTAGGAGAAGAGAATGCCAGACAGGCAGACTGACTGTGTCAGAGACGTCTTCCATCTCCTGGATCACTCCACAGATAACTGCAACAGTGAGGGCTGAGCCAGGCCAAAGCCAGGAACACAGAACTCAATCCAGGTTTCCTGTGTGGTGGCACAGACCCAAGTACATCAGCCACCATCTGCTGCCTCCCAGGAGTGTTAGCACAAAGCTATACCAGAAATGGAGGAGCTGAGACTCAAAGTGGAACTTTGATGTGAGATGCAGGCATCCTACCAGTGAGTTCCTTAACCTGTGATACCATAACACCAGTCCCCTTCCATATAATTTTAGCCTGTTTGGAAAAGATATCCACATTCATACCTTTCATTTAATCCTTGAGCCTGTTTTGAGGCAGGTTTTCCATCAAGCTACTGAAGCTTAAACTCAGGGTCTCTCACTTGCACAGGGTCTCTCGTGCCCTTTGCTAGGTCTGCCTCACAATGTACACAATTTTGCATTCACAATTTTCTACCTTTAAAGGGGAATCTAAAAAAAATCAAACAATTGGAATCTTTGGCAACTTTTATTGCTGTAACCTACTTGAAATGTTATCACTAAGGTTAAGATAATTAGTAATTATAGGATTTTAGGTTTGCCTCACTGAAGTTTCTAATCCATGCCTCTATTAATTCCTTTTTTATGAGTGTCTCTTTTCTGGTTTCTGTGGTTTTTCATTTAATTTTAAAGGTGTTTTTTCTATAGTTTCTGTTGGTGCTACCCAGGGTTCCATATTAAGTGGTTCTTTATAATTCTACTTGAACTTACTACATAACACATCAATCTCAAGCCTTCAGCTACCCTCAGGTCTGTGCTATGTCACTGGTGCACATGGCTACTTAGTAATTGAAATATAGCTAGTGCTGTGTAGAGAAAAACATCATACGTATTGAGTAAAATATAATTTCATTTGTTCCTATTGACTTTTTATTTTACATGTTTATTTTCTTAAAATTTTACTTGAGAGATAGAGACAGACATAGAGAAAGCAGACTTCTGCCTGTTTACTCTGAAAACGCATGGAAACTTAGAACTTAATCCAGATCTATGTCGTGGGTTTCAGGGACCCAGTCACTTGAGCCATCTCATGCTGCCTCCCAGGGTTGCACTGACAGAAAGCTGGAGTTAGAAGGGGAGCCTGAATGGGAACCCAGGCTCTCTGATAAGGGATGCAGGCATCCAAACAAGTGACTTAACTGCTGTGCCAAATGCCTTTCCCTCTTTTAACTTTCTAAAATGAGGCTACTTGAAAACAAAATTTCTTATATACATTGATTTTTAAATAGTACTGGAAGATGCTCAGAACCATCAAATCTCTGTAGTTCAGAGTTTTCACTGGAATTGCAATCTTCACATGGCAGGTATCTCCACCTGAGCATCTCTTGAGGCAGTGGACTGAAACCACCATTTCCTTCGTGAATTATTTCTCCTGTTTTCTTTATCTCAGTTGGTGAAAATCCAGTATCTTTTCATTTCACCCTAATTGGAGATCTGCACATCATATATCATTCCATCCTTTTGTGCACATTTCTAAGTAATCACAGATCCTAGTCTGTCTGATTTATAGACCTGTTTAGTTGAAAGTCAAAGTTAGAGGGAGAGACAGAGAAATCTTCCATCTGCTAGTTCTCTTCCCAAGTGGCCACAATGGCCAGGGCTAAGCCAGTTGGAAACCAGGGGCTTCATCTGGGTCTCCTGCATGAGTGACAAGGACCCAAGCACTTGAGACATCTTCTGCCATTCTCCTCAGGCCATTATCAGAGAACTGGATCAGAAGTGGAACAACTGTGACCTGAACCAGCCCCCATATGGGATGCCAGCATACCAGGCAGCAGTTTCAACCACTATGCCACAATGCTGGCCCTTGATTTCATACTATTATTTCAAGTAAAATGGTGCCTCTTGATCCACTACTTTTTTTTTTTTGAGGTTTTGGTTTCCTGCAATTAACCATGGGCCAAAAATAATAAGTGAAAAATTACATACTATTCTTAAGTTTTAAGTTGCCCACCATTCTGAATAACCTGATAAACTCTCTGTCCACCATCCCCATGCTGTAAATGTTTACCTTCCTGTCAGTGACTGCATACCCTTTCCAGTTGATAAATCAACTATGGGGCATTATAGTTTTTATATTTAAGTAAATTTTAATTAATAATGGCTGCACATAATAAGAGTAATGACTTTGGCAACTTGAATATGCCAAAGAAAAGCAGTAAAATATTTGCTTAGAATGAAAAGGTGAAATCACAATAATAGATTTTAAGAGACCACATTCTCACATAATTTTTATTATAGCATATCATTATAGCTGTTCATTTTATTCTTTCTAGTTTCTTGCTGTGCCTAATTACAAATTAAGCTTTATCATAGGTGTGTATATATGGAAAAAACATAATTCCAGACTATGTACAAACTATCTTTGGCTTTAGGCATCCAATGGGAGTCTTAGAATGTGTGTCTCCTGTGGATAAGTGGGTCGGGACTATTGTACATTATTTTTATCCTTGGTGCTTCTAACCTGGTTTTGGCTTTTGTGATTTCTTAACTGAACTACTCTAAGATCCTTTCAAATATTTTCTTCTTTTGGCATCTCTCAAAAACATTATCTCAAATACATGTCCAATGGGAAATACAGGAAAACTTAAAAACAAACCTTACTCTGTGCCACCTACAAGAAACTCATTTCACAAAGGTAGACATAGACTCCAAAGGGTCACCAAAAGATATAGCAGGCAAATGGAAACCAAAAAATGAGCAGGTGAAGTCATCCTGATATCAGATAAATGAGACTTTAAATTAAAAACTATAAAAAGAGATAAAGAAGGACATTATATTTTGACAAAAGGTTCTGTTCAGCAAGAAGACATAGCAATCATAAATAAATGTGCACCCAACACAAGACCACCCAGATATATACAACAAATAGTAGACCTAAAGGAAGAGATATATTGCAATACAGTTACAGTGGGTGACTTCTGCACCCCATTCTCATCATTGACAGGTCATCAAGACAGAAAACCAATAAAGATACATCAGAGTTGAAATGTACTATTGAGCAAATGGACCTAACAGACATTTCAGGACTTTCCATCCAACTGCTACAGGATACACATTCTTCTCATCAGCACATGGAATGTTTTCTAGGAGAGACCATATATTAGGCCGCAAATCAAGTCTCAGCAAATTTAAAAAGATTCAAATCATACCATCAATCTTCTCAGACCATAAAGGAATAAAGCTAGAAATCAACAGCAAGAAGAGCAGTAGAACACTCACAACTACTTGGAAATTAAACAACATGCTACTGAATGATCAATGGGTCATAGAAGAAATTAAAAAGGAAATCAAAAACCTTCTTGAAATAAATGAAAATGAAAACATATCAAAACCTGTGGGATACAGCAAAAGCAGTAATAAGAGGAAAGTTTACAGCATTAAGTGATTATAGTGAAAATGTCTCAAGTGATAGATCTAAAGATACATCTTGAAGACTTAGAAAAACAAGAAGAAAACAAACCCCAAAATGAACAGAATGTGAGAAATAATAAGGATCAGAGCAGAAATAAGTTAAGTTGAAAATAAAATACAAAAAATCAACAAGAGTATTATTTTTTGAGAAAATAAAATAGATAAACATCAATCTGAACTAACAAAGAGAACACAGATTAGAGCCTAAAAAGGAGACATTACGTCTGATACCACTGAAATACAAAGGATCATAAGAAACTACTATGAAGAAACGTATGGTAGTAAACCGGAAAACCTTGAAGAAATGGATTAATTCCTGAATTCAGATCACCCATAAGATTAAATCAAGAAGATATATACAACCTAAATGGATCTGTAACAAGCAATGAGATTGAAGCAATAATCAGAAATCTTCTATTAAAGAAAAGTCCAGACCTGATGGCTTTATTACTGAATTCTACAAATTCTACAAAACATTTAAAACTCTGATACTCTTCAAACTATTTCAAAATACTGAACAGAATGGAAATCTGCCAGACTTTTTATGAGGCTGGCATTGCTTTGATACCACAACCAAACAGAGATGACAGAAAAAAAAACAAAAACAAAAACAAACAAACTACAGCCTACATCATTAATGAACATAGATGCAAAGATTCTCAACAAAATACTAGCAAATCAAATCCAAAACCACATAAAAAAAACCATGCATCACGATCAAGTGAAATTTATCTCAGAAATGCAAGAGTGGTTCAACATTTGCAAATCAATAAATATATTAGCATCAACAAAATGAAGAACAAAACCCATAAGGTCATCTCAATAGATACAGTGAAAGCATGTGATAAAATTTAACACACCTCGTGATATAAACCCTCCACAAATTAGGTATAGAAGGAACATTCCTCAAAATTGTAAAGCCTATATATGACAAACCAACATCCAGTATCATACTTAATGGGGAAAAGATGAAAGCATTTCCCTTCAGATCTGGAACAAGACAAGTATTCCAGTTTTGCCACTCTTATTCAATGGAATACTGAAAGTTTTAGCAAGAGCAATTAGGGAACAGAAACTGCACCAAAACTGGAAAAGAGGAAGTCAAATTATCCATATTTGCAGATGATGTGATATTGTGTATGGAAAAACCCAAACACTCAACCAAAAGCTATTAGAATTGATAAGCCAAATCTGTAGAGTTATAGGTTACAACTTTTTGTATTCCAGTGATGAACTCAAAGAAATACCATTCACAGTAGCCACCAAAATATATATATATATACATATAATAGTTAGGAATAAATTTAATCAAAGAAGTGAAAAATCAATGGAAATTATCAAACATTGATGACATAGCTCATCAAGGACACATAAAAAATGGATATTCCTTGCTCATGGATCAGAAGAATCAATATCATTAAAATGTCTATACTTCATATGTTTTCCCTGATCGGTGACAACTAACTGAGCACCAAAGGGGAAACCTGTTGAAGTGAAATGGACACTATGAGAAACAGTGACTTGATCAGCTCTTGTCCTGATTGTTGATGTACAATGTAATACTTTATCCATTTTAGTATTTTTTGTTCTAGAACTGGTGGTTGAACTCTGTAATTAACATACAATTATTCTTAGGTGTTTAAATTTTAACTGAAAAGTGATCTCTGTTAAATATAAGAGTGGGAAAAAGAAAGGGAGGAGATGTACAATTTGGGCCATGCTCAATCGAACTTGCCCCAAATGGTGGAGTTAGAAACGTGCCAGGGGATTCTAATACAATCCCATCAAGGTGGCATGTACCAATGCCATCTCACTAGTCCAAGTGATCATCTTCAGTTCACAATTGATCACACTGATAGGTCTAAGAGTCAAAAGGATCACACAAACAAAGCTAGTGTCTGCTAATACTAACTGATAGAATCAAAAAGGGAGAGAACGATCCATCATGGGAAGCGGGATACACAGCAGACCCATAGAATGGCAGATGTCCTAAATAGCACTCTGGCCTCAGAATCAGCCCTTAAAGCATTTGGATCTGGCTGAAGAGCCCATGAGAGTATTTTAAGCATGGAAAGCCAAGACACTCTGTCAAAAAAAAAAAAAAAAAAAAAAACTAAATGAAAGATCTCTGTGAGTAAGATCCCAGTGGAAAGAAGGGGGCCATCAAAGAAGGAGGTACCTTTCTCTGAAGGGAGGAGAGAACTTCCACTTTGACTATGACCCTGTCGGAATAAGATCAAAGTCGGCAAACCCTAAAGGCTTCCATAGCCTTGGCAACTCATGACTAGAGCCTAGGGAGATTACTGACACCATAAACAAGAGTGTCAAATTGTTAAGTCAACAACAGGAGTCACTGTGTACTTATATCTCATGTGGTATCTGTCCTTAATGTGTTGTCCAATGTGAAGTAATGCTATAACTAGTACTGAAACAGTATTTTTACACTTCGTGTTTCTGTGTGGGCACAAACTGATGAAATCTTTACTTAATATATACTGAATCAATCTTCCGTATATAAAGATAATTGAAAATGAAAAAAAAACCTTGGTTTTAAATTGGAAATTGCATAGAAAATTAATTAATTTTTAAAAAATATCATGTAGGATCTCTGTCCTTAATATGCTGTACATTGTGATTTAATGCTACAACTAGTATTCCAACAGTATTTTTCACTTTGTGTTACTATGTGGAGGCAAAATGTTGAAATTTTACTTAATGTATACTAAACTGATCTTCTGTATATAAAGAGAATTGAAAATGAATCTTGATGTGAATGGAAGGGGAGAGGAAGCAGGAAAGGGGAGGGTTGCAGGTAGGAGGGAATTTTTTTTTGGGGGGAAGCCATTGTAATCCATAAGCTGCACTTTGGAAATGTATATTCATTAAATAAAAGTTAAAAAAAAGTCTATACTTCATAATCTGGATTCAGTGCAGTCCCTATCAAAATACCATTGACCAAAAAAAAAAAAAATACCATTGACATTCTGTACAAAACTAGAAAAAGGCAACCCTAAAAATCATGTGGGATTACAGAAGATTCTGAATAGCCAAAGTGATCCTGAACAAGAAAAAAATCAAGCTGGATGCATTAAAATACCTGACTTCAAAGTATACTACAAAACTTTAGTAATAAAAACAGCATGATATTGGCATAAAAACCAATACATAGATCAGTAGAACAGAATAGAGAGCCCAGAAATTTATCCACATGCATATAGCCTTATTTTTGACAAAAGTGCTCAGACTATACAGTAGAGTAAGGGTAGTCTCTTCAACAACTAGTGCTGGCAAAATTGGATTTATGTATGTAGAAGAATGAAATTAGATTCATATCTTTCAGTTTACAAAAATCAACTCAAGATGGATCAAAGACCTAAATTTAAGATCTGAGCCTATGAAGCTGCTGTAAGGAAAAGTAGAGAAACACTCCAAGACATTGGAAACATTGGAAACAAAAGCAAAACTAAATAAATGAGAGTATATGAAACTCAGAAGCTTTTGCACAGCGAAGGAAGTGATCAGTAGAGTGAAGGGACATCCGACAGAATAGTGAAAAGATATTTGCAAACTACGTATCTGACAAGGGATTAATATCCCAAATATATCAGCAACTTAACAACAACAAAAAAACAACCATTGCAGTTAAGAAATGGGCAAAGGACTTAAACAGACATTTCTCTAAAGAATAAATACAAATGGCCACCAAATATATGAAAAATTGCTTACCATCAGGAAATGTGAATCAAAACCACAATGAGAGATCACCTCACCCTTATATAGATATACAAGATTGCTTTCTCACATCATCAATCTCTAGCCCAGGCTGCTAACCCCATCACAAGATAGGCAGGTTTCTCAAATTCCATGACCCAGTAAAATGACTCTGAATTCTCTGAGAATTTGGGTCAATTTCAAATAATATCACAGTGAAATTATAGTTCTTTTAGTCTTAATTTATTCTCTTTGACATGCTAACAGTAGACAGGCTGCTTCTTATGTACATGACAACCAATGGCTTCACATCCCTTTTTACTCTTTTATGATGTTTGTTTTAGTGACTATTTTAGATTGCAAATACCCAGAGTATAGAAAGCGAGTTTGCTTAAAAACAACTTGGTGAATGTTGAAAATTAAAAATTAATAAATTATTTTTAATTATCATGTTTTCATATTAATATTAAGGAAGTACTAAGGAAAATGAATATTAAGAATCAAATAGAATATGGTTCTTGGTGAGACAAATAACAAATTAACCAAATGTCTCCTTTTAATGTTTTAAAATTTTATTTTCATTTTTTTTATTTAAAAGGCAGAGAGACAGGCAGACTGAGTCTTCCATCTGCTTATTCACTCCTCAAATGCCAGCAGCAGCCAGAGCTGGACTAAGCCAAAGTCAGGAGCCTGGAACTCAATCCAGGTTTTCCATGGGGTGACAGGGACCCAAGTACTGAAGCCATCATCTTCTGCCTCCCAGGGTAAGCATTAGTAGGAACCTGGGTCTATTGTGGAATAACTGTGTCTCAAACCAGGCACACTCTGGTATGGGGTGTGAAAATCTGAAGCAGTGACTTAACCACTGCACCAAACATTTGCACCCAAATGTTTCCTTTCAATTATTACCTCAACTGTATTATAATTCTCCTCTTTCTGGACACTGTATGAGTTCATCAATACCTTCACTAATTTTTCTCAAAAAATTTTTACATTTTACCAAATAAAGCAAGTACCTGGCATGTAGCAATTCCGACTTGCTTGAGGTTAATAGCCAGTGAGATATTACACCATATTTACCTTTTTTAGGGGAGGATTTCTTTTTCATTGAAAATATCCAGCGTGGCATAAAACTGAAAAAAAGGAGCAGTCGTCTTCAGATGTAGAAATAAGTAGTCCTGTTTATATTTCATGAATGCCATGAAACATGGTTGAAATCGTGCTTTGTCTTTAATGGTTATAAAGGATCTCTGTGCTCCATTGATGGCCCTCTCCTTGGATGTGATCCATTTCATTTTAAAATTTATATCAAATATGCATTCAATTATTTAGATTTTAATACAATTTAATAAGTGTTCTTATTAAAGTTCTCTATTGTGAGCCCTTCAGTTTTACTTTTGATGCTGAACCAGGCTTGTCTGGATGATTGCATTAATAATACATTGCTATCCAAAATTAAAGTGCAGAGTAGAGAACATGCTAATGGGTTTCATTGATTTCAGCTTGGAAATGGGTGCAGGCAATCAAAAAGCAGGTGCAATCCTGACTAGCAATGATCTACTGTGAGCATATTAAACCAAGATCAGTGGCAAGATTTATAGCTGTGATCTGAGTTAGAAAAATGTTAAGCATAATGAAACTGGAGCAATTAAAGCTTTTTTTTTGAGAAACGTGAATGCTTCATTATGCTTTTGAAATGGTGGTTTTCTGCAATAAGAGTTCTAAATTCTGTCTGTAGGATTTTACTGGTTCTCTTCTTCCTGGGTGTTAGCTACTTGTTGGTTTCACTCAAATTTTGTGAAAGCTTCAAAGATAAAGACACAGCTCAGAGCATTCACGGGGCATTTTACCCCAGCACTATTATTTATGATTAATTTGGATTCAAGTTAAACATTTGTAAAACTGTTGTGTTACAAAGACTAATCTTATGAATGAGGTGTATTGCTCTACTTTTGGCCTTAAAAATGGGAAAGAGTAGAAAATACTATGCAAAGAGAAATGCTGTTATTTGGAGACAGGAATCTGTTAAAATGTAAAGGTAAATAGTAGTAATATCCCTCCTTTCATTTTTTTTTTTTGTATTCCCAGATCTTCTGTTCCTTTCTTTTTCAAGTATGCCACTTCTGCTTGATTTGCAAATTTTTAGATACTATATTTAAAAAAAAAAAAAAAAAGGTTTATTTAGGCCGGCGCCGTGGCTTAACAGGCTAATCCTCCGCCTTTCGGCGCTCGCACACCGGGTTCTAGTCCCGGTTGGGGCGCCGGATTCTATCCCGGTTGCCCCTCTTCCAGGCCAGCTCTCTGCTATGGCCCGGGAAGGCAGTGGAGGATGGCCCAAGTCCTTGGGCCCTGCACCCGCATGGGAGACCAGGAGAAGCACCTGGCTCCTGGCTTCGGATCAGCGCGATGCGCCGGCCGCAGCGGCCATTGGAGGGTGAACCAATGGCAAAAAAGGAAGACCTTTCTCTCTGTCTCTCTCTCTCACTATCTACTCTGCCTGTCAAAATAAATAAATAAAGATACTTTATAAAAAAAAAAGTTTATTTATTTGAAAGGCAGAGTTACAGAGATGCTGAGGCAGAGAAAGAGAGAGAATGAGAGAGGGAGAGAGAGAGAGGGCGTCCATCCTCTGGCTTGCTCCCCAGATGGCCGCAATGGCTGGAGCTGTGCCGATCCGAAGCTAGGAGCTTCCTCTGGGTCTTCTACCCAGGTGCAGGGGCCCAAGCACCTGGGCCATCTTCCACTGCTTTCCCAGGCCATAGCAGAGAACTGGATCAGTAGTGGAGCAGCAGGATTCGAACCAACCTCCGTATAGGGTGTCAGTACTGCAGGTGGTGGCTTTACCCACTATGCCACAGAGCCAGCCCCAAGAAAAAAAATCTTTGATCTGCTGGTTCACTCCCTAAATGTCTGCAAATGTTGGGGTTGGTCCAGGCCAAAGCCAGAAGGTTCTTCCAGGTCTCCTATGTGGGTGTGGAGGCCTAAGCATTTGGACAATCTTCCACTGCTTTCCCAGGTGAATTAGCAGGGAGCTGGATGGGAAGAGGAGTAGCCAAGACTTGAACTGGTACCCATATGGGATGCTGGCATTGCAGGTAGTGGCTTAACCCACCACAATGCAGAGCCCAATTTTACTTTTTGCAAATGATCATCATCATGGCCTTCAATAACACCTAGAGATTTGACTTGCTGTAAACAAAGAAGTTTCTTTGGTTTCTTCAAATAGCTTTTAATGGGCGATGGTAGGCATAGGCTGTTAGAATAGACCTAATATATTTTATATGTGAAAATAACACATATGGCTGAAGGCATGCTATATTAGGCATGTTTTTGGAAATTGTAGCACATGCTTAAAATCCAGATATCTGGGTTTTAATCCTTCTCCAACCACTTGCTAGCTGTGTGACACTGTGTGTCAGTTTTTTCAATTAAGAAATAGTGTTAACATTGATATCTACCCCTAGAGTTACTATGAGGACTGAGTTAATTGACATAGATCTCTTGGAGGCCTGCCTAGTGCACAGTAAGCACCCTATAAGTGTTACCATTCATAATTGTAGTTGCTGTTATTATTATTACAAAATCCTCACACCTCCTGTCACCAAAAGTGGCCTTCATAAAGCACATTGTTGTTCATACTGACACAGTTCCCACTGTCATTCATTCTAGCTAAATTTTTCTTTTCCTTGGCAATTAAGTGGAAATACTATGATGTATCTAGTTTTCATTTCTGGACAACTTTATTTTGGCTTTTTGAGCAAGGATGCCATCTATCAAATCGTGAAGAGTGATTATGGGTAGTGCCAGAGCGTGCACTTACTTCATTTTATTGAAAAAGAGGATGACCACTACTTGAGCAAGGACCAAGTCTACCTCGGTGGCTGATTTCTACACTGGACATGTTGCAAGGATGTAGAGAGAATATGTTGGTCATGTACAGGATTCTGACTTCTAGATTGCTTTCTTAAATCTTCTTGTATGCTTTTTTATTAGTATAATTTTAGCTTTTTAAAAGGAGACTTGCTTGTTTGAAAGGCAGAGTGACAGAGGGAGAAGCAGAGAAAAAAGAGCCAGAGAGTGAGAGAGAATCTTAACGTTTGTTGTTTCACTCCCTATGTGACCACAACAGCTGATTCTGGGCCAGGCTGAAGCCAGGAGCCAGAACTCCACCATGGTCTCTGATAGAGGTGGCAGGGATCTAGGTACTTGGGCCATCTTCTGCTGCTTTCCCAGGCACATTGGCAGGGAGCTGGATTGGAACTGGAGCAGCTTTGACTCTAACTGGCACTCTGAAATGAGGTTACAGTGTTGGAGGTAGACTGAGCCACAATGTTAAACCAGAAATTTGAACATTAATTCATTGAAATCAGGGTATTCTCCGGTGAATTTTGTTTTCTATACTGGAAGGTGGTTAGTGCTACTTGTTTGAAGGACATGTTTTTGTAATTCTTTAAGAGTGAGAGGTAGATCTTCTATCTTCAAGTTTACTTTTCAAATGCCCTCAATAGCCAGGGCTGACCTGGTCTGAAACCAGGAGCCCAGAACTCTATCCAGGTGTCCCACATGGTGACAGACATAAGTACTTGAGCCATCACTAATGCTTCCCAGGACGTGTGTTAGCAGGAATCTTGAATCAGAAGCTGAGCTGTGACTCAAACCCAGCAATCTAATTTGGGATGCAGAGGTCCCAAATGGCATCTTTTTTTTTTTTAAAGGTTTTATTTATTTATCTGAGAGGTAGAGGGAGAAGCAGAGGGAGAGCCAGTGAGAAAGGTCTTCCACCTGCTGGTTCACTCCCCAAATGGCCACGACAGCCAGAGCTGGACCAATCCAAACCCAAGAGCCAGGAGCTTCTTCTGGGCCTCCCAGGGGAGTGTAGGGGCCCAAGTACTTGGAGCATTTTCTATTGCTTTCCCAGGCCGTAGCAGAGAGCTGGATTAGAAGAGCAGCCAGGACTAGAACCAGTGCCCATATCAGATGCCGGGACTGCAGGTGGAGGCTTAGCCCACCACACCACAGCACTGACTCCCCAAATGGCATCTTAATTGCTGCACCAAATACACACCCTCATGCTACTTTTAAGCACATTATGAAACCTTGTATCATTATTTTTGATTGATTTTGATGACAGTGTTATTATATTTTGAGGTGTTAATGAAAGTTAAAACTATTAGATATTAAACCGCCAATACGTAACAAATCTTTAAATTGTTAATTTTTAACTTGCTGAAGGAAGAGTCACCAGAACATTTTCCTGGGGTGAATAAGCACTAGAGAAATTATTTAAAGTCACTGGATTATCATAAACAATAGTTTTCCATGTGTTTTTTTTTTCTTATGAGTTTAGAAAATCTAAGACATTTCAGAAAATAAGAGATTTTTGCTGGATTTCTGAAGAACAGGTCTTGGAAAATACTGAGACATAGTAGCTACATTTTGGAAAGACTGTCAACTTAGTGATTTATGGATATTTTAACTGGAAATATTATCCATTAGATATTTGTAAATTATATTCTTAATTTTGTAATATCATAGTCTACTATTGAAATTATGACACACCTCAGTAAAGTATATGTACTCTTAGAAAAATGATTTATTACATGACTGTAGTTGTGGTTTGAACAGGATTTGTCTCCCCAAAATCATGAGAAGTTTAAATTCCAAAATCTTACGTTAACGGATTAATGTTAATGGTTGATGTATTTAGGTGGAGTCTCGATCCACTTAAGATATCTAAAGTGGGGACTTTGGGAAGTGATTGAATTAGGCATCTATGGAGTGTCAGGTAGATATGGAGGAAAAGTGTGCTTCCTTTGTGTCTGTGCTTCTTGGCTCACCATGTGGTCGCCATGTGATCATTTTTGTGAATTCTGTAGTTCATCAGATGCCATCAGATTAATGGGGTTGCCAATGTTGAACTGTGAACCTTCAAAACTGTAAGCCAAAACAAATCTTCCTTCCTTATAAGCTTGTCTTGAGTATTTTAGTTGGGTTAGTGAAAAGCTGATGAACACATTATGCATTGGTTTCTAATTTTACCTTTCTTATGAGTGTGTGCGTGTGCGTGTGTGTGTTACTTCCTTGACTTTTGAATGGATTCTCCTCAACCACAGTTCAATTGAGGAAGGTTTTGAGATCTGTTTCCTGTTGACATTGGACTCCTGTCTCTTTATTTTTGTGATCTCACTGGTGTTTGCAGTGGATTTAGAAAGTGTGTTATGCTAAATATGTTTTCTTTCCAAATCATTAAATTAAAAATAGGAAACAACAGACCTAAAGCTGATCTGCTGGTGAGCTAATCATTGTTACAGAGAACAGATGTTAAAAAATTAACTTGATGAGTCTTCCATGCTCCCAGCCTCCACCTCTGGTTATACCCGTTGATCTCCAGTTAAGAGTGTGCCATGAACATCACTGTTACAGGAGAAAGGAATGTGTTAGAATCTATGTTATGCCTGAATAACACAATTTATTAGTTTGTATTAAACATTAAAGAAATATCCATAAGTTACTACTAAGATATTTATCTAACACTTGTCCATTCATTCAACAATTAAGTTACTTTGTCCAGACACCATATTCATAAAAATATGTTTTATGCATCCATGGCTACTGAACAGTTTGCTAAAGAAGTTTAAATGTGTGCATCCCAGATTTAATTTGTATATAGTACAGTGAACATATTTTTGGGTATATTTTGAGCTAGAAAATGTAGGAAGTTAGAACACAGAAATAGAATTATAAGAGAAAAGATAGGCTTCATGTGTATAATTACAAGTAATACACTGCCTTGAAATTTTCTTGTTCAACCATTTTCCATTATGTAGATCATAAGTTGTGACTGATGTAACAATCTCACATCTGTAAATTCCCAAATCAGCAATTTATTCTGTTCATATTCTTGTCTTAATCTGTAGTTTTTTGTGTTGCTTTTATTGCTATACCTTCTGTGTGTCTACCTCTTGACAAGCATTGTTAAATTCCTGAGTTCATAGATGACTCCTTGCAGACTCTCGCAGATGTGTGAAATGCTACCGCAGTATCGATTGCCCTTCCACATGGATAGAAACAAACCAAATTACTGCTGTTCCCCAGGTCTTTTAGTGATGATGGCCACAGGCCAAGGTTAAGCTGAAATGTGAATTGCATTCAGAATATTATATGACATATGGATTTTCCAGAAAGGATGGAGATTTAAAACTTCAGGAGATTGTGAACTTTGTCCTGGTATATGACACACATTTGTTTGATGAAGATTAAATATTTTTTTGTAACAGACAGGCATATCTCCTTGTTAAATACTTTTCTTTGAATTGTAAACAAGGTGGTTGAAAAATCATTAACTCTTCCCCCCAAGTCCCCTAGGTGGTGGCTAATATGCATTATTGACAAAAGTTTATGAACCTACATATTTTATCTATTTCGATCAATAACAGTTGAAATTCTGGCTTCTATCAGCTTCTAAATCACAAATAAAAGATTTCAGGTTTCCTGTTTTGAAGCTTATTCAAAATCGTCTTTAGTTTTCTAGAAGCTGCATTCTTCATGTGTAAAAATCCTATTTGCATGTGACTAAAGTGTTGGGAATGTATGTGAGTTTATGACATCTCAGATGCTACCCAAGTCAGTGTTTATGGTCACCAAAATGTTGAACTTCATTATTTTCTTCTTTTCTATAAAGTCATCATTTCCCCGAATTTTCACATTTGTCAGTTGCTTTGGAGGCATGTAGACATAACCTTGTCGGCTTTGTGTCCTATCAGTGACATTTTAGGATAGAAAAATCTGTTAATTCATACATTTTTATTAAAGAAATGTTGATGAGTTGTGGTTATGGCTCATTCAACATTTGATTGAATTCTTCCTTTTAGTTCTGCCTTCTGATTTCATGTTTGGATAGTTTGTCTAGTACATAACCATCAAATTTTTTTAGGGCAAGGGATATAGAAAATAACTACAATTAACAAGTTTTCTGGGGCCAGCCTTCTATAATATAAGTTATGTCATCCCTATAAAAAAATGAGAAAGCGAATCAATATCAAGACAGCAGTGTTAGGTGGCCCCATGGCCAGAGTTTAAAGTGGCCTTGAGGGTAGAGATGCTTTGATCTTCAGTGCTGGACAGTAGTGGCAGTGACTGGGATACATGGCCAGGAGCAGAGTGATGGAAGATGTGTGGTCTCAGTTTTTCAGGTCCACAGATCAGGAATGCCTTATATGTCTAGTATGTGATTAATTGCCTAAGTGTGAGATTATCAAATTTTTTTAAAGATTTATCCATTTATTTCAAAGTCAGTGTTCCACACAGAGAGAAGGAACAGCAGAGAGAAAGAGAGAGGTCTTCCATCTACTGTTTCACTCCCAGTTGGCCGCAACGGCCAGAGCTGCACCAATCCAGAGCCAGGAGCCTCCTCCAGGTCTCCCATGTGCATGCAGGGGCCCAAGGAATGGGCTTTCCCTGCTTTCCCAGACCACAGCAAAGAGCTGGATAGGAAGTGGATAGGAAGTGGGACTTGAACCAGCACCCATATGGGATGCTGGCACTGCAGGTGGAGGCTTTACCTGCTATGCCACAGCGCTGGCCCTGAGATTATCAAATCTTAATTCAGGATTATGTATAACTATTGCTTCCCATTATCTAGACCTGCGTTTTCCATTAGATTTATTTGAATATTGTAAGCCGCATATGCAGTCTAAATCTTTCTAATATCCAAATCTAAAAAAGAAACAGGAAATTAATTTTTAGTCATGCAATTTCTTTTGTACAATGTTTTAAAATTTTTTCATTGTCATGAAAATTTTGGTGAGATATTTTCTTTTTTAGTTTTTGGTTTTGGCTGTCCGGTGAGTTAACACTTAGTATCTATCTTAATTTAGAGTAGTCACATTGCTCAGTATCTCCAGGCAGTTAGTAGTGTATAGGATAGTGAAGGTACAACTTTTTAAAATATATATAAAGTATTCATCTGAAAATGTAAATGCAATTTCTGAGCGTTTACCAAATTTGTATTTTATTTGTCATTTGTATTTGTATTTGTCATTTATAATCTTAAAAGGATATTGTTTTGTGATTCATAGTATGAAAGGATGTTTAGAAATTGTAACAGGATAGTCTGAGTTTTAAGATGTGGTTCGTGGGTTGTTACCCAGCAATAACTAGAAACCTGAGGAAGTATCTGGATCACAGATCAAATTCATCGTGGACATGAAATGTATACGTGTGTGTATTCTACTATTCTAATATGCTTATGTGGGAGGAGAATTAAGCCTTTTTATTCTTACAGAAGTTGGGGGTCATGACCTCCTACACTGGCTTGCCATACCCCCATTGCCAACCCCCATATGAAAAGGTTACAATGTTTTTTCAGGTCAAGAACCCAAATATTAAAGTTAGTGGAGTGAAAATCAAGACTGCAGTTAGAATTGACTGGGAAGCCTGCCATTGTGACTTTATTAAATACATGTTACAGCAAACACATAATTAGGAATCTCTGTCTGATGCATAAAATGAATTAAATGATGAGATTCTACAATATTGTAATCGTTATGAAAATATGACAAGTAATTGTTTAATCTTTTACAGGTTTTAATGAGGTATTTATGGAACTTGTAAATGGCATGTTAGATAACTTGTCTGGAGTGCTTCTCTGTTTTGTTTCTGGTAAGGTTGCCTACTCAAAGGATGTGATGGAAATACGTTTAGTTAATCTAGGAATCTTCATCTCTAGTTCAGTTTATAGATAATGATTTTCAGTCTAACTATTTCAAGGGAGAAAGAAAACACTGAATTCTTGCATTCTATGATTTGTGCTTTCTAAAACCCGTGTTATTTTGATTTCAAAGAGGTATTGTCTTTGTTAGTAGTGCTCAGAATTACAACATGATTGTACTTCATACAGTTCACAGAAAAATTGAATTAAAAGAAGTTTATTTTGGGCAAACATTTTAAAAATACATGCAGAGTTATTTTATAATGTGTTTTCCATAAGCTTTGGTAAATGTCCTTGTGTAGTTCTACCGTAATGTATTTAAGGTTGATAAAAAGGTTATATTCCATAATTTGTATGCAGGAAGTATTAGCAAATATTGATCTATTAGAATTACAATCAGGCCTTATTTCTCTTTCCTTTTTCTAAATAAGTCTCCATTATTAAGTGCAATTTAACTCCATGGTACAAAATGTTTTTTTAAACAATTTGTGATTATCAATTTATTACCTGTGTATGAATTTCCTAGTGACTTGCCTAGAAATAAGTGTAATAAATTCCAGCATGAACATAAATCATGGAAAAATATCTTACAAGTGAAATGCTGAAAATAGGATTAGGGTGATATTTTTTTCTAGAAAAAAAAAACAACAAAATGAAAACAGGTTTGGGGTAAATAGAAGCAAATAATATCACATGCAGAGAAAGAAAAAACAGAAAGCATTGATCACAGGGGTGTGAAGAAGGATTAAGTGGGGGAAGGAATGGCCAGGTTGCATGAACAGGCCACAAAGGAGACACATACCAAGCATCTTACAAAAGCCTATAGAAATGAAAATATGAAAAAAAGGTATGGATTTCAAAATTTTAAAAATTTTTAACAGCAAAATAAATTCATCTTTTATTTCTATTTTTCCATAATACTAGTGAAATAACTTCATGGAGGAGAGTGGGTTCCCAGTTAGTAGATCAAGGAGGGGACTGAGGGGGAGAAGTCTAGTCCGCTACAGTGCCATTTGGAAGGGACCAAGATGTAGTAAGAAAAGTGGTTGGCCGGTGCTGTGGTGTAGTGATAAAGGCACATTGTGCAGTGCCGGCATCCCATACGGTTGCTGGTTCAGGTCCCGGCTGCTCCACTTCCTATCCAGCCCCCTGCTAATGACATGGTTAAAGCATTAAAAGATGGTCCGAGTGCTTGGGCCTCTGCACCCTCATAGGAGACCCAGAAGAAGCTCCTGGATTTGGCTTGGCCCAGCACTGGCCATTGGTACACATTTGTGGAGTGAGTTAGTGGATGGAAGATCTCTCTGTTTCTCTCTCTCTCTCCCTCTTTCCCTCTCCCTCTCTATCCCTCTCCCTCTCTCCCTCTCTCTCTTTTTTTCTATTTCTCTCTGTCTGTATCTCTCTGTAACTCTGGCACTCAAATACAAGTGTATCTTACAAAAATAAAAGTTGTCATGCAGAGGGAAGGAAGAGGAAATGGTACTGAATAAAATGCAGGAAGTGGAGGAGATGGGAGCAAAGAACCACAGCCTGGCCAAGAGGGCTCTCTGGAGGCAGACCTTTTGCACCAGATGTGGAAGTGGCTGCCTTCAAATGGCCACTGTCCAGGGGATTCCAATTCAATCCCATCAAGGTGGCATGTACCAATGCCATCTCACTAGTCCAAGTGATCATCTTCAGTTATGAACTGAAATAATGATAGGATCATAATGATAGGATCAAGAGTCAAAGGGATCACATAAACTAGACTAGTGTCTGCTAATACTGGCTGATAGAATTAAAAAAGAGAGAACGATCCAACATGGGAAGCTGGATACACAGCAGACTCATAGAATGGCAGATGTCCTAAAAAGCACTCTGGCCTCAGAATCAGCCCTTAAGGCATTTGGATCTGGCTGAGGAGCCCATGAGAATATTTCAGGCATGGAAAGCCAAGACACTCTGGCCACAAACAAAACAAAACAAAACAACACCTAAATAAAAGATCTCTGTGAGTGAGATCCCAGCAGAAAGAACGGGCCATCAAAGAAGGAGGTGCCTTTCTCTGAAGGGAGGAGAGAACTTCCACTTTGACTATGACCTTGTCTAAATAAGATCGCAGTTGGTGAACTCAAAAGGCCTCCATAGACCTGGCAACTCATGACAAGAGCCTCGGGTGATTACTGATGCCATAAACAAGAGTGTCAGTTGTTAAGTCAACAACAGGAGTCACTGTGTACTTACTCCTCATGTAGGATCTCTGTCCTTAATGTGTTGTACTATGTGAATTAATGGTATAACTAGTACTCAAACAGTACTTTACACTTTGTGTTTCTCTGTGGGTACAAACGAACTCTTTACTTAGCATATACTAAATCGATCTTCTGTATATAAAGATAATTGAAAATGAATCTTGATGTGAATGGAATGGGAGAGGGAGCAGGAGATGGGAGGGTTGTGGGTGGGAGGGAAGTTATGGGGAGAAAAAGCCACGGTAATCCATAAGCTGTACTTTGAAAATTTATATTTATTAAATAAAAGTTTAAAAAAAATGGCCACTGTCTTCAAACTTCCTCCACAGGATGGAGGCTGAAGTCACACTTGTGATGATGAGAATTGGATTTGGAGTATTAGCTGCTATTTTTATTCCGTCCTATTCTACTCAAGGAGTTAACTTTGAAAATCATATTGAAGTGTAGACACACACACACACACACTGCCATCCACCAGCCCTGAGATTTTCCTGCCTGAATCTGAATGGATCAGAAAGGCACATCCCTCCACCGTGCTGTCATGCCTGAATCTGATAGTCTAGTTAAGTGATGTGGCAGGGCCTTTTCCACAACACTTACAGACTAATTCATGGAACCTGGGCTGTGGATAAAAATCTAGCTGTAAGGTTGTCAGAATTATCACCACAGAGAAGGCCTGATTGACAGTTTAAATGTTACTGACGCCCCCACAGTGTATCCCTTACTTGGCTCTTCCTAGGTGGGTGTGTAAATAATGTCCTGGAGAGGATAATGGTGGCTTCATGGGAAATACACAAAACCATAGACGGATGAGCAGTCTGCCTATATATTGATTTATTAGGAGAGAGTTAACAGGTCAGGTAGTAATATTTTATAGCAAATATTGATCTATTAGAATTACAGCCAGAGAAGTCTGAATCCAGGTAGTTCAGAAATTAGTGCCTCTCACTTAAGGTTGTCCGAAAGGGGGAGTAACTGGCCATTGCCCTGCTGCTGTTGTACCTACCTCTACTCCTGGGACATGGATTGGCTTCATGTTGGTATAAGAACCTGTCAGGGATCTGAATAGATTCTTTGACAAGTCTGTCCAAGAGGTCGTCAACAAAATCAGGGATAACTCTCCGTTTCCACTGTGAGGTTCTTTGTAAAACTCATGGCACTGTTAATACCCCCAAGTGAAGTTCAGAGAAGCAAGTCTTGTAAGTAACTCATTAAACCTTTCTTTAGCATTAATTGACATCTAGCGTTTCTTAATGTCCACAGAATTTTGATAGTGGTATACCAGTAAATTTTCAGTTATTGGTGTGGTCACTTGTTAACATATTTCTTATGACTGCAAATCTTTTAGGGGATATAGGTTCTTAGTATTTTCATATGGAGGCTTGTTGAATTGCCTAACATTATGTGAACATGGCATTTATGCTACTTTGCCCTTGATATTTAGCTGAATACCCAAGGAAGGATAGTCTAGCAGTGCTATTATTTGGCATTTTAAGAAAACATGTGCAGATGAAATACAATATTTCAGAGCATTATAACAATGTGTGTTTCTGTTACTAACAATGGTAAACAATTTCAGACACTTTGGTTCGCAAAAATGAACTTAATTCTGACATATCTGCAGAAATTTATTTTCCCCTTGTTGCAAAACCTGATAGCAAAAGGTAATGAGCTTAATCTTCAAATAAAATTAAATTGTAGAAGATTTTTTAAAGGACAGAGAAGGAGCTCTTTTATGTGTTGGTTTATTCCCCAGATGCCTGCAATGGGCATGGCTGGGATGGACCAACATGAAGAATCAGCACCTCAATACAGGCCTCCCATATGGGTGGCAGGGACCCAACTGGCTGCCTTTTGGGGTACATGTTAGAAGGATGCTGGAATAGAGAGTGGAACCATGACTCAAGATCTGGCCTTCTATGTGTGCATTTTTGATGAGTAGGTCAAATGCCTGTCTTATGTATGTATAATCTTTAAATGGTATTCTAAGTCATAAAAAAACCTATCCAGGCTGTCTTCAGCGTCTAACATATTGTATTGAGGTAGTAAATGCAAGAGGATTTGTTTCTTTCTTTTTCTTTCTTTCTTTCTTTTTTTTTTTTTTGGGGGGGGGGGGGCGAGTACATAGAACCTGAGTAGAATATAAAGTACTCTTCACAGATAAGATTATGTTGATAATGAATGCATCCCACTCTGGATAATAAAGTTTACTAATAGGAAGTTTTTCTCTTGTAATCTTGTCAAAGGGTATTTACTAATATTCATGCACATGGTTGTGAACTGTGGGAAAAAGATTTTAAGATTAATGATGCAAGAGATTACATATTTTCTACTCAGATGTGGTAGATTTTAAGAGAATATTGGTTTTGCTGTTTTAAAATATTGTGGGTCTATAAACAACACAGTCTTTCAACTTGAGCCAAAATACTTGCATTTAAGAAATAGTCTATTTCTTTTATCCATTGTCTCTTCTTTCTCCCTGACTTTGTCTGGTTATACAAAAGCTCAGAGAAAAATTGGTAATGATGCTAAAGTCTTAGATGTAGTCTACTGAATCCAGTTGTGTCCAGTTTGCTGTTCTTTTGTTTTGTTTTGTTTTGTTTTGTTTTTATGTCCAACTGTAGAGAAAAGACGGAAAAGAAATGGAAATTTGGAGAGTATCATCTTTCCTCTGAGACAAAAGAGTTTGTGATTGCTTATGTAATTTTTCATGAAACAAGAGAAAGACATATTGATTATACTTAGGGGCTGACCAATTATTCTTCAGCAAAAAGTGAAATTACATTTCCCTGAGTTTTCAAATTCTTGTGGCACTCTATAGTGTATTAATAATTCTACCCACTGCAAGAGACCTACAAGGGACCTTTTGAGAGCCAGAATGAATTAAAAAGAACAAGGGACAGAATAAATGGATGGAATTTCAATGGATAGGATTCACTTCTTTGTGGCAAAGCTTCTAGTTGACCAGAAATTAGAGAAGCAAAGAAGCAAGCTATGCACATTGCAGCTCCAGCCATGAGGTGAGGAATCACCCTTCAAGTGTCTGTTTTGGGGACATAACTGTTGATAACACAAGATATTATTGGACTTCACTACATTCTTACAAGTAAC
Organism: Lepus europaeus; assembly: GCF_033115175.1. Lineage (NCBI taxonomy): Eukaryota > Metazoa > Chordata > Mammalia > Lagomorpha > Leporidae > Lepus > Lepus europaeus. Next base: position 43,307,496 of record NC_084836.1, on the reverse strand, counting down.
AGCATTGTTTCCAGTAGAACATAACTTAAATTTGGAGTCAAGATTTTTTCCTCTATTTTCCAGTTATTGTCATTTTTAGATAAAAGATGTTTACTGAAGAATAACAAAATAGTTTCATATGTTGCTGATTATCACACTGGGAGCCTGCTCAAGTGGTATTAATATGAAAATCAGTAGCCTGGAAGTCATTTAAAACTTTGTAAAGTAAAATGAATAGATTTTGTTCAACAAAGGAACTTGGAAAAGAGAATGTAAGAGTTTATATCCCATAACCCTCTTCATTTCTCTCAGCCAGAAAAACGCTGACTGGTGCTGCTGATATATCAGATAAAGGGCTGTCTTGTATGAGACAAAGTCCAACCAGTGTCTCTTGTTACCCTTTTTTGAAAAACAATTCTGGGCAAATCTTTCACTTGGTTGTGTAATTGAAGATCCTTTTGGGATCATGCTTTGATTAAACTGGGATTTGCAAACTTGAAGCCAAGAGTTCCAGTTTGTTAGAAAAAAAAAATGAAACTGACATCTAAAAATTAGAGGTTTAAATTTAAATACTTGAATTTCTGACTTTCTGGAAGAATTGGAAGATCAACTATACTTGAGCCTGTATTCTTGCATGGCATTATTTTTCTAAGGCTTGATCTCATTTTCACCTTGAGAGGAAAGCGTGCTCTTTCCATTTTGCTATAAGCCCTGTAACTTCATGATGCCATGTGCAGTGATGTGTCAGTCTGTCATTACTATTTGACTCTCTTAAAAAATAAAAACCCTGATTTGTAGCACAAGGAACAAGGAGTAGGAAGATACTCACAAAGTTGCACACCATGGGCAATTATCATTTATCATCATGATTAACTTTTTTTTTTTTTGACAGGCAGAGTGGACAGTGAGAGAGAGAGAGACAGAGAGAAAGGTCTTCCTTTTGCCGTTGGTTCACCCTCTAATGGCCGCTGCGGCTGGTACGCTGCGGCTGGTGCACCACGCTGATCCAATGGCAGGAGCCAGGTGCCTCTCCTGGACTCCCATGGGGTGCAGGGCCCAAGCACTTGGGCCATCCTCCACTGCACTCCCTGGCCACAGCAGAGAGCTGGCCTGGAAGAGGGGCAACCGGGACAGGATCCGGTGCCCCAACCAGGACTAGAACCTGGTGTGCCGGCACCGCCAGGCGGAGGATTAGCCTATTGAGCTGCAGCGCCGGCTATGATTAACTTTTTATAATGAAAAATTTCATTCTTTGCCCTATTGAAATTGGAAACATGAAGAGGAAATTGAAAGACTACATGTTTTAAGAAAAATGGGAGGATATTTTGGTGTGGTCTGATGTGCAAATGGCTGCACAGTTGGTGACACCTTTGTGTGCCCCATAGGTGTTTGAAGGTTTGCTATAGTGGAAAGTACACCAGATTTGTCCTCAGAAATTTTGAGTTTCAGTCCTCTTGGTGACTGATCTTCAGTAAATTGTCAATGCTACTGGATTCTTTTGGAGTCCTAAGTTATCAAAGTTGGAAAGGCTGTAAGGATCCCTTGGCCCCTCAGTACTGGACCCAGTGCCATGCCTCACTAGGCCTTAGTAACTTGCCATGTGGAAGGTATTATCACCATTGCCACCATTTCCTGTTGGGACCCATCCTCTCTTGGCGTGAGGCCTGAACAGAGCAGTTCTTAAACCAAGGCACACCATCTTGGTCCAAACAGACAAGGCTCACAGGGAATTGTCTTCCTCATCCAGGCTTAGAAGGAGTGCTGTCCTCATAGAATGTACAGTCTGCTTTTTGTCCCAGCAGCTAGAGGACAGAATTTAATGCAAGGTATAGTGGGGGTGGAGGGGTGTGACAGTGCCTGGGATAAACTGTGGGCAATGAGAAGGAGGGTGCTGGAAGGAGTGTATAGATCAGTTTCTCTCTGGGTGGTTCTGCGGTACCATGCTAAAGACATCCCACAAGCTTGAGCAACTATTCCCTGCAGAAGCTTCAGAATGCCCCTTCCTTATAAGTTTTTCCCCTTTTCTTTTCTTAATCTTGTTACCTTGGAATTTCTCCTCCCATTAATGCTTTCATGTATAAGATTTGCCTCAGACTTGAATTTTTAATACTAAAATACCAGTCTGTCTTCACACAGAAATTGTAATAGATGGCTAAGTGACTTCTGGTTAACTAAGTACTACAGAACAGTTTCAGTCGTTAAGAAGTAAGATGTTCAAGAAGTATACAGAATGAAAATAATTCCCATTTCAAATGAATACACATTTAACAATAAAGGCACTATTAGCGACTGTTAGAAGCAGGGAGATCCGAGAGGAAATTTTCCCAGTACTTTCTAGCTGTGATCCTGGGTAAACGTAGAAAACCTCCCTGTTTGACTTTCCTTAAAATATATGACCCTATGACTCTGCCTCTTTGGTTCTTGATTGAAACTGACAAGGCTTCCCAGGACACAGTGTGTTAAGGAAATGTGGGAAGAGAAGTCGAGGTGAATCATGAGTGTGTGGTCCAACGTGCTCCTTGGCACTCAGCATGAGTCACGTGAGTCAGGGAGATGATCTTACAACAGAATCTGCTGAGGCCTGGAGGTGAAAAGAAAATGGCAATCAAAACCAGAACCTGCAGCTGTGCTTCTGAGCTTGTCAGCTGCAAAACGAGAAGCTCTAGGTTACATCAGGAATGGAAGATAAGATTAGGTGAGATGGCTTTGCTGGGAGCTCTTGAGGTTGTGGAAAAAGCAAAGGTGGAAAAGCCCTTTTGGGTTTCTCTTCCCTTCTTTTAGGCTAGCCTAAGGAAAACTTCGCATTGGAAACACCACCTGCAAGAACATTGTGTTTCTTTCACCCAATACAACTGGCTGATTTTTATAATGTAACGCTGAGCATTTTACAAGTGATGAAGGGAAAGCACTACAACATAAGTTCATTTTTCTTGCTAGTTGATGTCAGCTAAAGGCAGTATTTTATTTATGAAAAAAAAATACTTGTTACTATATTTTATAAGGTTTTTAAGTATTATGAAATTGGGGAGTATTGCCCAAACAAAAATAAGCCAGAAGTTAAAAGTATATTTCAGAAAACCAATACATCGAAATTTGCTAATTTGTATTATTAAAAATTTGTAGTAGTTTGATTTTACAAAGGAAGAAATCGAGGCTGTAACGATATTTACTGATTGACAATACTGGCAGGCATGTGTTGTAAGACAGAATTCCCAGTTGCAAACTTTGGAATCCATTCTTTCGGAAAGGAATGTGCTATAGGATATCTGTTTGCCCATTGAAAATTTGAGCAGCTGCTGATGAAACTCAAAGCTAAACTTACTGGAACTTCCTGCTTAACTGGTGTAGGGAGCTCCTACACCAAGTGATGAATACCATAAACTTGACCTTGTGGTGCTGATACCTCTGGGATGCCAGGACCTTGGCCTGAGGCTCTAGGAAATGGACTCCTGCCATTTCCTATGCCAGCAAATGGAAGCTGCCCAAAGAGTATTTCCCCTCCTCTGCTTGCTTCTGAATTGATGACTCAATGCGTGAATCTCATTAGTGAAGCACAGGTCACGTGTGTGGAATCTAGCTGCAATTGGAATTTAACTTTCTCATTTGGGACATTATTAATTATGTAAGAGTACTTCAAAATGTGGAAGAATTAAAGAAAAATGAGTGACCGCTAACATGATAAGTATTTAGGGCAGTTGGGGGAATCAGAATTCCTACCTGTATATGTGGCCCACGGTGTGTTTTCTCAATCATGCTGCATCTGTGCATCCTCAGAATGGCCTCTGCTTCCTGCCAGTGCTTTTGAAATGTGGTTCTTGTACTGGCAGCATCAGTACCACTTGAAAACTTATAGAAATGCAAATTCTTGGGCACTACCCAGATCTACTGAATTGGAAACTCTGGGAGTAGAGCCCAGTGATGTGTGTTTAGCAAGTTCTCCAGGTGGTCCTTAGCCTTTGGAAATCAAGGAGTTTGCTGTCTGCTGCCTTGTGCAATCTCTTGCTTCCTGTTTATCCATTGCTTCCTCGTGAGGGACAGTCCAGCTTTTGGAACTGGAGTTATAAAAGCAACAGAAAACCTAAATAGAAGCCATGATCAATCACTAGCATACTTTTACGTGGCTGTGGCTCCTTTGTGATTCTTACTCATATGAATATGAGGTTTTCATTTATGAGGTTTTATGACATTTTAGTAACTTTGTGTCTTTGAAATATGTCTGATAGGAGATGTGTTCATCTGAGCTTTTATTTTTTAAAAGATGTTTTAGTTACTTCTTTTTGAAAGGCAGAGATTGAGAAACAAAATCAGACTAAGAGCTTTTATTTGCTGCTTCAAATGTCTGCAAAAGCTTGGACTGATGGCTGGGTCTGGTCCAGAGCCAAGAGCTCAGAATATAATCTGTGCCTTCCACATGCAGGTGGCAGGGACTCAACTACTTGAGCTATCATCTACTGCCTTTCAGGGCTCCCATTTGCAGAAAGCCCCAATTGGGAGCTGAGGCAGGACTTAAATTCAGACACTGTGATGTGAGATGAGGGTTCCCTGGTGTTTTAACCAGTAGGTCAAATGCTTGGCCCAAAGTGGGATTTCAAGTGAAGATGATGGAGTTTTCCAGTTTAGAGTTCAGGAGCGTCCCCTTTAATTGCAATTTAGACAATAAATATTTTAACTTGCATGAATACTGGGTGAATTCTCTAGGTTTGATACTCCCTAGTCTTGGAAAACTGAAACCAGTTGCCTCTCAGAGTTGTCATTGGTATGAATTGGAGTTGCCTCTTCTACTCATCTGTGTGTATACTGTGGTACTTCTGAATTTGGAACTATTGATTTGCAATAAATTCTTAGCTATATCCACAGTGAATAGAAGAAGAGGTACTATAGCAATAGAGAGAAAAGTCCTAAGTCACTTACTTATCCATCAAATATTTATCAAGCAATCAGTATTTGGGAAGCATTGTGCAGGTGGTATTCTTTCCTGTAGAACTGGGAAAGAAATTGCAGAACTGAATTATCACCATATGTGTCATGTGTGATTACCTATGCTCAAAGGGTAAGAATCTCATAAAATACTGAACCCCCAAATAAATGACTTAAAGCCTCATGTAGCATGGCCTTTGCAGAAAAGAAAGAAAGGAAAGTGTCTTTGAGGAGCATTGATAGTTACTGAGAGTCTGGTTTGGGCTGAGCCCTTGCTTAGTTACCTTTTAGATACGATTTCAATCAAGCTACAGTTCATTGGAGGGATGTGCACTGTTTAATGAACAGCACTGGAACATAGCCTCACCCAGGTGCTGCCCTTATTTTTAAGGGACTACATTCTACTGGGGGCCTGGCAAGTATAATTTTAATAAAATGATATAAATCTGACCAGAATATTAATCTATAATGTTTTAGTCAGGACTTTAAACTGCATGTATTATTAGCAACAGAGATGGATTTTGGGCATATTTATTTTCTAGAGGTTGGGAAATCCCAGGTAAAGATGTAGGCACAGTGATTTGTTAGGACCTGTTCCCTGGTTCACAGTGTCACCTTCTTGCCGTATCCTCACATGGGGGCAGGGTGGTGCAGCTCTCTGGAGCCCCTTTGACAAAGACACTGGTCCAATTTATGAGAGCTCTGTTCTCAAGGTCTAATCACTGTCTGCTTCCTAAAACTATCACACTGGTGGTTATGATTTCAATGTTTGGATTTTGGTAGAATACATTCAGACTATAGTATGTACCTACAGATACCCTAAGCATAGTAAGTAGTAAGTCAGATGCATGATACACCTGACTCACAGCCCAGGTCCAGTCACAAATGCATCTTTTTGTCAGAATAGATATATGTGGGGCCAAATACTTTATGTAAGGTCAATAGTGTAGAGTATGAGTGTCGGAGAATGAAAAAGTATGGGAAACAAATACAGGTACATTATTTGACATCTACAGAAGGGCTGGCAATGCAGAGTTTGGTCAGCCAGGGGCCTCCCTGTCAACTTGGAACAGTGACAACTTTGGGATACATTACCAGTGCAGTGGGGATCAGAGTTATGGGTTTTTACTTACCAGATCTTTTGGATTGAAAACTACTTAATTGGCACTCTTAAGACACTAAGATAGAGTAACTTTCCAAAGGCTATACAACAGTAAGTGGCAGGGCCGGGATCACCCTGGAGTGGCTGCTGTAACCATTACATTAAGCTCTTCATTTTGAGAACAATTATAGTGGTACACTGCCAGCATCTCAAGTTGGAATATTAGTTCAAGTCCCAGCTACTCTGCTTCCAATCTGGCTACCTGCTAGTGTGCCTGGGAAGGCAGCAGAGGATGACCCAACCCTGCCACCCATGTGGGAGACCTGGATGGGGTTCCTGGCTCCTGGTCTAGCCTTGACTCTGCAGGCATTGGGGGGTGAACCAGCAGATGGAAGATCTCTCTCTCTCTCTCTCTCTCTCTTCCCCCCTCCCCCTCTCCCATTCAGATGAACAAATAAATATATCTTAAACTCTTCAGTTAGCTACTCTAGCCATTCTGTACCAATTTTACTCAGCTTCGTAGAGATTAAGTAGCTTGCTTAGGACCATGTAGTTCTGAAGTGTCAGAGCAAGTTAGACTTAATTCCATATTATTCTATCCATAACACATTTTGGCTAATTATTGTGGCTAATTATTGTCTTATAGAACATTTTTTACTTCAGCTATGCTAATATTCTGGGCATAAATTGTCCAAATGCATGTGGAAAAGATTAAATCTTTAAACACCATAGCTGCAAAGACAACTTGAGTATAGCTGTTAGGGCCAGTTTGTTCTGGCAGACTCTTGAAGTGGACGTATTATAGGCTAGGGGAGTGATAATAAGGGACATTGACATTTGCCAGGATGACTTCAATGCTTTTTGTGTGTTGTTAAAAACAAAAAACAAACAAACAAAAAAACCATTGTGTTATGAAAGAATTGGGGATGGGGGAGAGGAAGAGAGAATGCTGCCATCTGCTGGTTCACTTTACAAATATCTGCAACAGCCAGAGCTGGGCCAGATTGAAGCTGAGAGCCAGGAATTCAATCTAGGTCTCCCACGTGGGAAGTAGGGATCCACATACCTGAGCCATTATCTGCTCATCTTTCCAATATGTACATTATCAGGAAGCTGAAATTGTGGTAGAACCCCAAAAACCTGAGTGTGCTCACCTGACACACAGCAAGCCAATTACTGATAGGAGGATCATAGAAGATATTAGGTATTTAGCAATATCACATATTGCAGTGCCAGTTCAAGGCCCTGCTGCCTTGCTTCTGATCCAGCTAATATACCTAGGAGAGGAGCAGAAGATGACCCAAATACTTGGGTCCCTGCCACCCACATGGGAGACCTGGATGGAGTTCTAGGCTCCTGGTTTTGGCCTGGCCCAGCCCTGGCTGTACTGAATATTTGGAGAGTGAGCCAACAGATGGAAAGAAGATCCTTCTCTGTCTCTCCATTTCAAATAAATAAATGAAATCTTTTTAAACTAGGTATTTATTGCAAAACACAAAGCAAGGCGCTGGACAGCTTTCCCCTAAATCCTGGGTTCCTGGAGGTGCTAATGGTAAAGTTTCTTATAGATTGAAGATGAGGTTGAGAGATGTGTGTTCTGCTGTGTTGATGTGCAGTGTTCTTGGCTTGCCCTTGATGGGCCAGTCACATCATGTTTTTATGGAAATCTTGTGGGTGGCAAAATGGTCTTCAATTAGGTGATGGTGACTTGGTTTTCAGGTCTTGGGGTTCCTGGAAACACTATCAAGACTAGACCTAGCGTTAGGATGTTACTATAGGGAGATAAATGACTTTGTGAGTCTTATGATGAAGGACTCAATAGGTCTAGCTATACCACTCCTTCAATTTAGTGAGATAATTTTAGTAAAATCAGAGCAAGGAAACTTTAAGGAAGGGAGGCTTGGAGACCATGGGAGACAAGTACTTGATAGCATTCAGCATCTACTTTAAAAAACACTGAATAGGGATCACTTTCAGAAGGTAGAGCATAACTGGAACTCAAACCCAGGCACTGTGATAAGGAATTCAGGCATCTCAACTGGCAGATAAACCACTAGGCCAAATATGGACTCCTTTTTGTACATTTTCTAATAAATCTCAGTTTAATATTGGCTCCATCAGTTGAGTGATGCAAACTTTAATTCCTTTGATTTAGAGCATTTCTCTCAAGTTATCTGTCTCTGATGCTCATTGAGCTGAAATGACTTCGAGTTGGGATGGACCAGTTGCCACGATTTCATTGTAAGCATTGACTTGCCATCTCCTTCTCTTGTTTCTGGAGGGTTTGACTCTACGGTCATGGGTGGTGTCAAGTGTACTTTGGGTACTCACTAGAAACCAAATGCTGAAATGACTGCTTGATAGGTTCCTGTGAGACACACATGTCCGCAATATCTTCCAGCAGGACTGGCTGCATAGTTTATGGGGCCCCATACAAAATAAAAAGATCAGGTGCTTTGTTAAAAATGTATTGGGAATTAAGTCATTCAATCAAAAAGATGACCACATAGCATGAAACCCGAAGTGTAAAATTCTCCTGAATGGGAGGCCCTGAGAAAATGTACAGGTCACCCTCGAAGCTAACCCGGGCTTCAGTGAAGTCATATAAGGGAGTGATTCCCAAATATCTGTGTTCTGATGCTATTCTATGGCAAAGCTTTCACTGTAGTAATATAATTAAAAATAAAATTATAAAAAAATTAAAAAATGAATTTACTTTGGTACAATTTTTGAAGTCCATACATATTTTTATAATACTTTCCATGATTTTTTTGAAAATCTTTTATATCTTCAAGAAGCAACATATTTAAAATTCATAATAAAATAGTTTTTTATGTTCTTAGTGTGTACCAAAAGTTGTTAAAAGAAACAACTGTAAGAAAATAGTTTCTCTATTCCATATTCAAAAGATATTTTCTATCTCATTTTCATCATTCCCCTTCCATATAAGGATCCACAAAATAAATCTTCCTAGGACTTGATGCCAGCAAATCTTCCCCTCAAATGAGCTTGCTTGCAGCCAAAGAGAACTGCAAACTATTACAAAATTTAACTGAATGCTAAATTTGATCTTCAATTGCAGAACTGTTTTATACCATTTCAAGGATCTTTCCTTCTAATGGTTTCTTTGAAATATCTGTGTTTTAACTGCTGTTACTTTGTTTCAGATGTTTTCATTGTGAAAAATTTCAAACCTATTTTTAAAGTATTAGATTGATTCCATATTGTAAATAGTAAAGAATATTAGACACTGAGTGACAAGAGTTATGTGTGCAGATAAATGTTTTGATGAGTTTATAGAGCTTTATTATCTGGAAGGGGTAAGACTCACTTCAAACTTAGGTACTTTATCTCATTAAACCTTCTGTGTTTTATCAGCATGTTTCTCTTAGGATGTTGCCAATTGGTAGTACTAGAACAAAGAGGAGGATGACTATTTCTTGATGTAATTGTTAATTCCAGATTTTGCAGCTTTGACAATCAGACTGTCATTCTTTTTCCTTGGATTTTTAGCCAGTGAAAAGTATTACTTCTTTCTTTTCTGAATAGAAACTTTCTTAAAATTGCAGTTACAAACATGAAAAGTAATGCTGCTTTCAGCCTAGAAATGTGTAAGCAAAAATGTACCTGTCTTAGGAATACTGAGAAGAGAGACTCTGGTTTGCCTCTTACCTCCCTACATCTTAAACATACTGCTTCACAAAAATTTCCTTTCTTTTAATCAATTACTTATGGATAATTAGGTCAAAATTCTGGAAGCTCTGTTTTATATTTTTTTATTGTTATTATTTGAAAAGCGTAGTGATATAGATAGAAAGCCAGAGAAAGACTACTACTTTCTACTGGTTCATTCCCCAAATGGCCACAAGAGCCAGAGCTGGACTAGGGCAAAGATAGGAGCTCAGAACTACATCTGGGTCTCCCCCATGGGTAGCAGGGACCTGAGTAATTGGGCCATGCTCCTCTGACTTCCCAGGGTAGCAGAGCAGCTATGACTCAGTCTGGTACTCTGGCTTAACCCTCTTCACGAGTTGGCCCCTCTACATTCTGGAGCAAAGCTGATGTGCCTTTTTACTATTAATATCATTATGATTGCAGTGGAATATACTTAAGTAAAGTAAATGGTGGCTACACATTTCAAAGAGAAGGAACTTACTTAAATGAGTAACCTATGTGGTAAAGGTTGTTTATACATTACTTTATTTCATTTGTATCATAACTTCATGAATAAGTACTATCTCCATTTTTATATATTTCAAAAGTGGGACCCAGAGAAGTAAATTTCTCAGTAGGTCACAACTACAGTTTGCAGAACTAGAATGTGCCTGCAGATCTTTACAATCCTATCTGATTCTGAAGACTGTACACTTTTTCTTCACCACACTCTTGGGTAATGCTGCTGTAAATTGAGCTGGATGCTAAAGGTGGTGAGGAGGCTTGCCAGGAGGGCACTTGGAAGTTGATGAGGTTGATTCTGTATTACTGGTTTGTTGTCACCAAGCCAATCCTTACTGTGCAAAGACTTCCCAGAAGAGTTACTTTCCTAGAACTTCAGAGCTCATTGGAGATGACACTGTCATCTTTGACAAAAACAAAGTTAGGAAGCCTCAGATTTGAGAAGGTCCTTTTCTCTCATCTAGTAACATATGGCTGTGAGATCTGATGTATTTATTCATTTGATATTTTTTTAACTATACAAAATACTGTGCCATCCTGGAGATGCTGTACTGTAGTAGGGAAGCAGCAAACAGTCACATGTGTTCATTGTTGTGACACATACTTGTATTGAGTAATTTGAATTGTGATAAATGGTGCATTTGATAAGTGCAGGGTGTTAGGAGTGAAAAAGAACCAACCAGTTTGTAGTAGAGTGGTAGGTAGCTAAACAAAGGAAATGGGATTGGCTGAGCATTCCAGGCAGAGGGTCCAGGAAGTTTACAGAACAGGCACATGCATAGAAGTAGCACATCCACCAGGTGCAAGGGAACAGGATAAGAGGGTTGCAACTACTTGGTTAATGGTGATGCTCTGAACCCTGTCATTTGCCAAAGACTTTTGTTGACACATAGTGAAAAGTTAGCATAGTGTACTGTGTGGAGTAGGGACTGCATGCATTTTTCCTGAATTTTCAAATTATTTATTGCTGTGTAACTATTTCTAATCTTAGATTAGATGAATCCCCAACAACTTACTATTGGTATCTCAAGGTTGTGTGAGTTGGCCAGGCTCACCTACTGGTTTCAAGAAGCTCGACTAGATGCTGTGGAGCTTCTTGTGATCTAGTCTTGTAAGTAGCAGAACTTGACTTTTTTGAAAGTCTGTGAAAACATCTCTGAAGTCAACTTAGAGTCAAGAGAAAGGAAAATAGATTTTAATTCTTGGCTTGAGAATTTGCAGGTCACATTGCAGGTGAGGACACGGGGAGAAATACCTTGTTGCTACCACTTTTGGAAAACACAATCTGCCCTGCTGAGTAAAAGGGTTGGGGTGTCAGTCAGGCCTGAAATACTCCTTGAAGGACTGGGTTATTGGCTCCTTAAAATCCCGAGGATCTGATTTGTTTCATGTTTTAGGAGCTGCCCAGATTAGAACTCATTTGGATTAATTTAGTCTCTGACATGGCATTACATGCACAACATTGCCAAGTCATTCTGATCAACTTACTATTCTTAGCCTCATTTAAAAAAAAGTATTAAGAATAAAGATTATGAAAGGTGATTTGTCAGCTACTTTATGTTGTGGTACAAATGGCAATGATTGTTTCATGTGTTCGACACACAGCAATAATAATGATAGCAATACTTAGGGTACGTGTTTACCAGAAACTATTCCACTAGCCTAAGGACTATTGTTAAACTGATGATAGCACAAGGGGCAACTTCCTGCCAAGCAGCATGCCCCATTAATGGGAATATAAATACCAAGAGAAACAGGTGCTGAATGTTTTCCTCATGAGTTTCAACTCTAAGAAAGCAGTTGGACATTCATCAGATAGTCACAGAAATATGAAATTATATCTTGGACACAAACCATAATGGGGAGAAAGACGATTTGGCTTTAAGAAGATACACAGTACTTTGTGCCAGGCATGAGATAATTTTAAATAGGTAGATGACGGTTCCCACCCCGGATACTATGCAAAGACTGTAAGTTGGGTGAGTGGTTTGGGGGGCTTTAGAGTGACCTAAATAATAGTTAGCTTCTGGCTATATAAACTTTAGAAAGGAGCTGAAATACAGATTTGTTGATGATGAAATTGTTTCAAGTGTATTTTTGTGGGCTTTACTCCTTGTGGTTTTAATTTGAACAAAAAGGATTGAAAGATCGTGGAAATTGCTGAAAAAGTCATTTGTAATGAATTCTGCCTTTTTCATGACAAAACTTCCCACTTTACCCTTCTAGAAATTAAATAAAAATTAATTTTTCTTTCTGTTGTGTAAGTTACAGAGAAGTGGGCCCATTCCAAGAAGTAATAAGGGAAGCCGATTCTCTATTCTTCTTCCTAAAAAAACTCATAAATATATTTAAATGCATCTCGATACACTATCAAAAGTTTTAAATTTGTAGTATATGTAGGAAGATTGGGCTTTGAACTTTTAAAAAAGGTTTATTTACTTGAAAATCAGAGTGAGGCCGGCGCCGCGGCTCAATAGGCTAATCCTCTGCCTGCAGCACTGGCACACCAGGTTCTAGTCCCGGTTGGGGCGCCGGATTCTGTCCCGGTCATTCTTCTTCCTGTCCAGCTCTCTGCTGTGGCCCAGGAGTGCAGTGGAGGATGGCCCAAGTCCCTGGGCCCTGCACCCGCATGGGAGACCAGGAGAAGCACCTGGCTCCTGGCTTCGGATCAGCGTGGTGTGCCGGCCGCGGCGCGCCAGCCACAACGGCAATTGGGGAGTGAACCAACGGAAAAGGAAGACCTTTCTCTGTCTCTCTCTCTCTCACTGTCCACTCTGCCTGTTAGAAAAAAAAAAAATGAAAATCAGATGAGAGAGCTAGAGGCAGATTTTTGTTCTGCTGATTAACACCCCAAATGGCTGCAATAATCAGATTTGGGTCAGGCAGGAGCCAGGAGCCAGAAACTTCATCTTAGTCTCCCACATGGGTGGCAGGGATCCAAGTAGTTCTGCCATCATTCAGTGCCTTCCCGGGAGCATTAGCAGGAAGCTGGATCAGAAGCAGAACACCTGGTACTTAAACCAGCACTCTGATATGAAATGCTGGCTTTGCAAGCGACAGCTTAACTCGCCAGAATGCCAGCCCTAGGACTTGAATTTTACTGATGCCTTTTATTAACCAAACATTCTTGGGTGGTTGTACTTACCACTTAAAAAAAAAAAAGTTGTATTTATTTGAAAAAATAGTTGTGAGGGGGAGAGAAAGATTTCTGTCTTCTGTCTGCTTATTCACTCCCTAAATGTCTACAACCACCAGGGTTGGGGCAGGCCAAAGGCAGGAGACAGGAGCTACATCTGGGTCTCTCACATGGATGGCAGGGAACCAGGTACTTTGGTGGTCCTCTGCTGTCTTCCCAGGTTCTTAGACTGGAGCTGCTTTGGAAGCAGAACAGCCTGGACAGTAACCAGTGCTCCTGTATGGGATGGTGATGTCACAACCCACAGTTTAACATGCTGTGTCACAGTGCCAGCCCCTGTACTTACCACTATTGAGCATAAATTTCCACATTTGAAAAGTGGGGTGATGATACCTTTCTATCTAAATTAAAGAACACTAAAGCATTATAAAATTATTTTATAATTATCAATTAATACTTATTTGGCATTAATTGGAACTGATTTTTATGAGTATATTTTATATATCCACTTAAGATAAATTATTGATGGCAAAACTATGTTGGAACTTCAGATAGGTTGTTGTTGGAATTAAGGCTGTTTTGTGTGTGAATCATTTTTTGCGTAGTCTTTTAAGTAAGTTAATATGTTTTGGGTGTTAATGGTTTCAGTGACTAATTGTCTCATTTTGCTCTGATAGTAATTTTAGGGTAATACACAGAGAGTACTTGTTATCCATTAGTAAAGTTGGGTATGGAGCAAAAATTTTACAACATGTCGTTTGCAGATATTTACCTGAAAAAAACTAGTTTGCATTGAAATATTTCTTGGGCTTAATGGTGCCATTTTCTCCTACATGTGTTATTAACTTCCACAATGGGCATTTGTTGCTGAAATATAATGGAAATACAACACTGACTCATTTGAAGATGAAATTAATCCTGGTTTTGAGTATATTAGAAGTAAAAAAGGTCATGCAATGTTTTCATATAATTTTGTCATATAATAACTAAAATTTATCTTTCTTTGGACCTTTTAAAATATTTCTCAAATAATTTTTCTTCTAGTTTTAAGAGAATGCTATTAACCCAATTTTAAACTATTCATTATAAGAATAGTCATCTTTTGATTGGCTGCTTTTTGGTACTAATTATCCTACAGTGTAGAGCACCTATTTTATATTAAACTGGATGCCAGGCTCAAATTTAACAGAAAGTTTGGAAAGATGGTAGAAAGCAAGAAATAAAATTCTGGGGCAGGTGTTAGGCACAACGAATCAGATGCCACTTGAGACATCTGCATCTCATGTCAGAGTGCCTGTCTTTGAGCCCCAGCTGCATTCCGAATTCCTGCTTCCTGCTAATGTGCACCCTGGAAGGTAACAGGTTATAGATCAAGTGACTGGGTCCCTGCCACCCATGTGGGAGTCCCAGATGGAGTTCCTAGTTCCTCACTTGGGTCTTGCCCAGCCTCAGATGTTATGGGCATTTAGGGAGTAAACCATGGTTTGAGAGCTCTCTCTTTGCCCCTCTGCCTTTCAAATAAATAAAAAGAAATTGTGAAAAATTAAATTCTGAAAGCTATAGTTATTTTGGGAATTTTAACACATGTATTCTGTTTTTATTTGTGTTTATTTATACTATATTCTCTCAAAAGCTGTTCATTAGAAATATTTATATGTGTAATGTGATCTATCACAATTGAGATTGTAATTTCTTTTTTTAAAAAAAGATTTATTTATTTATTTATTTGAACGTCAGAGTTATATAGAGAGAGGAAGAGAGGCAGAGAGAGAAAGAGGTCTTCCATTCCACTTGTTCACTCCCCAAATGGCTGCAGCATCCGGAGCTGGGCCGATCTGAAGCAAGGAGCTTCTCCTGGGTCTCCCACATGTGGGTATAGGGACCCAAGCACTTGGGCCATCTTCTACTGCTTCCCCAGGCCATAGCAGAGAGCGAGATCAGAAGTGGAGCAGCTGGGACTCAAACTGGCACCCGTATGGGATGCTGGTACTGCAGGCAGCGGCTTTGCCTGCTATGATTGAGTGTTGGCCCCATTTTGTTTTAATGTTTACATATTTGAAAGATAGAGTTAGAGAGGGAAGGAAAGCTAGGGACTCGAACCCGTCTATATGGGATGCCGGAGTTACAGGCAGCAGCTTTTCCCGCCACGCCACAGTGCCGGCTCGTAATTTCAATAAACAGCATTTTTCTGTAGGGACTGGGAATTAAGGGGGACAATAGTAATTGAAGATGAACCAGGGAGGACTATAAAATATAAATATGAATTTTTTTTTACAATTTTACTTCACTTTACCATTTCCTTGTTCCAAATATTGTAGTTTAAATCACACCTTGATTTTTATTCACTCAGATACATGGTTCACCAAAAAGATCATCAAGATTAGAATTATCTGGGCTACTTTGTAAAAGTAGTGATACTCAGGCTCCACCCCAGTCGGTTAAATTGGCATCTCTGGAGCTTAGGGCCCAGGCCTGGCTGTTTTAAAAGCACGCCCAGTGGCTCTAAATCAGACCATAGCTGTGAGGCCCGACTGGAGACCCTCACACAGCACCCTCTCAGAAATGAACGGTGGCTGCTCGTTAGCAACTCTGCATCTTCTGAAGCCTGTTGGTTCATAAATATCTGTGGTCTGGCTCCATTCTCCTCTCGCAGCTTTTTCTCCTGTTGCTCCCACTTAGGAGATGTAAGCCTCATTATTTAGAGTACAACTGGCCCCAGGGATGCAGTTTTAGCAAGATTCCAGCTTGGCTGCTAGTGTTGACTGGATCACATTCTACAGAGCCAAGCGTTTTGTTTTTCTCTCAAGCAACTTGAGACTTTATATCATCGAAGATGGGCAATGGTGAACCAGCTATCTGATTTTCTCCCTACTCTGTGACCCTAGTGAGGCTTTTAGCTGTCATATATGGCCCTTGACATGGAACAATATGAGATCATGGTGGGGATATTGCTGATTGTACATCAAGGAGCTGCCTAGGTAGTCTGTGAAGTGAAAAGACCCAACTGCTGAGAATGATAAAGCTGCCAGAAGCAGCTTTGGTGCTGAAGCCTGGAAACTTCTCCGCCTTGTTCACTGCTGGGTTGCTGGCTCCTAAAGCAGACCAACCACAGAATAGGCACATCATGCAAACTTGTTGAATGAAGGCACAAAACATCAAACATGTAAGTGCTGAATGGATCTGGGGAAGGCTATTAAATGTTAGTCTTAATGATCATTATTCTTATTTATAGAGTGCTTTGGCTACAAATCAGTGAGCTAAGATGACACACAGGCCTGGGTACACACATATACATGCACACACAAATACAATATATTGCCTGTTTAAAATTCATAATCCTATTAAGTATTATCCTCATACCATAGGAGGGGAGACCGGTTAACAACCAGTTAATAGCAAGATTGGCATTAAGGATCAAGTCTTCTGATTCCAAGCCTGCATAATAAAACCACTGTTAGATACCAGTAATGCCTCTTTTTGTGTCTCCAGGATCAGACGCCTTGAACACCCTAGTGAAAACCAGTCATGCTAATGGAAGTTACTAATACCCTGCATTTTTTCCTTTACTGCCTTTCTCAGAGTAGAAATTCCTTGAGATGTGAGATGTTGTTTCTGTTTACCACATTAATACCTAGAGAGTGTTCAGGTACATGGTAAGTGCTTGGTGGATGAGTGAACAATTGAACCCACTCTCACCTTCAGTCTCCAAATATTTAGCTCCACCATCCAAATATTCAGTTAGGACATCTGGGCATTACCTTTGACCCATTGTCCAACCACACTTCTCATAGTTGGACTGGTTATGTTGATTCAGAAATATTACTTCAATCCTTCTTTCCCTCAGTTTCTATGTTACCATAGTACTTAGATTTTTTTTTTTTTAACTATGGTTTTGCAGTAGCATTCTAAACCATTTCCCTACCTTGAGATTCCCTCTGCTGTGTTCCATAAGACTTTATAATACCTTGATTCTCAGTTGGGAAAATACTTGTTCCCCTAGATGAACGTGAGCGGTATCTGGACACTTTTTTTTTTTTTTTTTTTAGAGGAAGGGTTTATTGTCAGGTGGGGGAAGCCTGACAGGCGGGGGTGTGTGTGGGGGAGGGTGTCAAGACAGAGAGATCAAGAGAGAGCACCTGTGTGGGAAGAAGGTCCTATTATACCTTTGCAGGGGGCAGTGAAATGGGAGCAGCAGATCCCGTTAGGGTGGCAGGGAGGGTGTTGGAGCTGACACCTGTGGTTGGGCCATTTGGTCACCTGACTTCCAGCACTGGTGGCAGGGGCTAGAGCCTAGGATGGTGTCAGGGTGTAGATTGTGCCATGGATAAGACTACACCATTTTACTAACATTCCCCCCTTCTGTTTTTTAAGAAAGTAAGTGTTAAGGCATTCGGATCTGGCTGAAGAGCCCATGAGAGTATTTTAGGCATGGAAAGCCAAGACACTCTGGTAAAAAACAAAAACAAAAACAAAAAAAACAAGCCTACATGAAAGATCTCTGTGAGTGAGATCCCAGTGGAAAGAACAGGCCATCAAAGAAGGAGGTACCTTTCTCTGAAGGGAGGAGAGAACTTCCACTTTGACTATGACCTCGTTTAAATAAGATTGGAGTCGGCGAACTCAGAATGCTTCCATAGCCTTGGCAACTCATGACAAGAGCCTAGGGTGATTACTGACGCCATAAATAAGAGTCAGTTTGTTAAGTCAACAACAGGAGTCACTGTGCACTTACTGCTCATGTAGGATCTCTGTCCTTAATGTGTTGTACAATGTAAATTAACAGTATAACTAGTACTCAAACAGTATTTTATACTTTGTGTTTTGGTGTGGGTGCAAACTGTTGAAATCTTTACTTAATATATACTAAATTGATCTTCTGTATATAAAGAGAATTGAAAATGATCTTGATGCCAATGGAATGGGAGAGGGAGTGGGAGATGGGAGGGTTGCGGGTGGGAGGGAAGTAATGGGGGGAAAAAGCCATTGTAATCCAAAAGCTGTACTTTGGAAATTTATGTTTATTAAATAACAGTTAAAAAAGAAAGAAAGCAAGTGTTGTATAGGATTACTTTAGCCCCCAAAGTCCAGGAGGGGTGGAGGAATGATGATCTGTCTTTAGATCTACTTTCTACTGACATGGGGGCAATGAGTTACTCTCTGTGGGCGTAGGGCTATATCTCAAGCTGCAATCTCCTGGGTGGGGGCCAAGTATATCCCTGTAGCAGCATTTGGTTGACTGCCTGGTTGGTGAAGGCTTTGGTTCATTCCGTTATCACCTCCTGTAAACACTTAAACAGACAAGCTAGTATCAAGACCAGGGTGAGAATAGCAGCCAATGGTCCTAGAAGTGGTATGAACCAAGTAATGAAAGGATTTTATAGAGGGGAACTCAAGGGGTCTCTGGACCCTCGTGAAGACTGTTTGATGGATGTGGTCTGAAGCTGATCCCAACCAAGACTGGGAGAAAGGTCACCTGTCTATTGCGGATATAGGGGTTTGTAGAAAAATTCTGAACAATCATACAACATTAGGTGGGGGAGGGGACCATCAACACCCATGGGTCAGGAGTAGAGCCATTGGTGGTAGAGTAGAGGTTATGATTACAAAGAAATGAGGCCCCAGGTGGACTAGACAGGGTCTGGAACAAAGGACAGAGTCATTACTAGAGGACCTAAGAAAGCTGCTGTTGAAACCACGAATAAGTTTTCCAATTGAGAGGCAAATAAAAACTGACAGAAGGGACCTGATAATAATCTGGTGGGCTTTAAGGCCTTGTCAGTTACGAGGCTCAAGACCTATCTATCTCTTCACATGGGGTACATTATAAGGGAGGCGTGAACCTCTTTAGTAAGGTGCCCTGTTAACTTCCATTACCGAGCTGGCCTGGCAGGAGAGCTGGCCAGGTAAAGGCAGGGGGTATCTCTAACAAGAAATTTACAGTTCTGCCTGCAATGTTGCTGACCCTACTTGGCCATTCTCTCAGCCGTGGTGTTACTTTGGTAGCTGAGCCAAGTGAAGGCTCTTCAGCTTAGAGCCAAGAAGATCTGTGGCTCTGACCTGGGCATCCTTCGACTCCAAGGAGGTTCCATTTCCAGTGATCAACTCTTGGCTGGCAGAGCTGCCAGGGCTCTTCATAAGTGGACTTCTGCTGAAGCCCTGGCTTTCCACATGGAAAGCTACTGCAGTGGACTGGCCTGTTGTGTCTCCTTGATGGCAGATCACTGTGTAGAGCAGCCATTAATTGGCCTGCCACCTATTACATTGCTGCTGCCTAGCTTTCTCTTCCTCATGGTTTTTGTTAAAGCCAACCAGAGGAAACTTTTAAGAAGATGCAAGTCAAGGGGGTGCTCATTCCCATCTCTAAGCTTTGGTGGCCTAAACTAGAAGTCTATAATCATAGACATGTTCTGATAGTGGTTTTTCTGTGAGGTAGACAATGCCCATGAGGAAAGCTATGACTTCACTTTAACATCAAACATGATGACCATCTTATATATAAAATTTGAAGTCGTTAGTAAAACTTTATGTCCTTTCATTTGGTTTGAAAAGGGAGGTTTTGCCTGTTTACTGTGCCCATGACTAAGTAAACCTGGCTGTGAAATCATAATTTAAGCTCTCATTTTGGCTACAGAAAAATGTTAGCTATCCCTTTTATAAAATCTAAAGATAAAACTGTACATCCTGGAGAGTCCTGAAGGACTGAAGTATAGAGTCAGTTTCCCATCTTGAATAGAATAGAGAAGTGAGGGAACAAGTCAGGCTTCCCAGATTGCTTGCTGACAATAACAATATCAAATGAAAACTTAGCAAGCGATTTAACTGTTAATTAATGACTTAAGAAAACATTTACCAGAAGGTCCAACGCCTTCTATAAATTTCAAGACAAGAGTACATGTATTTGGAAACAGCGCTTAAACATCTAACACAAGTGTAACTTGTTTGACCAGCTATCCCAAGTATAAACATGTCAATAAATTTAAAACATCTGGTACAGAGAATTAGGTCACATGAAACAAACAAAAAGTATCTTTGATTAACTTAGCAATTTATATTTATGAGCAATATTTTGTCTATAAGCCAATTAAAACAGTTCTTAATAAACTTTCCCATGTATACATACAATATGTGCACATGGGTAAAATAGCACACAAGATAGTGCAATAAGGCAGCTTCCATAATTGTTTCCTAAAATCTTGAGCTGTTTTTTAGATTACCATCAACCAATTAGAATTACTGTCTGCTTTTAGTAATGTGAATTAACCCTACTTTTTCTAAGTTGGAACCTGGAGCACAGTGTTTGCTTTATCTGCTTACAGAACTGTCCTCCAGTATTGAACACAATAGAGATTAGGGGAAAAGAGGTCTTTTGGAACCTAAAAGGACACATTTAAACACAGAATCAACAACGTTTTAACTTCATGAGCAGTAACTGATTTTTAGAGGGTGTGGAGAATACAAAACTGTGGATAACAATGGCTTTAAGTAGCCATGTTTTAAAATTATAAACTCATTAGCCAACAAGAAGAGGCACTTGATTATTCCATGCAATATTTTTGAAAGCACCTGTAGGATTTTATAAAACATCCCTTTAAGGCATCTGGGCCTTTATCATTAAAATAACCATCATGTCTGGTAACACAAGATCATTAAACTTTTAATCTTTTGGACGTTTGGATCAGTAGCATTTAACATTATTGTAACTTTAAATTTAGCACTGCCTCAATCTTGACAGTACCTGTAATATAATCCAAGTAGCCTGATTAGTTAGTATCTCTACAAGAAGAGAAACATACTTTTTGGTATTCCAGGGACCCAACAGGAAATATCAAAGTCCGAGAATTTGGAACTTTAATTTGTGTGTGTGTGTGTGTTTGGGGGGGGGGGGGATGCCTGTCAAAGATGCCAAGGAGGTTTAAAATACATGGTAGAAATAGGATCCCTTAATATCATGACATAATATAGACCAGATTTGATCAATGTTAGGTTTAATGGGGAGAGCATCCCCATTAAGTGTATGTTGAGTGTATATTCAAACAAACCTTAACTTTAAAAAAAATATCTATTTATTTGAAACTCATAGTTACACAGAGAGAGAAGGAGAGGCAATGAGAGAGGTCTTCCTTCTGATGGTTCACCCCCCAGATGGTTGTAACAGTCGGAGCTGCACTGATCTGAAGGCAGGAGCTTCTTCTGGGTCTCCCAGGTGGGTGTAAGGGCCCAAAGACTTGGACCATCTTGTACTGCTTTCCCAGGCCATAGCAGGGAACTGGATCAGAAGAGGAGCAGCTGGGACTAGAACCGGCGCCCATATGCAGGCAGTGGCATCAGCCCCACAAACCGTGACTCTCAAAACTCAGTTGTTCCTAAACAGTCAGAGCTTAATGGAACAGTAAAGAACATGGTAAATTACTTTAACAGTATTCTCTTTGGCCATTCAAAAATTGGAAATAAAATCTTAAATTTAAGAGCTAGTGCATGGAATTATATCACATAACTTGGAACAGTGTTAACAGAGTCAGGACTAGGGAAGAGAGAATAGCTTCCTTGAGCAGGCTAGAAAACTGACAGAGTCACTAATTAAACAAAACTATCAAAAGGAGATGCTGCAGGTTTTAAACAGATTTTTAAGATGATTTAAAATATTTACTAACATTTATGCATTGCAGAAACCTCATTGCTGTAGCAGATGATCGGATTCGAGTTCTATGTCAAAGAAAAATAGACTGATAGAAGACAACATATTCTAAATAAGATAACACATCAAATTTCAAACTTAGTTACTTTCAAGTGGGTGTTGAACTATTTTCATATGGATAATTTATGAAAACATTAGCAAACCCAAATAGTTTTTCTTTAGAATATAAGGTGTTAAGTGTACCAGCGTTTACATTTAGACACATTTATATCATTTGCCTTTGCTCAATTTACATTTAGCATTTACACCTAGATGACTGAGTATGCTGGTATTATATCTCTAACTGAATTAAGGTCAAAATTGAATTCATATGGAATTCTACTGTTGGACCTCTCAGTTGTAGAGATGCCCACTTGCTCGAGAGGACGCCCAAAAATCCAGACTCCAGACCAGTTGATGCAAAAAGCATGAGGTATTTATTGTACGTTTGCGCAAACGGGCCCCCACCTAAGGCGGTGAGGAGCCCTGAGCGGCAGTTTCACACAGGTTATATAGTCAACAAATTAGCATATGGGATTGGCCGGTTCGGAGGGACAATTAGCATACCGGAGAGTGCTGAGGAGAGTGCTGAGGAAACCAGCTGAGGAGAATGCTGAGGAGAGTACTGAGACTCTCCGAAGGGGAGTGGCAGCTCTGCTCTGGGCATGCCTAGAGGTTCTCTAAAGGGGATAGACTTCCCAGAGAACGTGCCCGCTGGACCCTGGGGAACATCTAACCTCTTAAGAAGCCCCTGATATCTGCCCAGGCCTAGTTTCTTGTCCCTCTCCCCCCATAAGGGTCCTTCACTACTACTTTTATAAAACTCTAGCTATAAATCAGTGACATTAAATCAGAGACTGCAATATCCACCTTAGGGGCTGTAATGAGTACTGATGACCCATTGCTGTTTCTTCAAGTACTGATCACACATTGCTCTATCATCAGAAACCTGTTAAAACAAATTGCAAAATAAGTTTGGCAAGTTACAAAGTGATTTTTTTTTAAAGGCAGTGATCTTCCTAGATTCAAAGAGAAAAATTCCTTTAAACCCAATGTCCCATTACAGCTGAACCAAATTCTCGGGCATTATATTATTATTTACCAAAAACATCTTTTTAGATTCTAATGGAATCTGAGTCTACTTTTCATTTTAACCAAAGAACACCTAGACCAATGATGCCCTAGTCAGCAGTCAGCTACTTGGGACTGCCTCTGAAACAAAAGTTCAGGCAGCTGCCAGACAGGTCTCAAGGTTACTGTAGGCTCAGGACCAATGTGCCAAG
Source organism: Lepus europaeus (assembly GCF_033115175.1). NCBI lineage: Eukaryota > Metazoa > Chordata > Mammalia > Lagomorpha > Leporidae > Lepus > Lepus europaeus. The sequence goes on along the minus strand of NC_084836.1, from coordinate 43,284,229 downwards.
GCCAAGAAGTCCACTGGAGATTGCTCACCATTATGTTAGGTTTAATGGGGATAGCATCCTTCAGAGTGGATGGACACCCCTCTGTTGGAAAGAGATTTTTAAAGAGGAAAATCTGATAGTTGACAGAGTAAGGGGCAATTAGGGAAAAGGAGATATGTCTGGAAATATTAATTAACCTGGTGAACCTGCTGGTTTGAAGCTCCAGTAGTCTTCATCCTTATTTCACATAGGTTGGGAGAGAAATATTTGGGAAATAAATGGGACTAGGAAATCTAGTTTGTAGAGATTGAGGAGATTTGGTAAGGTCAGTTACAAGGTGGGGACAAAACCCATCAGAAGACCTGATAATCCTGTCTGGCTTGTTCATGATAAAACAGAAGGGTGGGATAGAAGCTTGAGAGCTCCAGGAATGGAATTTCTACACCCTCACTATTCTTATTGTAAAATTGGAACAGGACGGGAAGGGGCACAGACCAGTTGGAGGCTGAAGGCCAGAGAGTGAAGGCGTGGAGACAGGGCCTGTTCCCAATCTCGCTTTTGCTTCTCTGAGAGGAGGATCATAGATAAGACAGGGAGAGTAGGCTTTGGACAAGGGCTGGTTCTGACATAAGGTTGGAATTCCTGGGCAGGACAGGGAGAGCTGGAGCAGCGAATGTAGAAGGGGTTTTGACTTTTTAGCGAGAGCTTTGGAAGTTGAGAAAACTTGAGCCAGAGAAGATTTAGAGCTGAGATAGGATAAAGTTTAGACATAGGAAAGTTTCTTCCACTTTCCTGAATGCTCACAGAAGTGATAAAGACCTTGAATAGTGTCAGGGTCAAATGTGGACTGGTTGTCGAGGTAGGAGACAACCGAGAGGAGGGTTGGATGGAATGCTTTGAAGAAGCTCCCGTGGTGACCTGTAGAGTTGGATTGGTGAATATTGGGCATACCTGAGATCACAGCCATCTGACAGGAGGATGTGGGAACAGAGGGTGGGATCATCACCCATGCACCCACTGGAGCCCAGGGCTTAGCCCGTAGAAGGGAAACAGGGGGTTGAGTCATCACCCAAACCCACTGTTGCCTGGACACAGTGTCTATAAGAGGGACAAGGCCATAGCAGTTGTGGTGCCTGGTACCAGGACTTCAAGGCGAAATCAAGTAGAACTACAACCTGTAGAAAGTCACATTGAGAGGATCCCTCTCCTGCCCCCGTCTTACCTCATGAATTTGAAAGGTTCGTGTGTGGATGGAGAGCACAGAGCATTCGGTGGCAGAGGTCTTGAGGTGTGCTTTGTGGTTGGCAGAAATCCAGGACCACAAAGCCACTCAGCTCCTTGAGGGGAGAGTAAGGTCTATGAGAGAGCCTGGATCTGAGTCATGGTGCCACTGTAAGACCACTACAAGACCACTGCAAATCACAACAAACACTGGAGTTAGAGGAAAGATTTATTGTCAGGTCGGGGAAGCCTGACAGGTTAGGGGGAGAGGGAGAGAGAGTAAGAGAGAGTTCAAGAGAATGGAAACCTTTTTGGTTGTTGCAAGCAACAACTGGCGTGAAGTTGGGAGGAACTATGTTTGCCACTCAACATCCTATACTACACAGTGCAACTCCCAATAACAAGGAATTTCCCAATTCAAACACCAGTAGTGTGGATATTAAAAACTCCCTGTCTAGGCCGGCGCCGTGGCTTAACAGGCTAATCCTCCGCCTTGCGGCGCCGGCACACCGGGTTCTAGTCCCGGTTGGGGCGCCGGATTCTATCCCGGTTGCCCCTCTTCCAGGCCAGCTCTCTGCTATGGCCCGGGAAGGCAGTGGAGGATGGCCCAAGTCCTTGGGCCCTGCACCCGCATGGGAGACCAGGAGACCTGGCTCCTGGCTTCGGATCAGCGCAATGTGCTGGCCGCAGCGGCCATTGGAGGGTGAACCAACGGCAAAAAGGAAGACCTTTCTCTCTGTCTCTCTCTCTCTCACTATCCACTCTGCCTGTAAAAAAAAAAAAATAAAAAATAAACTCCCTGTCTAGAGAAAGCATTTTGTAATCTCATTGTGGATTGTCAGACTCTTACATGACTGCTGAATCTGGTAAAATACAAGGTTCACAGTATAGCATGTGACATGTGTTATGATTTGCCACCTACTTACCATTTTGCCTACATCTCAGGATTTGCCTTAAATATGGGCTTAAAATCCAGGCATGTGAGATAATTCTTTTACTCTCAAAAGATTCCTTATTTTCTACTTTTCATTTGTTCATTCTCACTCAGTCTTCTGAGATGTCCTCAAACTACCCTAGATGGAGTCAGTCAAAGACTAGTGAGACCCTTTTGTGTGTATGGGCACTAAGGAGGCAGAAGTGGATGAAGTAACCCTGATCCTTCCCTTCTGGGACCTTGTAATTGTCATCTATTGTAGCTGGGTATTCCTCCTTTAGAACACCTAGAGCTTCTACTTTATCATTGTTAGTCTTACATTTTGGAGTTTAGACTTTTCTGATTACTGCTTTATTGTAATAATTTACTCATTCCCCTACTCCCCATGTAGACTAGAAGTTTTTAGAAAGGCTTACATAGAGTTATGTATGATATTTTTGCAAGATATTTTGTAAGTGATGTTATATATTGATTTCATCAAATTGGTGGTAAACAATATCTACTTATTCCGCTTGTGATGCTTAGACTGGATATATACAGTTGGAGATGACAGCCTGATCTCTTCCCATCAAATTTGCACCTAATGTTGTTACCTCTCAGTGATGACTGTTACCAAATCAGTTATTTTGTTAGATGTTGAAAAATGGCAGCATTGTAATTTTTCTGCCTGCATTTATATTTCTTTCATGGTTTATAGTTCAAATACGAATAGCATAATTTTTTGCACAAATATCAAATTTTAAGTTTTTCTTTTTAATTTGCAGAGAAAATGTTGATACCTTAATACTTCCCAGTAGTATACATTTTGTTTTGTTTTGTTTTGTTTTTATCTGGAGCACCAGGTGTCAGGTACCAAGACAGATACTGTTTTTGTCGGGTTTCCTTTTGCTCATATTAGCTATGAATTGTTTAGAATGGGATACTATTGGAATTTTCAATTTTCTAGATAGCTTAGGGATGTCTCAGAAGCTAAACATTTCCAGGAAGTGTGAGTTGGGCCATGGATCACCATGGAATCTCTCTAACATGAATTCCTCATTATGTAAGCAAATATGATGGGGCCTTGGACAAAGATTTTTCTAGAAAAGTTAATAGGAACGCATTTAGATAACAACAGGACCATGAGTGTAGTTATTTCAATTTAATATAGTTGATTACATCTTTTTTTTTTTTTTTTAAGTGGAGGTGGGTGTTTTTTTTTTTTTTTTTTTGACAGGCAGAGTGGACAGTGAGAGAGAGACAGAGAGAAAGGTCTTCCTTTTGCCGTTGGTTCACCCTCCAATGGCCGCCGCGGTAGCGCGCTGCGGCCGGCGCACCGCGCTGTTCCGATGGCAGGAGCCAGGTGCTTCTCCTGGTCTCCCATGGGGTGCAGGACCCAAGGACTTGGGCCATCCTCCACTGCACTCCCTGGCCACATTAGAGAGCTGGCCTGGAAGAGGGGCAACCGGGACAGGATCGGTGCCCGACCGGGACTAGAACCCGGTGTGCCGGCGCCGCAAGGCGGAGGATTAGCCTGTTGAGCCACGGCGCCGGCCATGATTACATCTTAAATTACCTTTTTATATCAGGAATGGGATTTCAGGGAACAATCTACCTTTTCTCCTAGTGGCCTACCAATTTTAAAAATTATTATAAATACGTGACAATACTTCCAAGAGTCTGTGGAAAATGGAATTAAAATACTATTTTGGTGCAAAAATTTGAAATTCTTGCATATGAGGGGTCTTGAAAAAGTTCCTGGAATGCATATTATAAAACAGTTATGCATGGAGTATGGATTTCAACAATATTTTACACTAATAGAACCTCTTTTAATTCTATCTTTCCGTGAAATTTTGGAAGAACCTTTGTAACAATTACATGAATTGGACTTAGTGATGAAATCTGCCAGTGGAGCTTGTCCTTGTCTAATCACTTATCCAAGATAAATTTTCTTTTGTATATACTCATTTCCTCTTGATTATGACTGACTATATATTTGGATGATCTTGTCTGAAATATTTTTATGACTTATAAAATCATTTTAATAAAAGATAGCTTCCATTCTACATCTGCTGAGTCTTAGGACAGTATTCTAATTTCTTGAATATGTCTTACATCATTTAATTCTTTATAAGCCTCTTAATGGTTTTCCAGAAGACATTTGAGTCACATAAAGGTTGAATAATTTGCCCAGTGTACCATAGATCACTAGAAGTAAAGTTGAGAGTAAGTGAATCTAGCTAACTCCAAAGCTTATGCTATTAACTATATGCTATTGTCATATCTAACAACAACAAAAACCCCACAAATTCCCTTACCGCTGGGAGCTTTTCTAATAATGATAAATATGTATTTATATAACTGGACATATATTTGCAAGCATGCAATCATATATGTAGCTCTCAATAATCTGGTAACTCATTGCTTAGTATCAGAATGACGTAGCATGTAAGACATGGAGTGTATAACCAAGAATACTTAAAAATATATTGTATTCCTTACTTGCTCTCACCTTTAGCAGATATTAGAAGAAGTTAACTAGGTAGTTCACAATTAGCATTTACCAATTTTTCCTTTTTTTTTTTTTTTTTGACAGGCAGAGTTAGACAGTGAGAGAGACAGAGAGAAAGATCTTCCTTCCATTGGTTCACCCCCCACATGGCTGCTACAGCCAGAGCTGCGTCGATCCAAGGCCAGGAGCCAGGTGCTTCCTCCTGGTCTGCCATGTGGTGCAGGCCCTAAGGACTTGGGCCATCCTCCACTGCCTTCCCGGGCCACAGCAAAGAGGTAGACTGGAAGAGGTGCAACCGGGACAGAACTGGCGCCCTGACCGGGACTAGAACCTAGAGTGCCGGCGCCACAGGTGGAGGATTAGCCTAGTGAGCTATGGTGCCGGCCACTGCTACTCTTTTTAAAATACCAAATTCCTTTTTGATAGTTTGCCTTTTTAAAAAATAGCATAACTTCTCCATTTTTTCAGTTCTTATAACTTAGAAAATAATTATTCCTGCTTAGAAAACGGGTAAAGGAAAACCAAATTTGTAATTCTGTTAGTGGCTTTCAAACTTCCTTGGCCACTATCTACAGAAAGAAATACATTGCACTTCTCCATTCTGAGAAATACATATACAGTAAGTGAAAACTGTCAGAAAATAATGCATGGACCCTGACATTTCTATTAATTTCTCTCCTCTCCTCTCTCTCTTCTGTCACCTTCCTTTTAAAGACTCAGTGAATCAGAAAACTAAGTTTTCATGGATAAAAATGAGAAATAGTACAGTTACCTCTTTCATGCCTGTACTCCCATGTGTATAGCAGCTCAATTCACAATAGCAAAAATGGGGAATCAACCTTGATGTCCATTAACTTGTGATTCGATAAAGACCATGTACACACACACACACACACTATAATATTACTCAGCCATGAAAAAAAGGAAATCCTGACTTACTGTAAAATAGATGGATGGAACTGGGGATTATACTAAGTAAAATAAGCCAGACCCAGAAAGAAATGGCACTTTTTCTCTTATTTGTGGAAGTTAATATATAGAAAGTATAAAAATTGCCTGGGAATTATATCACTTAGAATATAGTTATAAATCATAGCATGTACTTGAAAATATATATATCTTTGCCCTTGTCATGATTAACATGAATCCTTCACTTCTGATACTAATATCTGTTTTCAATGAAAATGTACATATGTGCATATATGTAGTATCCACATATAAAGTGAATGTGGCCAAATGGTAAAAATTGTTAAATTTTACAGGTTAAAAAGTTATAAATATAAAAAAGAAAAATGAGAAACAATTGCACATTTATTTTTGAGTTGGAGAAAAGGAAGTCTGAACTTTGCTAAATTAACAATTTATTTTCATTGTATTTATAAACAAACGGCATACTAATAACTTAGCTAGGAATTACCTTAGTATAAGTTTGTATTTTTATCACTAGAGTATTAAATACATTGATACTCAATTATGAAAGAAGGCTAATAATTAGGTTAAAAGAGAATGTTGTAAGAACCCTTTGAAACTAATAGGATTAGGATGGATTATTGATTCAGTGTTTTTGTTTTGTTTAATTTGTGTTTGTTTTGGAGAGGTGTATGACATCATAGGAGTTTCACATTGAATGGGAAACACAGCACAATTAATGGTTTTAATAGGAAGTGGGTATAACCAAAGAAAATTTCAGGTACAAGAAATAAATGTTTTAAGACAATGACAGTGTTGTTGAAGGTAAAGAGAATTTGGAATACTAACAAGTTGTGAATGGGAATGGTTTGACCACTTAGTAAGCAATTTGATAGTTCCTCAAAAATGTTAAACTTAGAATCGCCATGTGATGCAGCTGTTACATTACTGGGTATATGCCTAAGAACAATAAAAACATCCATCCACACACTTAACATACAATGAATGTTTGACATTATACATAATAGCTTAAGAGTGGAAACAACCCAGATGTCTACCAATCGATGATAAATGGATAAACCAAATGTAGTATATTCATTCTTTGGAGTGTTTCAGTGATAAAAAAAGTGCTGATACATATCACAACATGAATGAATCTTGAATATTTATGGAAACAAGTAAGTCATCAAGGACCATTTATGATTTCATTAATATTGATATGTCTAGGATAGGCAAATTTATACAAGCAAAAATGTAGGCTAATGGTCACCTAGAGCTGCAGGTGGGATGGGGACTGAGAAATTGTTCTTTATGGATATGAGGTTTCTTTGGGGATGGATGAAACTATTTTTAAAAAATTTTTTATTTGACAGAATTATAGACAGTGAGAGAGAGACAGAGAGAAAGATCTTCCTTCTGTTGGTTCACCCCCCAAAATGGCCACCACGACCGGCGCTGCACTGGTCCGAAGCCAGGAGCCAGGTGCTTCTTCCTGGTCTCCCATGCGGGTGCAGGGACCCAAGCACTTGGGCCATCTTCTGCTGGAGCAACCAGGACTAGTACCTGGAGCCTCACCAGGGCTAGAACCCGGGGTGCCGCTGCAGGCAGAGGATTAGCCAAGTGAGCCACGGCACCGGCCTGGATGAAGATATTTTAAAATTAGATTGTGGCAGTGGATATATTGATTAGTTTGATTGACCATTGCACAGCATATATATGTATCAAAACAACACATTGTACCCTCAAAATATAGGCACTTATTATTTGTAAATTAAAAATAAAACTTTCAGGGGCTGCCACTGTGGCACAGTAGGTTGTCGGAGCATCTAGTCTGAGACCTGGTTTGGATCCTGGCTGCTCTGCTTTCTATCCAGCTCCCTGCTAATGAGCTAGGGAAGGCATTGAAGATGGCCCAGGTACTGGGACTCTTGCCACACCCACATAGGAGATCCAGATGAAGCTCCTGGCTTTGGCTCAGTCCAGCCCCAGTGATTGTGGCCACTTGCAGGGTAAACTAGTGGTTGGAAGATCTACCTCTCTCCCTCTCTCCAACTCTGATTTTCAAATAAATTAATGAGCCTTAAAATATAACTCTCAGAAAAAATCCTTCCTAATCTTCAGAGTTAAAATATTCTATTTTAGTATATATTTTATTATGATTTTAATAATACTTGATATATATTTAAATATAATATGAAGTATGGACCTAAATCTTTCATTCCACTTTTTTGTATTGCAGGTAGGTGCTTGCAGCTAAAATTTACTGAATTAATTTATTACCCTTTTAAGAATAATAAAAAAATGAAGTTAGATTATGGTGATGATTGTAAAATTCTGTGAATATAACAAAACCCATTGAGTTGTCAATTTTGAATGACTGAATATTACAGTTGATGAATTGTATCTCAATATATCCATTAAAAAAGAAGTACATATTTTAGAATTCGGAGTGTTAACTAACTGCTGTCTTTTGATGAACGAAGCAACAATCTGCATTTGGGCTATAGTTTACAAGATTAATATTAGGGTTGCTGCCCCAGATGGCCTTACCATCTCAAGACCAAAGATATCATAGAAGTTTGGCTCATGTTGGTATAAAATATGGGTCTATCAGAATATATTAAATTACCCAAAGAGATATTTTCAGAAAATCATCCCAAACTAAGCCTGATAAAATGACAAGAATAGCTCAAGAACAGAAGGGAAGAAACTATAAACAGAGTGGTTGCTGAAAAGTAGGCCATAGGTTTCATATGGCTAATTTTGATTTAAGATTTATATAACCTGTAGTTCTAAATTAACATTTGATTTGGTCTCCTAATTTAGTTGGGGGCCTGATTGCTTCTGTTTCAACAGTAGTTTAATTGCAGCTCGAGGTGATTCAGAAATAGAATGGTTTTCATTTAATCTTATTTTTTGAAAATAAGATAATCTTTGGTTTGGGGTAACATTAAAGTGACTTATTTGAAAGGCAGAGTACGGTTGGGGAGGGATAGAGGAAGGAAGGGGGACAAAGTGAACAGCAGAGGGAGAGAAGGAGAGAGAAAGAAACAGGGGTCGAAATCTTAGATCTCTTGGTTTACTTCCCAAATCTCTGCAACAGCCAGGACTGGTCCAGGCCAAAGCCAGGAGCTGGGAACTCCATCCTGTTCTCCCACCTGGATGGCAGAAGCCGAAGCACTTGGGCCATCTGCTGCTGCCTTCCCAGGTGCATTATCAGAGAGCTGGATTGGAAGCAGAGAAGCCATGGTTTAACCCCCAAAGCCAGCCCCCTTGATTAACTTTAAATTAGTAGAAAAGTTGTGAAAGACAGAATTTTTTTATATTCCTTATTCATTTCCCCTAAGGGTCTTAGTCATGTCCTATACATTAAAACTAGGAAACAGTATTAGTACATCCGTATTTACTATACTCCAGACTTAAGTCTTCATGAGTGTTTCCACCAAGGTCTCTTCTCTGGTTGATGATCCTAATGAGGTCATCACATTGCATTTAGTCTTTAAGTCCTCATTTCCTCTGGTCAGTACTCTTTCCTTGTTTTTTTTTTTTTTTTTTTTTTTTTTCTTTTCTTAGTATATCCTACAGTTTAAATTTGTGTGATTTTTTAGAAAAATCATAATTAGATTTGAGTTTTGGGAATTTTGGGATGAAAACCACAGGCAGTGTCCCCTTTTGCTAATGAGGATTTATAAGGTCTCAGTCTAACTAATCCTGATGACCTTAAACTTGATCGCTTGGCTAAGGTAGTCCTTACCAGCTTTCTTCACTGAAAAATTATTATTTTTCTTCTTCCTTATTTCATTCTTTGGAAAGATACAACATAATTCTACAGGATAAAAACTGCTACATTTTGACTTTTCTATTCTTGACTTAAGCCCAAATAAATTTTCAGAATATGGTCACTAGAGAAGTTTCTTTACCTTTAATTATAACATCTTTTCCTCCCTGTGACAAATTATTCTTAACCAAGTAAATTTTGAATGTTAGAACAGACCAATGATTTCAATTAGATAGCTTTTTATTAGTGTCTGTGAAGAGGTTAGTATGAGAATTGTCTTTCCAAAGGGAATCATTTTTTTAAGGAAAATCCAATAACCTCTTTCATGAGCATTTTTGAATACATGATAAAGGAAAAATACTATGCCATAAATGGTGTTCTGTGCTGTATCTGGCAAGATATGGAGCAGTACTTTTCATGTGTTTGTATTTCCATTTATGGAGTTCTATTTATTCTTAGAAATGAGTATTTCATTTTTATTCACTCCACATACTTTTTAAGTTATACATCAAAATTTTATATTTTCCCCTGAGAATTTTGCTTTCATTTCCTCTAAGACTTCTCCTATCCAAGGCTAATTTTCTTGGTCTAATTCCTTCCTTTGTTCTCTAAAAAGTGATCTCTTTAATTGGTTCTTTTTCCTATTTGCTTTCCATCTCTCCCTTATCATGGGCTCTTCAACAGAGGTGGGGATGAGCCATGTTGCTCGGCTTTTGAACAAACGTGTGTCAAAGCTTCCTGAAAATGTGTGCCCACAGACGTGTATTCTTGGACCTTCCTGAAAACACAAATGTCTTGACATCCAAAGGTTCCTGTTCTCTCTTTTGTAACTCTTTTGTCTTTGTGTGTCTTAGAGTCCCTAATTCTCCTAAATCTCTCAAAGAAAAAGGTTGCACTTACTTCTCTGGCCCTGTTAGCAATCTCTCTTTAACCCAATTTCATTCTGACTTGTGTTGCCATCTCTCTTCTGAAACTGTCCACCGTCACCAGTGATCTCGAATTTCAAATCACATGGAGTCTTTGTCCTACTGGAGTTTGACAGTAGCTGTCAAACTAATAAATGACAGTGAAGTAAATGTTGGAGGAATTTTAAACAGCCAGTGAACATGAACAGAGAAATATCCTGTGTAGTGTTATCCTTAATTAATTTACTTTCATTGTACCTAGTGATGTTTCTGATTATATACCTGTGGAACTGATTCATGTTTCTCAATGGAGCGGGATTGTCTGGTATGGTTAGACAAGGTAATAATGTTTGCAGTGTGTAAACAATTACTGTATTTTAATTCAGTACAATACACTGGTAATTCTGGTAACTGCTCTAGGAGTTTGGTCAAAACATGACCCTGTTTTCTCGAATCATTTTGCCCCCTTTGAGTCTTCATTGTGAGTCCCTGAAAGAAGTTTAGTACTTGTTGAGGACAAGAGATGACTTCTGAGAAAGATCAGTTGTTTGCCCAGTGAAGACATACAGCCTGACATAAAAGGGACTAGACCTGTTCTTTGGAAATCTAGTGGAGGCAAAGAAAGATATAGAGACAGAAAAAGTAAGCAGCCAGAATGGCTTAGGGTGGCTAAACAGTGTTTCATTTGTCAACCTCGTACTTGAGAAATCTTACCCTATACCTAAAACAAGGCCCACAGAGGATTTTTAAGCCAAGTTGATTTTCCTATTAGAGTTCATTCCCTGTTTGTGGGTTTCCAGTGGGCTTTCCCAGTGGTTATCTCTCTTTCTTATCTCCTGTTTACGTATCATCCTTTGAATTTCTTTTGAGACACATTGCAGAGAGCAGTGGTGTCATCTAGTCCCCAAATGAAAGAATTCTCAGGTCAGTTTTGTTAGCATTGGGCTGACCCTAGGGTAATACTAATAAATATTAGTAACAGTTGCCGCCTCCATTTATTGAGCACCTACCATGTGCTTCAGAAAGTCACATGGGGCAGGCATCTAGCCTAATGGTTAAGATGCCCCTTGGGACACCTGCATCCCATATCAGAGTGCCTGGGTTCAAGTCCTGTCTCCATTCCTGATTCTAGCTTCCTGTTCATGCATACCCTGGGAGGCATCAAGTGATGGGTCCCTGCCATTTATGTGGGAGACTGAGAAAGAGCTCTTGGCTCCTGGCTTCTGCTAGGTCCCAATCTAGCTGCTGCAGACATTTGTGGAATGAACTAGGAAACGGGAACTCCCTTTCCTTCTTTCTCTCCCTTTCAAATAAATAAATTTAACAATTTTAAAAAAGTCTAGCAGGCATTTTATAAACATTCTGCAGTCAGGGTATTGTTCACTGCTATATCCCCAGCCCTTGATGGATTTACTGGCTCATAAAAGGTAGTACATGAGTAGTTATTAAATGAAAGAATTGCTTTAATCCTCAGAACAATTCTGAGCAGATATATTAACGTTTCTGCTTTACTGAAACTGAAGCTTACAAATAACACCATTTAATTAGTACTTGGTAGAAACAAATTTGAGTTTAAATATATAAGGATTGAAAGCCAGAAGTGTTTTTTCCCTGGGCCATCAGAGTGAATGGATAGATGGTTAACTAATAAAACACTGGGCAAATGAATTAATTGCTTTAGCCCTGTCTATTTGGGTTTGTTACCCAGCCATCCCTAGGTTACTTTACCCACGAGGTACCCTTCCTTTATTTACAGTAATAAGATTGTGCTTACTTGAATGTGACTGAATTCTTTCCTGTTCTCAAGAGCCAAAGCATCTATGGGGATCCTTCAAAGCCAATGATGCCACTGGATTCTAGGTTCTCAGAGATGCTCCCACTGTGGGAGTTAGATGCTCGGGAAGCTAGGTCTCCGAGGCTTGTCTCAGAAGTGCTTAGCAGTGTGTTTTGTCCCCGAGGACATTGAGGGGAGGAGGGAGGGTCAGTAATGAATGATCATTTTGTCAGGTGCCCACATCCATCTTTGGGCCTTGTGGATTTGGTTTCCAAAACATTGTACTTACACAATTCTGTTCTTGCTTTCTCTGGCCCAGAATCTGGTGAGTTGCTCAAACCCGGGCAGCTCAAATATCAAAACAGTCAATTTCCAAGAAGAATGGCCTATTTAAATTTGGCTCCAGGAAGATTATGAAATCAGAAGGAGTAACTGTGCATAATGATGTACATTGGAGCCAAAAATTGAGTTGGGCAAGGACAAAAGGAAAAGCATTTTAGGCAAAGAAAAGAATGTGTTTATTACTGTACTTAGGTAGCTTGAAGATTTGATCCTCTGATTCCCCCTTTCTGCTTTTCTCCTGGAAATTAAAAAGGAAATTGGCCAGAAAGTAGGGAAAGGGAAGAAGGCTATAAATAATCTGTGGGTTTAAATATTCATATATGAAACTGAAAATTTGGTTCATTAATATATATTTAGATGAAAGAATATAGGGAAACTAAACCAAGAAGCTTGGCAACAACCTCACAGAATGCTTTTAAATTATCTATTCAGCAAAAGACAGATTTTTATTCTGTGTCTTCAGAATATTTTGCAAATTTCCAGCCAAAGAGTGTTATGCTGCTGACAACATATATTAGTATTACTACCTGCTTTTTAGAGTTGTGTGGTTGTTTAGCTGGAAATGCAGTATTTTAGGTGATAGGCAAATGGGTCTTTTTATAGTGATTATACTTGAACCTAAATGTATCTGAACTTTGATAAAAGTAAAATTTGGCCGATCCTTACTTGCATCTATAATGCATGGTTTTTTCCTGTACTGGTTCTGAAACTTTGATATGACTATGTAATATTGTTAATATGTACAGTAGCACACTACTTTTAAACACATCAGCTGCCGGTATGTGAAGCTGTTTGAAGATGGCCATATTGCTTATTCTTTTTATAACCTCTTGTTTAAAATAGTATTTTTAGTTTTCTGAGGTAAGGTTTTTTGGAAGATCATCAAATATACCTTGTTTTCTATTACATCATTGGTGTTTTTCTCTATGTCTTTCTTCACATATAATAAACAAGTCAGAAAATTTGCAAAACTTTGCTGTCTACTCAAAACAACCTTTTATTTTTTAAGAAATACAAATTTCATAAGTACAACTTTAGGAATATAGGGTGTATTTCCACCATACCCTCCCATCCACCCACCCGCCCTCCCACCCACACTCCCACCCCTCCCCCTCCTACATCTCCCCTTCCCAGTCCCATTCTCCATTAAGATTCATTTTCTGTTAACTTTGTACATAGAAGACCAACTCTATACTAAGTAAAGATTTTTGTCAGGGTTAAAAGTCAGTTCTGAAGACGAACTTTCAAAATTATCACCCCATCTTCACCATTTACTAGCTATGTGATTTGAAGCAACTTAGAAACCATTCTGTGCATTGGGTTTCCTAATATTCAGTATAGCTAATAATCATACATACCTCCTTGCCTCATTCTGAGTATTAATGAACTAATTCTAATAAAGTACTTATTGAGAACCGTGTCTTGGACATAGTAATTATTTCTATTATACTTTCCATCCAAAATTTGGTAATCAGCATATAGGTTTCATTGACAATTAAATTTCTAATAATTGAGGTATTTGATTATTCTTCCTGATTATTGCTCAAGGATGTTTCAATTTATTACTTATTGCTAAGCTTTTAGCTTAGTAATTCATAAAGAACATGCTTTGAGAGAGCGTAAAGATACTGTACTTGAGAAGTGAACATAAAATATCATTTAGCACGATTTATTAATTTGAAATGTTAAAATGTTTCAACCTATTTCCTGTCTTGAGTATTATCATGTTAAAGTGCCTTACTATTTTAGAAAATCTTGTTTAAAGTGTACATTGAGCAATTTTCTTTTGTTTCTTATATGAATTTAAGCCGTGTTGTCAGTAGATGGGCACTCATAATTGTAAAATCGCTGGAGTAGAGCAATGAATCTTCCATTATGGTAATTTATGTTCTTATATTTGTGCCTTTTATCTAGGGGAAAATTAAGAAAGTAAGTTTTGTGTTTCAAATCTTGTAGAGCCTGTTTTTTATTTTATGTTATTAAAGCATGGAGTGCAAAATTTTAAGATATGGAAATACCATGATTTTCTGATATTTTCAGGAAATGATGTATTCCAGATAAATGCAGATAAATGTGTTTCTTTTCAGATGATTTCCCCCTATAATTTGTTGGTCTAATCCTTCTGGAAAAATATATGGTGAATAGAATACAAAATTTTTCTTCATAATTCATGATCATCATTTAGAGCTTATATTATGCTGTCCAGTGAGGCTCACAGCACTATCCTCCAGTGCATTAAAGTGTGTAGCCATGCTTGGCTCTGTACTAAATGGATCCCAACAGCTGTCTTTTTTTTTTTTTTTTAATTCTCATGTCTACGTTATTCTCACTGCTGGCAATGTGTCTACGTGTAGAAAGCCAATCTTCATTTACTGATTTTGACTACAAGCCATGCTTGCCAGAGTTGTGCCTAAAATAACACTAGGCTAGTGCCTGAGTGAGGGCTTAATGTTTTATGGGACACAAGAGGTGTTAGTATTCAACATTTGGGCTACTGGACCTGTAGGTAGCTGTGATTTCTGTTACAATATTCTAATATAGAGTTAAAAGGTCTATATGTTTAATATTTTTAGTATTTATCTAAATGAGGACACGAATTAATGCTAACATTACACAGATCTCATTGGACGGATTTGCTAAATCCTTGAAACGGAGTAACAGAGTTCTTTTTGTCTTTTGAGAGGCCTATAAGTCCACTGGCTTACTCCCCTAATGTCTGCAACAAGCCAGGAACTCAATCCAGATCTCGATGTTGGTGGCAATAACACAATTAGTCATTGCCACTGCTTCCCAGTGCGTGCATCAGTAGGAAGGTGGAGTCAGGTATTGGAGATAGATATCAAACCAAGATTCTTCCCTATGGGACATGGGCATCCTAACTGGAATCTTAACTGCTAGGCCAAATGCCTGCCTCAAGGAATAGAATAAATATAATGATGATTAAAATAGAAACAGAATATAGCAGTTCATGGATGAGTCCCTGGAGATATTTCAAAGCATAACTTGTAAGTATGTTCAGCCTTCTAGAGGGGAAATTTTTATGGGCTTGATGACTACTTGAAAACTATTTGACTGTGTATCTGTTCTCTACTGCAGATAAAAGCATTGATGGGTTGATTCATTCAATAGGTGTTTGCATACTGAGTTTGTCTGCTAGGTTAAAGGTACTGTGGGGGAGGTATTGGAAAGATGAATTAAAAAAAATGTTCATTGTTACCTTGGAAATATGGAAGCAAAATAATCACACAAAATACACTTTTGTATTTACCAATTGTAAAATCATGAAAGAAAAGTACTGGGTGCTATGATTATCAACAAGAGAAGGTTATTTAGATTGAGAATGCAGAGAGGAACTGGTGCTTAAATTGAGATCTGAAAAATGAAGAGAAGATGGGAAAAAGAAATCCCCTAACAAAATAAATACCACTGGGAAACTCTTAGAGATGAGAAATAGCTTTGCATATTGTAAGCACTAAAAGTCAAGGTAACAAATTGCAGTGAGTGTGGAAGTGCATTGTGAGACAAACATGTAGTGAGATGTATTAGGTCATGAAGAACCTTGGAGGCTATTGTAAAGGTTTTGAATATTTTCTTGAGTGTAAAGACGTTGAAGAATTTTAAGTTGGGGGAATGACATAATAACAGTTCAGTTTTCAAAAACAAGTTATTTTCTCTGTTCACTTATTAATGGAAGTTAGAGAAGGGGTGAGACTGGAGGTATGGAGGATAGATTAAGACTAATGAAGTATATATAAGTAGGGGTGGTGAAGGTAGAAGGGAGGAAAACCAAGGCCTAAAGGCCGAGTCCTCAGCTTCATTATCTGTAGAATGGAGATAACTGCTTTTTGGTACAGGGTTGATAGAAGTAGAATTAAGCTAGTATTAATATTTATATTACTCAGTGGTATTTGTAGGAGTTAGTTGGATAATGGGTAAAGCAAGTTACAGATAAATGATGTAGACTTCAAAATTTTATTTTGACTTACAGCTTATCCATACTGACTGCCAATGTTTTGATGTAGTGTCAGGACTACTGGTTGAAGATGAATCTGTGAAATGAATTGGAGCTCTGAAATAATTTTCTTTAGTTTGGTTTTTGTTTGACTCATATCCACAGGTACATCATGTATGGTTCCTAGTTTTGGTCTCCTTAAAGTAAAGCAAGAATTTAAGGACATCAGTGAATATGTTTATTAAATGAGTAAGAATGAGAACAGGTATCTTCTTACTTTCTCTTTGTCACTTTTCCCATGAGTTTTTCCATATGATATTTAAAAACAATTCATTTACCATTTTTTCTACCTAGTTCTTGTAAAACCAAACTTTCTGAAATTCAAATTTCATCAGTGAAGGGATATTTGAGATAGATAATTTCAGTAACTTAAGTAAAACTGGCATGGCTAGGTTTAGAAGCAAATAAAACTGACCTCTGCTAAGTATATTTAATAGCGACTGTGAAAATGTAAGGAAAAATAAGAAATCAACTTTGTATTAGCTGCAAGCATTCAGGGTGACAAGGTGATAAGTCTATTTTTTTTTAAAAAAAAATGAAGGATAGTTATCTGACTGCTAAATAAACTAATAGAGAATAGGTAGGAATACTCAAATTGGTTTTTGGAAGTACAATTAATATGGCAGGGCAGGGCTGGCACTGTGGCTCACTTGGTTAATCCTCTGCCTGAGGCGCCTGGATCCCATATGGGCACTGGGTTCTAGTCCTGGTTGCTCCTCTTCCAGTCCAGCTCGCTGTGGCCTGGAAAGGCAGTGGTGGATGACCCAAGTGCTTGGGCCCCTGCACCCACATGGGAGACCAGGAGGAAGCACCTGGCTCCTGGCTTCAGATTGGCGTAGCTCCGGCTATGGCAGCCATTTGGGGAATGAACCAACAGATGGAAGACCTTTCTCTCTGTCTCTCTCACTAACTCTGTCAAAAAAACAAAAACAAAACAAAACAAAAAACAAAACAAAACAAAAAAAAACATGGCAGGGCTTGATACCTGAGGAGGAAAGGAGAGTCCTGAAGATGTCAATTCATGTTTCTTGTGTAAGCAGCCATAGGAAGAAGGACTCACATATCAAGGTGCGTTTGGAAGATAGAGTACAAACACATTCTGAAGTTTATGTTGAAAGACATTCAAGTAGCAGTTTAGATAGGCCATGGAAACCTCAGCCCTGGAGTTTAGAGCATTGTTGGCCAGGCTTGGCTGGATGAACCAGAGAATGTAATGAAGGCTAGAACCAAGACAGAGTGGAGCCAGAATGGGGTATCTGGGACATGGGGTCATAGTAGCAGAAGGCCTGAGAGAGAGGGAACATCTGAAGCATGGTTGAGTAAGGAAGTTGAAAGATGGAACTGGAGAACTGATACTGATGGTCTTGTCCCAGGGTCAAGGTAGAGCTCTCAGTGCAAAGAATAATCATAAAATCAGAAGTCTAAGGAAATACGAGATAGTGAAGTATGACAAGAAGCATACTAAATGTTGCAACAGTATGTCCGTGAAGAATCCTGAGATAATAGAACACCACTTTGTGTGGTGCTGATTGAACTGAGTGGAACAGGAAAGGAGCTACTGATAAACAGTCACCAGATATAAACATTATCCGGATTTTCTAGAAAGGCCATTGGATGCTTCATATGCACAGATATCCCAGGAATCAATCGTGTGCATTTGTGAACATAGTGGTTTGTATTACAGATGGTATGTTAAACAATGCAGTTATGGGTGGTGCAGTGGGTTAAGTGGATGTAGTTTATCTACATCCCATATGCGAGTGCCTGTTTGAGTCTTGGCTTCTCTACTTCTGATCCAGTTTCCTGATAATGTGCCTGGGAAGGCAGCTGATGATAGCTCAAGTGTTTGGGTTTTTGCCACCCACATAGCAGACCTGGATGCTTCTGGCTTCAGCCTGGTCCAGCCCCAGCTATTGCTGGCATTTGTGGGAGTGAACCAGTGGAAGAAAAATGGCTCTGTTTTTCTCTCTTTCTGGCTACCTTTCAAATAATAAATACACTTCCTGTTTTGTAAAGGGAAGTACTTCTAAATTTGCTAAAAAAGAGATTAAGCTCTTGACTTTGCCCTCATTGATATTATTCTGACATAAAAATAAACAAACTGTGATCTTATCTATCACCTGCATATACAATGCATATATTTGCTATCACCAATGACCTAGATTCATATTGATTGTCGAATCATCCAATTGTGTTGGAATTCATATGGCAAACACAATATGTTCAGAAACTGGTGGAAATTATAATTAGATCTAAAAATGTTCTGTCAATCAAAGTGAATAGTGTGTTGTGTTACCCAGCTTAGTCAAGAGGGAAATTATGATAAGGAAGGAAGTGTTTATTTTTAGTCGATGAATTAACTAATCTGGCCTCTCAGCATAGGGAGCTCGTGCTACAGTATGTGAGATAATTTCGCTGACTGGCCATGTGATGGCTTGTTAAGTAATTTCAAACACACCAGTCAGAAGATTTTCATTGATTTCCCATTTCCTCAAAGACTAGAGAGCTGAATCTGGGTTTCTTTGCTTTTGAGCAATCTCTTCTGATGGGAATATTTATTTATTGAATATAAAAGCTGGAAATAGTAACCATTGATTTTTTTTTCTGGCTTGACCACTTTCCCACATAGTAAACTTATTGTTTGAATCTTAAATATCCAAGTAAATGTAATTCTTTAAATTTTTTCTTTAAGTACCTATTCTTAAAAAATCTCTGAACAAATATTCTCATAAGAAATTTCTTCTTTTCTATTTCCTGTTAAGAAAGAGCCAAACATTTCATCATGGCTTAACGTATTTTCCCACCTGATGTTGTTCCCTTTGTTAGGAGCTGGTGCCACTCTGTAATCACTTGCTTAAGTCTGCGCTTCATTCTTGATGACAACTTTTTTCTTTTTTAAAATCATTTTAGAACCATTGTTATTTAACTCATTCTATAATCTGCGCAGTACTCTCCAACTTAATTAGCCACTCCTTGAACAACTTAGAATTTTTTTTAAAGGTTTATTTTTTATTGGAAAAGCAGAGTTACAGAGAGGGACACACACACACACACACAGAGAATGAGCTTCCATCTGTCGGTTCACTCCCCAAATGGCCACAAGGATCAGGGCTAGCCAGGCTGAAGCCAGGAATCAGGAGCTTCATCCAGGCCTCCCACGTGGGTGGCAGGAGCCCAAGTACTTGAACCATCTTCTTTTGCCTTCCCAGGTGCTTTAGGAGGGAGTAGGATGGGAAGTGGAGTAGCTGGGACTCCAACAGGTGGGATTCTGGCATCACAGGTGGTGACTTAACCTGTTACACTACAACGCTGGTCCTTATCTTAGATTTTTTTGTAATGACTTTCTTCATTTTCTCTCTGTCTACCATTTTAACCTATTCCTACTTTAGTCAACGTGATGTTCCTAAGCTTGAAATACAGTGGTGCCATCTCCCTGCTCATGCCATTAGGACAAGAAAGAAGCTGTCTGGCACGCTGTGTAAAGTATTTAAAGTCTTTCTTCAGCCTCAGACTGGCCTCTGAGTCCCTCATATAGTAAGTTTAAGTGTAAATAGAAACTTTGTATTTTCGGATATTCGGTGACTGGACGGCTCCCTCAGACTTTGCAGCCTTCCTTTGGTTGGGAACACATTTTCCCTACCTTCCATTCCGCATGGGAGATGTCACCATGTGATAGGAACCTTTGCTGAGCCCCACAGATGAGGTTAGGTGCCCATGATGCATTTTTCCAGTATAAACATTGTACCCATAATGAGGCATTGTTTTATTTGTTGCTGTTGCTTATTTACTTACCTGTACCTCCTAATAAACTCTGACTTTCATAAGGAAAGAGACCATATCTCTTGTCATTATCTGCCACAATATGTTTTAGGTCTGCTATGGGAGAACACCACTTCTAGGAGTGTAAGTACATTCTGGTTATGTTGAAAGATCCACCTCAAAAGAGTGATATGAACGAACCAAATTTCCTGTGCTCATGGACTAGATAGCTGGGAAATTTGACAGGGCAAAGTCCAAATGTAGAGATGGCTTACATTTGCTCCTTAAAATCTTAGACTTTACCCAGAAGGACTGGAAGGGCAAGGAGCTACTTTAATGGCTAGGGGATGGACTTCTCCGAAGGCTGCTTATGGAGGGCTGGTACCTGGGCTCGGATGACTTGAAGACCTAACTCATCTGGAGGCTGTCAAACCAGGTGACTCATTTAGACTCTCTATGTGACCTGTGTGTCTTCAGAGGTTGGTAGAATCAGAATATCTAGACTTCACATGTGGATTTCAGACCTGAAGGATATAGAAACTGTTTTGGCCTTTGATGGCTCAGTGTGGGAACTCGCACAGCCTTATGTCTTCTATACTCTGTTGATCAACACAGTTGTATTAGTTTCCTGTCAGTGCCATAGTTCATAGTTCATAGATACATAGTTCATAGAACTAAAAGTTCATAGATACAATTCCAATAATATAATGATGCCTCCCTCCCTTTCCCCTCTTCCTTCTTTCCTTTCTTAATTTTTACAGTAATATAAATTCATTAACTTTTAGTTCTGGTGGCCAGAAGTTCAAAAAGGTCTTATGGAACTAAAATATAAGATGTCAGTAAGGCTGTGTTCCTTTAAGAAACTCTGAGACATCTGTTGTCTTGTTTTTTTTTTTTTTTTTTTTTTTTTTTTTTGGCTGTGAAAGGCCCCCCACATTAGTTGGCTCATAACCCTTCTGCTATCAAAGCCAATAGTGTAGCATCTTCAAATTTTGCTCTTGACGCTCCTTTTTCTCTTTCTTTTTAAAAAAAAAAAATTATAGGGAGAAGGGTGGGAGGGAGAAGAGGGAGAGAAAGAGCAAGATAGCAATGGTGATATCTTCATCCACTTGTTCATTCCCAAATGGCTGCAATGACCAGAGCTGGACTGATAACAAAGTTAGGATCCAGGAGCTTCTTTTGGGTCTCACAATTGAATGCAGGGGCCCATGGATTTGGGACATCTTTCTCTGTCTTCCCAGGAACATTAACAGGGAGCTGGATCAGAAGTGGAACAGCTGGGACTTGAATCGGCATCCATATGAGATGCTCTTGTCAAAGGCAGTGACCTTACCTGCTATACCAAAATGCTGGCCCCTCCCTTCTCACTTAAGGAACCTTGTTAATACATTGACTCTCACAGATAATCCAGTATCATGTACTCAGCTCAATGTAAGCTTATTAACACCTTAATCATCTAGAAGCTTGATTTCCTTTTGTTGTGTACCGTAACATATTCGTCTGTGACTGGAATTTGGTTATCCGTGGGGACCTTTACAGTGAATCCAACTTAGATTCAAGGTGACTTTTGATGACAGTGACCAAGTTCTGATACTTAGCACTGGACACAAGGCCCTCACATGCATGGATAGAAAGTCCTTTTTCCCACACCGAGCAAGTCATTACAACAAAGAGACCAGAGCCCCAGATTGGATCCTTACCCTGATGGACAAAGTAAGGCTATATACACCATGATTCTTCATGGGAACAGTGAAAAATAATTTGTAGTCGTATTTAAGAACCTGTGTATCTGTATGAAATATCACCATGCGTGTCTGGCTCATTGGCACATAACAGGTGCTTAATGAATGCATTGCGTTTAATGAATATTTGTGTCATGATTGAATTGAAAAAATACTAGGTTTTATTAAGGAATACCAGGGAAAAAAAAGGAACCTAGACACAAAGGGGTTGTTAAATATATATATACACACATACATACACACACACGCCAAGCTGTATGCTTAGCTTTTATTAATGAGTAGCAATGATGGGTTTATGTTAGCATTATGAAAACCTCAGGGAGGCATGCTTATTGATATTCTGTGATATCTATCACTATAAAAATAAAATAGGTTGTATGAAGGAATGATGATGAATACAATGAATGTAAGTTTATTGAAAATTTGAAAAGCGAGAAGAACCAGAGGACTATAAATACTAGGAAAATTTCAAAAGAGTGTGTTGTGGACTGAATTGCATTCTGTCTCTACATTCAAATATTAACTCTGTAGCCACCAGTGTGAGTGTGTTTGGAGATGAGCTTTCAGGGGATCATTAAGGTTAAATGAGCTCATTAGAGGGGGGCTGTTAACTGATGGGACTGGTGTCCTTAGAACAAGAGGGGAATACAACAGAGCTAACAGAGATGTGTCTCGAAGCCATCTAGAGGAAAAGCCCACATGAGGATGCAGCTAGAAGTAGCAGTCCAAAAATATCAGCAGAAATCACCCCTGATGACACAACCATAGACTTCTAGCCTCCTGAACTGTGAGGAAATAACGTCCTGTCATTTAAGCTAGCTATGGGTGATGCTTTGTTGTAACTGCTCAAGAAGATTGATGGTATATGCTTCAAAAGCAGGTGGATGGCTAAAGTTATACCTCTCAAAAGATTAGGTCAATTTCTAGGGCTTCATTAATATCCATTATTTCCCATTGTCTTATATTAGCATATGAAAACAAATATATTAATTACGGTGAATTTGAAAAAAAATAGTATGCCACTGAAATATTCGCAGAGTTTAAAATTTGATAGTTAATGGGTTAGCTCAAGGACATACAGCACAGGTTTTCTTTTCTTTGGGGCTACTGGGAAGTGTGGCCACAGGAAGTGAGGAACCCTTCATCATGAATGCCACAGGGCACTGAATTGTCTACCAGGAAATCACTTTTCTAGGTTAATGTAGTAGTTCCTGCATACTGATTCTCCATTCAGGATGTTTGGGCAGGAAAAAAAAAAAAAAGCAAAACAAAAAACACCTTAGACACCGTTGCTTAAAAGAGCTTTAGAGCTTTCAATTTAGTATCACATTTCAATTATTTACTGGGCTTCGTGTCTTCTACCAATTAAAATTTCTTTGAAAAGTGCTTGGGAAGTGTCTTAGCTAACTTTAGCCAAAGGTATCTGAAGAAAGTATACACACAGCTCTATTGGAGTTGGAGATGGTGTTCCTTAGACAAGGGAACACACTCTAGTATTAATGCTGTTAGAATCCCTCTGCTAAACAAGCTCATTAAATACAGTGATTTTGTAATTTGTGTTGATCCAGCTATTAAACAGAATCTCTGAGCAAGTTTTTCCCTTTTCTTAAATGGAAAAACTAGCAAATAAGATCAAAATCTTCAGCTGTATTGTTGGAATTTACTATACAAGCTTACAGTTCATTTTTTTCCCGGTGAGTTACTATAGTTAACTTAAGCAGATACATGAATTTATTTGAAGCTTATGTTGTAGTTACCGGGATTAAAGGAATATTACAAACCAAACTTCAAATAGAAAGGAGTCAGGCATATCCACGTTGCTCTTGGGAGTGGGAAAGTTTTAATCATCTTTCATTGGCAGATTTATGGAGTAAATGAATTCAAATTGTTCTTCCTTTGCATCACCCTGCTTAAATTTCCAGGACCCAGCTTTAAATATTCCCCACACCTTACTTGTCTATGAATAGCAAGAGAAAGAACTCAGGTGGGACTTGAAGGAAACCCTTGGGAGTCTTTTAATGGGAGGGTAGAACATTTTGATTATCACACCACCAAGATATTATCTATGAAAGAAAGCCATTTTTCAAAATGAAACTTTATACTGTTAAAAAGGAAAATATCTATCAACATAGCTCCAAAGCAAGAGCTATCTACTAGACTGATTATTCTGTCTTCATGAGTTTAAGAGCTTAAAATTACTCTGAGCTTTTGTGATTAGTCCTCTTACTGCTGTTTAGACCCCTTTGCTGTGAGTGAACAACCATAAGGGCCACTTGTTACAATATGAACATACTCATGTGTTTTAGAACTGTGTTTGTAGTGTGGTCATGAAGAGTCAATATAGTATTTAATGTAATATCTAGCAAATAAAGATTAGGTCTTTGAAAAGCATCATATAAGGTAAAAATTGATTTCTGTTTGCTACCAGTTTAAACAGAATTTGGAGGTTTAAGAAACACAAGCAAAGCTTACAGAAATGAAATGAAATCTAAAATATTAATAGAGCAAATAGAAAATATGCAATCTTATCAAACATGTTGCTTTTAAGATAGAGCATTCAACAAGCCAAGAAAATGGTAAAAGAACAGTCTTTTTTAAATACGTGGTTTTGGAAAAACTGCATATCTGTACACAAAATAATTAAGAATCTTAGTTCATACAAAATTATGAAATACACATAAATATATTCATAAATACACATAAATTAATTCATAGATCATAGGCCTGTTAGAATTAAAACTTTAAGATTCTAAGAAAGACATAAGAATAATTTTTTTTAGAGAAAACTTTTTTATTTTTGTTTAATTCTCTTATGCCTATAATTTTTACATACTTTGCACTTATTCACTTATTGTCCCTTTACAGTATAGTTTGAGATTATCCCCTTTTATCAGTTGTGATTGATATTCATTCATTCATTCATTCATTCACAAAGTCAATATTCACTGGTATTCTCCTCCCTATATTATTCTAAATATATTGAGAATAGTCACTCCATGTTTTTAGAATTTTTCAGAAGTTAAAATGTACTATTTTCTTTTCTTTTTATTTATTTATTAAACTTTTATTTAATGAATATAAATTTCCAAAGTATAGCTTATGGGTTACAATGGCTTCCCCCCTCCCATAACTTCCCTCCCGCCCGCAACCCTCCCCTTTCCTGCTCCCTCTCCCCTTCCATTCACATCAAGATTCATTTTCAATTCTCTTTATATACAGAAGATCAGTTTAGTATATATTAGGTAAAGATTTCAACAGTTTGCCCCATATAGCAACACAAAGTGAAAAAACTACCGTTGGAGTACTAGTTATAGCATTAAATAACAGTGTACAGCACATTAAAGACAGAGATCCTACATAATATATTTTTTTAAAAAATTAATTAATTTTCTATGCCATTTCCAATTTAACACCAGGTTTTTTTTTTTTCATTTCCATTTATCTTTATATACAGAAGATTAATTCAGTATATAATTAGTAAAGACCTCATCAGTTTGTACCCACACAGAAACACAAAGTATAAAAATACTGTTTCAGTACTAGTCATAGCATCACTTCACATTAGACAACACATTAAGGACAGATCCCACATGGGGTGTAAGTACACAGTGACTCCTGTTGCTGACTTAACAATTTGACACTCCTGTTCATGGCGTCAGTAATCTCCCTAGGCTCTATTCATGAGTTGTCAGGGCTATGGAAGCCTTTAGAGTTCGCTGACTTTGATCTTATTCCGATAGGGTCATAGTCAAAGTGGAAGTTTTTATGATTTTGGATCGAGCAGTCTTTTCTTTGATATAAAACAGATTGAAAAGAAACAAGAAGCAATTATTATTAGTATATGCTCAAGAGAAGTAAAAACTATGTCCATTCAAAAATCCATGGATGAATATTCGTATAGTCAAATAGTGGAAAAAAATCTAGTTACCTATTAGTTGTTGAAGGGGTAAACAAAATATAATATTTCCATAGCATGGTTATTTAATGAAAAGTCATGACATTCTGAAACATCACATAGTATGGATGAACTTTGAAAATGTAAGTAAAAGAATACACATAATGAAAGGCTACATGTTATATGATTACTTATATGAAGTGTTCAGAATAAGCGAATCCACAGAAACAGAAAGGAGATCAGTGGTTTCCGGATACTTGGGGGATGAGAGAATATGGAATGATTGTAAATTAGTACAAAGTTAGTTTTTGGGGTGATGAAAATATTCTGAAATTAGATAGTAATGGTTGTATAACTATGACTCTCTAAAAAAACCCACTAACTTACACATTTTTGTTATTTGATATTTTTAATTTTATATAAGGTATACAAGTTTCATGTATTTCATATATACAGATTTAGGAAGATAGTGATACTCCTCCCCTCATCCTCCCTCCCACCCAAGCTCTAACCTTCCTTCTTCCTCCCTCTCTTATTCCTGCTCTTAATTTTTACAAAGATCTATTTTGTTTACTTAATGACTGTATAGTTAACCCTACAATAAGTAAAAGAGCTCAACAAGTAGTATGAAGAAAATAAAAAA
Source organism: Lepus europaeus (assembly GCF_033115175.1). NCBI lineage: Eukaryota > Metazoa > Chordata > Mammalia > Lagomorpha > Leporidae > Lepus > Lepus europaeus. The sequence continues at coordinate 43,257,842 of NC_084836.1, read as the reverse complement.
CACTGTTCCTCAACAGAAGAAGATGCATTTATGGTATGTAAATTATATAACAAAAAATTGTTGAAAACCGAAGGGAAGATAGAGTAAAATAAAAATAATTTGATTATGAGAGGATGGCACATTTAGTGTTGATTTTCAAGAGTGTGGTTTTTGTGGACCTAGCAAGTTGCTGGCCATGTGTTCGTTCTGGGCAACAATACACAGAAAGCCTACCTTCTTGTTCAGGATGATGACAAATAGAACGAAGTACAAAATATCATTCAAGAAACATCTCATTTTATTTCAAGTCAACAGGCTTTTATATTGAGCAGCTAACAATTGACAACTAGTGTGATACACAAAAGATAAAAAGATGATTATGATGCATTTTCATTACCCAAAAAACTCTAGAGCCTCTCTTTTCACCTCTACTGAGAAACTTCATAAAGATTACCCAAGAGGAGGACATTTCCATATTTTGAATTTAAATTCAATAGAATTTCAATAGCTATACTAAAATGAATTTAAAAAGCCAAGAATTAACTGCTAGCCATTAATGTCCTTGTTAGGAATAACTTTATTCATATAATTTCTTATATAATGCTATAATTTTCAAGTTATGGTAGCTAGTGACTTATTTGGTATTTAGAGTAATGCAACAATAGTAAAGGAGCATTTTCCCTTGTATTTTGTGTATTACATTTCTAAAAATATTTAAGGTGTACAAGTTTCATGCGTTTTATGCATACAAATTCAGGAACCTAGTAATACTTTATACCCTACCCTCCCTCACACCCATGCTCCAACCATTCTTACTCTTCCCTCTCCTATTCCCATCCCCATTTTAAAAAATTTCCATTTTCAGGGGCCAGCACTGTGACTCACTTGGTTAATCCTCCACCTGCGGCGCCGGCATCCCTTATGGGCATCAGTTCTAGTCCCGGTTGCCCCTCTTCCAGGCCAGCTCTCTGCTGTGGCCCAGGAGGGCAGTGGAGGATGGCCCAAGTGCTTGGGCCCTGTACCCGCATGGGAGACCAGGAAGAAGCACCTATCTCCTGGCTTCAGATCGGCGCAGTGCTGGCTGTAGAGGCCATTTGGGGAGTAAACCAATGGAAGGAAGACCTTTGTCTCTCTCTCTCTCTCTCTCTCACTGTCTATAACTCTATCTGTAAAATAAATTTTTAAAAAATTTCTATTTTCAGCTTAATTTATACTCATAAGGTTAACACTACTTTAAGAGTTCAACAAATAATGTGAAGGAAAAAAAGATCATTTTGTAGCTCAACAGTCGAGACAAGCGCTGCTAAAAACCGTGGCATCTCAAAATGACTATTTCACTCCCATAGATCTTTTAGGTGCTCTATTGGTTACCAAAGATCAGGGAGAACATTTGGAATTTGTCTTTTTAGCACTGCCTTATTTCACAAAGTATGATGGTTTTTAGTTGCATCCATTTTGTTGCAAATGACAGGGTTTCTCTTGTTTTCTTTCTTTCTTTTTTTTTTTTTTTTACCTCTGTGTAGTATTCCATAGTGTATATATACCATAATTTCTTACCCAGTATTCAATTGATGGACATCTGGATTGATTCCATATCTTAGCTTTTGTGAGTTGAGCTAAAATAAACATGGAGTACAGATAACTCTTTCATATGCTGATTTCTTTTTATTTGGGTAAATTCCTAGGAGTGTGATGGCTAGGTCATATGGTAGGTTTATAGTCAGATTCTGAGGTATATCCATACTGTCTTCTGTGGTGGTGTACCAGTTTACATTAGGGTACATTTTCCCCCACTCCTTGCCAGAATTTCTTGTTTGTTGTTTTCTGTATGAGAGCCATTCTAACTGGGGTGAGGTGAAACCTCACTGTGTTGTTTTTTTGTTTTTTTTTAAGACTTCATTTATTTGAGAGATGGAGTTAAAGTGAAGGTGAGAAACAGAGAGAAAGGTCTTCCATCCTCTGGTTCACTCCCCAAATGGCTGCAATAGCTGGAGCTGAGCTGATCTGAAGCCAGGAGCCAGGAGCTTCTTCCGGGTCTCCCATATGGGTGCTGGGGCTCAAGCATCTGGACCATCTTTACTGCTTTCCCAGGCCATAGCAGAGAGCTGGATTGGAAGAGGAGCAGCCGGGACTAGAACCTAGAACTGGTGCCCATATGGGATGCTGGCACTGCAGGTGGAAGAGTAACCTTCTGAGCCACAGCTCTGGCCCCCTCATTGTGATTTTGATTTGCATTTCTCTCATGGCTAGTGATCCTGAGCATTTTTTCAAGTGTCTATTGGCCATTTGAATTTCCTCTCTTGAAAAATGCCTATTCAAGTCCTTTGCCCATTTCTTCACTGGATGTTCGTTTTGTTGTTGAATTTCTTGAGCTCTTTGTAGAACCTGTATATTAACCCTTTATCAGTTGGTAGTTTGCAGATATTTCTCCCATTCTATAGGTTGCCTTCTCACTCGCTGAATGATTCTTATGCAGTGTAGAAGCTTCTCAGCTTGATGTAATCCCATTTGTCAATTTTGGCTTTGATTGCCTTTACTTCTGGGTGTTTTCCAAGAAGTCTTTGCCTATGCCAATGTCTTGCGGAGTTTCCCCAATGTTCTGTAATAATTTGATGATACCATGTCAGAGATTTAAATCTTTGATCCATTTTGAGTGGATTTTTGAGTAAGGTGTAAGGCAGAGGTCTTGTTACATACCTCTATATGTGGAGGTCTAGTTTTCCTGCACTGTTTGTTGAAGAGACTGTCCTTGCTCCAGGGATTGGTCTTGGCTCCTTTGTCAAAGACAAGTTGGTTGTTAAGTTTGTTAATGGAAGTAATCTATTTATAGATATTAAAACGATTTTAAAAGTTATGATCTGTTTTTAGTCTCTAGGTTTAAAACATATCAGAATTCTGTTTGGAGTATAGTTGTAACTTTGATATATTTTGAGAGTAATTAACATCACGTTTTGTAATTTAATGTAGCTAAAAGCAGAAACTATTTTCTTTGCATGGCTGGTGGCTTTCCATTCTCTTATTTCTCTTTTATAGAAATAATGCATACACTGTTCTCATTGTACAAAGATATAAAGAGAATGAGATTTGAATAGATTATTTTGGCACAGGTATTCAGTAAATAAAATGTACTTGTCAGGAAGGGGAGTTATACCGAGCAGTTTGAATGAGCTCAGTGACGAGGTAGGGAGAATAAGTTAGGAAAAGTGTAAAAGAACAGGTGTAGGGGGCATTGGGAAACATTTTCATTTCCTCTGTTGCTTTTAATTATTGTTTCTGCTAATGATATTTTTGTACCTTTGAGTTATAAGGCTCTGGGATATTCAATAACATTTCGGTAAAGGTAAAAATATATCCTTTTCAGTGTATATTTTTGAAAGCTGCCATATATATGCATGTGTACACATTTAGTTTTTATACTTAATGGATTGTATTATAGGTAAATAGTTCATTTGAAAATATATGAAAATCCAAGAGTAATGGAATTACTGTGATGAATAAAATCATACCTGGTTCTACTAGGGAAAAATATGAGTTTTATATATATACCATTCTATTTTGTTTGTATTAATAATTTAGTTGACTAAATTATATGCATGCTAAAATGTGAAATTTACTTCATTTCCATAGCTATTCTAATAGTATGGCCTATATTAATAAAAGAAGATTATTACATTTCATCTTTATAATGAGGTATTATGTTACTCAGCATTTATCTGTAAATTGTATTTGAAAGAAGGCCTCAGTATTTCACTCTCCATGCTATGTGGTATATTTTATTATATGTTGAGTTTCCACAACTCTATAGCGAATGTTATAAAATGCATATAAAACAAATTCCTAGTTCTGGCTATTTTGGCAGTTATCATATGCTTATTACATTGGAGAAAGCATTATTATGGGTTTTATGTCTGTGTTTAACATCATGGAATTTCCTTAACATACTTGATGATATTTTATGAAAAGTAGATTAACCAATAATAGAGGCTCTGTGCTTAATATCTTATACAAGGAAAGTTTAAAGGCAGATATCATTAGAATATTTTAAAAGGGAATATTTCTTAGTGTTTTAATTCCATATATTATATAATTTGTTTGATTCTGATTATACAAATAAAGTATCACAAAACATTTTATGGTGAGTAGCTTAAATCTTGCATGTGAGTGAGGGTAAAGAAAGGTAAAGAGGGGAGTAGAAGGGAAAAAATGAGGAGGAGGAAAAAGAGGAGGAGAGAGAAGCTTTACTGACAAATCTGCCTGTTAGAGTTTAATACATGTTTATTCATCATGAGGCCATAAGAATTTATGTATTTTGAAAAACATTTATATAAAATGTTCAGTATATGTACCTTTCTGAATTTAGTCCATGTAGCTATGCTCAAAAACATTTATGTTCAATAATAACTTTTTTTTTTAAAAAAAAGCAGGCTTCTGTAGTCTTATATTTTTATTTGTGTTACCAAGAAATTGAATGATTATTGGTAGGAAAAGGAAGGCACAATGTGATGTACTTCACTTTGATATAAAGAAAAATTTGATTATGCCATGTCTCAATATATATCTGTGTCACAAATTGGCATGAACATTTGAACTAGAAATTGAAATTTGAAATTTGAAATTTCTGATCATTGAAAAGTATATTACTAAATTGTCATTTATGTGGTCACACTTTATTGACTATGCAAAATAATTTTAAACAGTCTTTTTTGAAAACTTAATTGAGATACAAGAAATAGAGGGACTGAAAGACACAGCAAGTTCCCATTTGCTGGTTCATTCCTCAAATCTGCAAATGCAAGCACCAGCTGGGAGACTGAAGCCAGCAGCTGGGATCAGGATTGAGGTCTCCCGTTGGGGTGGTGGGAACTCAATCATCTAATCCATCATGGTTGCTTCGGTGTTCGGTGGTGCAGCAGGGTGTGCTCACACTTGGGATGCGGCCTCTCATATCAGAGTGCTGGTATGAGTCAAGGCTCTTCCACTGCCTAGCCAGCTCCCTGCTAATTTGCCTAGGAAGGCAGTGGAAGATGGTCCAAGATCTTGGGTTCCTGCAACTCCCAGAAGAGACCAGGATATAGATGCTGCATTCTTGTTTAGGCCTGGCCCAGACTTAACTTTTGTGGCCATTTGGGGAGTAAGCCAGTGGATGGAAGATGTCTCCCTTTCTTCATTTCTCCCTCTCCCCCTCTCTATCCTTTAATAGATAAATCTATTAAAAACAATACATGATTGAATCATCATTATGAAAATTTTTTACTGCAATTTTGAGAGCTAGGAAGAGCTTACTTGATAGAGTAATGAACAGTAAGTAAAAGTTGCTATGCAGTTTATTTCTCCAGGAATATGTTCTGTGATCAACATCTGATCAGTTAATAATCTTTAGTTAAAAATTTATTGGCTATGGACAGACAGGAAGCAGTCCATGTTAACTGTATCTTCATTGACATGCCACCAATGTGGGAGACTGATGCCTAAACAATAGAAGAGTTAGCCAGATGTATTCAGAGTTAAAGAATGAAATGATGGACTCTGCTCAAGGCCTGTGAAAGCGGTGTTTCACAGAAGAGCAATTAAAAGGATGAAAAGTCAGTTCCACAGTGGAGAAGAATGAATGCTTTAGGTAAAGGAGGAAAGAGGGTAGCCCCTTAAGTTGTGAATATAGAGCGTGCCTTGAGGATGACAAAAAGTGCAACATGTTTGGAGCGAAAGGCACGTGGGTGAGAACTTCAGTCAGATGATGATGCCTTTTATTGGGAAATCATAACGTATCATTTTAGACTTTCCTAAGGTATTGAGAAGCTGTCCTAACAGTTGTTAGCCGTCACAAAGCACACCAAACACCGGAGTAAAGGGAAGGGTTTATTGGGAAATGTAGCAGACCAGAGGGGTGGGGCAGCAAAGGGAGGAGAAAAAGGGGAGACTGTGTGAGAGAGGGACAGAGAGGAGAGGAGCTAGTGAGGATAGAAGAGAGAGAAGAGAGACGAGAGGGGTAGAGGAGAGCAGACAAGAGGAGCCAAGAGAGCAGGAGAGAAGAGCCAAGAGAGCCACATGTTCAGGAACAGGCCCTTTTAAAACTTTGCCTGAGGGCAGACAGAGAAGCAGGAGCAGTGAATCCCATTAGGATGGGGGTGGAGCTTGACACGGGTAGTTGGGCCATGTGGCTACCTGGGTTCCAGCAATGGCGGTGGGAGCTAGAGCCTAGGATGTAAATCAGGGTGTAGATCGCGTCATAGATAAAACTGTGCCAGTTTCCTAACAACAGTGATGATAATAATAGTCACCATTTATGAAGTCCTAACCATGGGCAAAAATTTAAGGTATTTGCATATATTATGTTATTCCCATTTTGTAGACAAGAAAACTGAAATTTAAAGAGGATCAGTAACTGGGGCCGGCTCTGTGGTGTAGCAGGTGAAGCGACCTCCTACGATGTCCCATAGAGACCTGGCTGCTCCATTTCCAAGTCAGTTCCCTGATAATGAACTGGGAAAGCAGAAGAAGATGGCCCACATACTTGGGCCACTTCACCCACATGGGAGTCCCAGAAGAAGCTCCTGGCATAGGCCTGGCTCAGCCCCGGCCATTGCGGCCATATGGGGAGTGAACCCACAGATGGAAAATCAATCTCTCTCTCTCTCTCTCTCTCCTCCCCTACCCCGCCCTATCCCTTCTCTTTCTGTATCCCTGTCTTTCAAGTTAAGTCTTTAAAAAAACAAAACACAGGTGCAGTAACTTAACTAAGGTCACATTGCAAATAACTTCAGAGCTAGGTTTAGAACCACATGGTGTCAGATACCAAAGCTTCTCTACTTAAATGATGCATTACTTTCCTACTGTCTTTGGCAGTTTTTAAGGAAGGGAAATATAGGTCAGTGTGAAATGTGTATTGGGAAGATACTATAGAAATTATGTGGAAGAAGCTCCTGGGATAAAGGTAGACTATACCAGCAGTGCCGCTGGGAAGTCACGAGTGTGTATAAAAAGCATTAATGAGAAATCTTGGAACCTCAAATTGTATGAATCTAGTTTATCACCCTACTTAGCAGTTAAAAAGCTAACCTGATACAGGAGTATATGTACATAATAATAGAAACCCTAGACTTCTGAATCATATTCCATACCTTTTTTTTTAAAAGATTTTTATTTATTTATTTGAGAGGTAGAGCTGTAGACAGTGAGAGGGAGAGACAGAAAGATCTTCCTTCCGTTGACTCCCCAAATGGCTGCAGTGGTTGGAGCCACGCTGATCTGAAGCCACACCGATCAGGAGCCAGGTGCCCCCTTCTGGTCTCCCACGTGGGTGCAGAGACCATCCTTCACTGCCCTCCCAGGCCACAGCAGAGAGCTGGATTGGAAGAAGAGCAGCCATGACTAGAACTGGCACCCATATGGGATGCCAGCATCGCAGGTGGAGGATCAACCTACTACACCATGGCACCAGCCCCAGAGTATTCCATACTTTTAAAAAGATTAAAAAGATTTATTTGGAGATTTTTGTTGTTGTTTTTATCCACTGGTTTTCTCTCAAATGTCTGCAAGAGCTGTGGCTGGACCAGGCTGGAGCTAGGAGCCTGGACTCTATTCAGGTCTCCCACATGGATGGCAGGACCACAGGTGTTAGGAAAATGACGCAGTTATATCTATGGTGCGATCTACACCCTGACACCATCCTAGGCTGTAGCCCCCACCGCCATTGCTGTAAGGCAGGTGGCCACATGGCCAACCACCGGTGTCAAGCTCCACCTCCATCCTAATGGAATTCGCTGCTCCTGCTTCCCTGCCTGCCCTCCAGCGAAGTTTTAAAAGTTCCTGTTCCTGGCCAGCGCTGTGGCTTAACAGGCTAATCCTTCGCCTTGCAGCACCGGCACACCGGGTTCTAGTCCCGGTTGGGGCGCCAGATTCTATCCCGGTTGTCCCTCTTCCAGGCCAGCTCTCTGCTATGGCCCGGGAAGGCAGTGGAGGATGGCCCAAGTGCTTGGGCCCTGCACCCCATGGGAGACCAGGAGAAGCACCTGGCTCCTGGCTTCGGATCAGCCATATGCGCCGGCTGCAGCGGCCACTGGAGGGTGAACCAACGGCAAAGGAAGACCTTTCTCTCTGTCTCTCTCTCTCTCACTGTCCACTCTGCCTGTCAAAAAAAAAAAAGTTCCTGTTCCTGAACACCTGGCTCTCTTGACTCCTCTTTTCTGCTCTCCTCTAATCTCTTTTCTCCTCACTAGCTCCTCTCTCTCTCTCTTATACTCTCTTCCTCTCTCTTTTTCCTCCTTCGCCCCTTCCCTCCAGCCTGCTGGTTTTCCCCAATAAACCCTTTCCCTTACTCCGGTGTTTGGTGTGTTTTGTGACGGCCTAACAACAGGTGGTTGAGGCATCATCTCCTGCTTTTCAGGTGCATTACCAAAAAGCTGGATCTGAAGTAGAGTAATCAGGATTCGAACTGGCAAGTGGATACGGGTTCCAGGCATCCCAAGTGGTGACTTATCTGCAGAACCATAGTGCCCACCCCAAGAATAGACTATTTGTTCTTAGAAAATCTTAGAGAACTGGCTCCCCATGATCTAATTCCCCTTGAGGGCAGTGCAGTGACAGCCAGATACATTTGTGTCTGCAGGGGTTGCACCAAAGCTGAAGAATTCCTGACTTAGGAAACTTCCATCTTGTATAGAGCGGCCTCTCCCCTGCACTCACCAAGAAAAGACAAATCTTATCTGAGGAGAGGAGGGGAAGATCCTTAGATTTTTATTAACCTTTGAATGTGAGCAAGTGTCTGTGAGTGAGATAAGCCTTTAAGTCTCCAGAGAAGTTCGCTATCTTCAAACCTGAGTGCATGGTTACTATGAAATTATCCTTTAAGCCGTGGCGCTAGGAAGTTCTGCTCAGAAAGTGCTGACTGTGTAGAACATGAAAATATTCACAGAGAGTAATTTCCCAACAGTAGTATGAACAGCTGATAGAAAGTGGAAAGAAACTTTACCCTTTAAAAAGATGCTGGAATCAGTCTAACACAAAATAGAATGTCAGCATCTGAAAATTGAATTGTGTAGTTGTTGAGGCCAAATTATATATAAAATTCATTCTCAATGTTATTTCTTAAACAAATCCTTTGGATTCTTCAAACAATATTCCTGGTGTGTGTGCTCTTAGTTCGAACGCCAATAAAAGATGTTAGAAAAGAATCTCATTTCTTCGATATTTTGAAATCTTCTGTGAAATCCTAATTAGTGGTCAACAGAAGCACCAAGGAATCTTGCTTTAACAGAAACCTGGAAATAGTCACAATTTTTAGAAATAGGGCAACATATCTCTAGGATAAATTCATACGTCAAAAACTGCATTGAGTAAAAAAATTTAAAGGGAGTTTTCTTTATTTTAGCTGATAATATAGTTTGAGTTTTCCTCTAGAACATATCAGGGCTCTAAATCTGTTCTCACTAAACAAACAAAAACATGAATGTTAATTTTTTGTGTTTTCAGAGGTTGTCTAGGAAGCTACCAAACAGAAGAAATTCAATAACAGCATTAACTCTAGAGCATCTCGCTGACACTGATGTTTTTTTCAGGGTTTAAAAAAATGATTACCAGTTTCTGGTGTAATACAATGAAAATTTAATGCGAGTAATTTTTCCTGATTAACTTTTAAGGGAAGAGTATGTGAATTTTGAAAAAGAGATGGATACAGGGGTTACCGGGGAGAGAAGGACATAAGGGTGGAATTTCTAAGAATCTTCAAATGTTGGTATTATTGATAGCACCTAAAATTTTCCAGTATGTAATATTCAAATTGAAGCTGTTGGGTTAAGGTCCTTATTTTATTGTCATGTTTCTTCTTCTCTCATTAGCAGAGATGTTAGCCTTGCTAGAGAAAGGCAGGTCATAAATATCAAAAAGAAATGAAACTTGAAGTCCATTCTTCAATGTATATAACTTTCTATATTTTATGTCTTTGCTGAAATGATCTATCATAGCAGCATAAAGTTATTTTTAAGCATTTCATTGTTCTGATTCCGTAGCACAGCTGTTTTTCTATTTCTAACATGCACATACACACACATGAGATGAAATTCTATAAAGTATTTATTACATCTTTCATATTATCATTATGTCATATTATTTATTCAAGAAGATGTGAATGCCAGGGACTAGTGGGGAAAGGTTGATTGATAGGTACTAGGTTATAACTTGACAGAAGTATAAATTCTGGGTTTCTGTTGCACAGTAGGGTGAAGATCGATGATGTTAATTTACTGTATATTTCTGTATAAAAACAGCTGGAAAATAGGATTTTGAATGTTTTCATTATAAAGAAATGTTAAATGCCTGAAACGGTTAGTTCATTTACCCTGATTAGACATTAGACAACATATACATGTAACAGAATATCACATAGTTGCTCATAAATATGTACAATGTTTATATGTCCATTAGTTAAAAAATAAAAGATGAGAAAGGCACAAAACTAAAAATAGGATTCTGGTTGTTAAGTTTGCAAGCCTGCCAGAAAAGCCCCAGGCTAATGTTAGTCCTGCTACTGATAAGACTTAGGGCTAAAATGACCTCTTATCAAAGCTGTTAGCCAAGATAAGAGTGCCTATTTCAAGTGTTTATGTTGCTAGTTTCATAATAACAATTTCACAAGGTTCTTTTGTAAGCTTGATTGTTGGCTTACTTAAATTACATAATTTACGTTTTCTTAAACATATCATTTATTATTACATGTGTATTCATTAATCATTTTAAGAGGGACAGTTTTGACACACGTAAGTCAAAAGGCCCCAGAACTGTTAAAAGACACTCAGATGTCTCCATCCATGCATATATCAAGTCAAGTTTGAAATTTTGTTGTCTACCACCTAGGGGTGCTTTTTTAACTTCGTATTTTTTAACCATGCCTCAGTTGATTTCGATGTATATGGTTGTTGGACAACAGAAATACATCATCTTAGAGTTAATGTGTTTCAAGCACTTATTATTATTATTATTATTATTTTTGACAAGGAGAGTGGACAGTGAGAGAGAGAGAGACAGAGAAAAAGGTCTTCCTTTTCTGTTGGTTCACTCCCAAATGGCTGCTGCGGCCAGCGTGCTGTGGCCGGCGCACCACGCTTATCCGAAGCCAGGAGCCAGGTGCTTCCCCTGGTCTCCCATGCAGGTGCAGGGCCCAAGCACTTGGGCCATCCTCCACTGCCTTCCCGGCCCACAGCAGAGAGCTGGACTGGAAGAGGAGCAAGGGGGACAGAATCTGGTGCCCCGACAGGGACTAGAACCCGGTGTGCCGGCGCTGTAGGCCGAGGACTAGCCCAGTGAGCCGTGGTGCCGGCCTCAAGCACTTATTTAACAGATGAGTAAAATGTAGACCAGGGAAAGTAAATGACTATCAGGAAAAATAAACACCCATTGTGATAAATAGTAAGAGATTTTATTGGCTCATGTGGAAGGAAGTCCAGAGGGGAAGTGGGCTTCTGGTGTGAATCGGTAAGGGCCCAGCTCTGACTCACGTTGGTTCCTGGGATCTTGCGTTCGGCTTGTGTGGTGTCTGATGCTACTTGCTGCTTGTGCTGTAGCAGGATGGCTACAGTGACCCCTGCAACTGCATGTTGTTCCTCACTGGTATTCAGCAACTCCTTCCCTTAAGCTTTTCATTTCGTTGTTCAGAAGTGGGCCTTGTGTCCATCTTTAATTGCTGGCAGAGGAAATAGAATGACCACGATGGATGTGGACTTACTCTTTGTTATCCGTGGAGCTGAGGTCAGATCTGTGATTGGCTTTGCTGCCACCCAGAGTGCAAAGGTGAAATGAGCGATATGGGGTTTATGTTACAGAATTTGAAGGCTAGAATGCCTTGTTTAAGAAAAGGGAAAATTATTGTGAGCTTAATTTTTAAGTGAAATGAAGCAAATGGGAGTTATTCCTCTTTGATAAATCGTTTCTGTTAGTATCTTTTCTTTCCTTTTCCAAATATTATGCTTGGCAAGATACTCTAAACTCCAGACTCCAAAGTGTTTTAATACATAGGAAAGTGAAGTGGGCCTTTGGAGCAGTGTTTAAGATGCCACTTGAGATGCCCACGTTCTATGTGGGAGTATGGGTTTGAGGCTCCTCCCTCCATTCCAGTTTCCTGCTATTGCATAGTGTAGGGGAATAGCCAATGATTACTCAAGTACTTGGGTTCTTGCTGCCCATGTGGGAGACCCAGATTGAGTTTCTAGCTCCTTGTTTTGGCCTGGCAAATTCCAGTTATTGCAGGCATTTGATGCATGAATCATTGGACAAGAGATTTCTCTTTGTCTTTTTGTGCCTCTGCTTTACAAATAAATAGACAAAAATCTAAAAAGTAGGAAAGCACCAAAGAGAAAGTTTATTATTAGTTGATGAACATTCTTTTAGAACTTGAGAGTAACTGAATCACACTCATATCATTCTCAGTTTACTTTTTTCATTGACTTATTTTTTAAAAGATTTATTTATTTATTATTTGAAAGTCCAGGTTACAGAGAGAGAGGGAGAGAGAAAGATCTTCCATCTGCTGGTTTACTCCCCAAATGGCTGCATCAGCCTTGGCCAGGCCAAGGCTGGCAGCCAGGAGCTTCTTCCAGGTCTCCCATGGGAGTGCAGGGTCCCAAGCACTGGGACCATCTTCTGCTGCTTTCCCAGGCAGGTTAGCAGGGAGCTTATCAGAAGTGGAGCAGCTGGGGCTCAAACTGGTGCCTATGGGATGCCGTCACTGCAGATGGCAACTTAACCTGCTGTGCCACAGTACTGGCCCCCAATGACTTATTATTTTCTTGTACTACTTATATCAGAAACCATGCAGGTGCTAATGAAATGACATAGAGCCCAGAAATACAAGTCCCTGTGCCTGTGGAGCATGCTTCTCAGCTATGGATATTGACATGTATATAGGTGATTACAGTATCATCTTAGTCAATTCAGGCTACCACAGCAAATACCACAGGCTACAAGGCTTAACCAACACACTTTTCTGTCCAGGAGGAAGAAAGTCCAAGATCCATGTGCCGGCACTGGTGGGTTCTGGGTGATGACTCTCTTCTCAGTTAGGTCCTCATAGCCTCATATCGCCTTTTTCTGGGGGCAAGAATGCACACAGACACACACAGGTTGGGAGAAGAAGGGATACCAACATTGTGCCTGCTTCTCTTTTTCTAAGTATTGATCCCATCATGGGAGCTCACCATAATGACCTCATGTAAACGTAATTGCCTCCCAAAGGCCTCCCCTCCAAATGCCATCCAACCTGTGCATAGGCTTTCAAAATATGAATTTTGTGGGAATACAAACATTCATTACATAGCAAATATAATTTAGTAATTGCTATGACAGGAATAAAAGCTGCACTGGGAGCTGGGTTGTGGGGAGCACTTTAGCCAGGAGCAGAAGGAAAGCTTCAGGAACCTGCAGGAAGTAGCATTTAAGGTGAGTCCTGAACTTGGAGCAGAAATCAGCAATAAAGGGCCGGCGCCACAGCTCATTAGGCTAATCCTCCGCCTAGCGGCGCCGGCACACTGGGTTCTAGTCCCGATCGGGGCGCCGGTTCTGTCCCGGCTGCCCCTCTTCCAGGCCAGCTCTTTGCTGTGGCCAGGGAGTGCAGTGGAGGATGGCTCCAGTGCTTGGGCCCTGCACCCCATGGGAGACCAGGATAAGCACCTGGCTCCTGCCATCGGATCAGCGCGGTGCGCTGGCCGCAGCGTGCCAGCCGCGGTGGCCACTGGAGGGTGAACCAATGGCAAAAGGAAGACCTTTCTCTCTGTCTCTCTCTCTCACTGTCCACTCTGCCTGTCAAAAAAAAAAAAAAAAAGAAATCAGCAATAAAGGAATGAGAAGAAAATTTTCAGAAAAAAAACAAAGGCAAGGAAGAGCATGGCTTGATTGTAGGAACGTGATACTTAGGTGCTTGAAACAGAGATGGTGTGGTGGGTGGAGTAGCCATGGAGAAAGTCATGCAGTGGCATTAGGAGCTCATCTTGGGGGCAAATGGAGCCAAACATGCCATATAAAGACAGGTACCACTGTGCAATCTGTACTTCCAACTGGTGACTTACCTTTTTGTGAATAGTGGTTTGCCGAAAGGTAGGGCAAGGGAAAGGTAAATCATTGACGGAGAAGTTCTTGTTCACCCAAGTGAGGAATGAAGGAGGTCCTGAAGTCACCGTGAGGCAGGTGAGCTATAAAGCCAGGCTGAAGAGGATTTTAGGAGGTTGACTCTGTGGGGACTTGTGATTAAGTGAATGTTTGAGTTAAGGGAGAGGAAGACATTTAGGATCAGTGCTTAGGTTTCCGACTTGGAAAACTGACCACTTGATCATGTGCCATAAAGTTGAATGATCACCACGGGCCATTCTCTGTCCAGCAGTATCTCTAGGACAGGAGGATAAACACGCTTGCGCATCCTTTATGTTATGCCGATCCTGCTAATATATTTCAACATTACATTTCCATGCACATTTTTTTCAACTCTTCCTTAAAGTCCTCTTGAATTATGTCTTTTTAAAAATTGCTAACTTCTACAGGCTAATCCTCCGCCTTGCGGCGCCGGCACACCGGGTTCTAGTCCCGGTCGGGGCACCGATCCTGTCCCGGTTGCCCCTCTTCCAGGCCAGCTCTCTGCTGTGGCCAGGGAGTGCAGTGGAGGATGGCCCAAGTGCTTGGGCTCTGCACCCCATGGGAGACCAGGAGAAGCACCTGGCTCCTGCCATCGGAACAGTGCGGTGTGCTGGCCGCAGTGTGCTACCGCGGCGGCCATTGGAGGGTGAACCAACGGCAAAAGGAAGACCTTTCTCTCTGTCTCTCTCTCTCACTGTCCACTCTGCCTGTCAAAAAAAAAAAAAATAGAAAATAGAAAAATTGCTAACTTCTTATTGGGCAGTTAAACCTTTATTAGTACACAACTACATCAGTTTTGAGTTACATGGGGATTTTGCTTGTATTTTCTTTTTTTGTTTTCCCAGATAAAATTAAGTTAGCAGAATTAGCCCAAAAGCTTTTTTTTTAACTTTTATTTAATGAATATAAATTTCCAAAGTACAGCTTATGGATTACAATGGCTTCCCCCCCAAAAAAAATTTCCCTCCCACCCGCAACCCTCCCCTTTCCTGCTCCCTCTTCCCTTCCATTCACACCAAGATTAATTTTCAATTCTCTTTATATACAGAAGATCAGTTTAGTATATAGTAAGTAAAGATTTCAACAGTTTGCCCCCACATAGCAACACAAAGTGAAAAAATACTGTTGGAGTACTAGTTATAGCATTAAGTAAGAGTGTACAGCACATTAAAGACAGAGATCCTACATGATATATTTTTTTTTTTTTTTGACAGGCAGAGTGGACAGTGAGAGAGAGAGACAGAGAGAAAGGTCTTCCTTTTGCCGTTGGTTCACCCTCCAATGGCCGCCGCGGTAGCGCGCTGCGGCCGGCGCACCGCGCTGTTCCGATGGCAGGAGCCAGGTGCTTCTCCTGGTCTCCCATGGGGTGCAGGACCCAAGGACTTGGGCCATCCTCCACTGCACTCCCTAGCCACAGCAGAGAGCTGGCCTGGAAGAGGGGCAACCGGCCTACATGATATTTTTAAAAAATTAATTAATTTTCTATGCGATTTCCAATTTAACACCAGGGGTTTTTTTTTTTTTTTCATTTCCAATTATCTTTATATACAGAAGATCGATTCAGTATATACTAAGTAAAGATTTCATCAGTTTTTTGCTTGTATTTTCATATGTCTGTGTTTTACATTTGTCCTCATAATTTTATTGAAAATTTGAGAGTGCTCTAGCTTCCATTCCTTGTGTATTGTATCAGGATATCAGAGTGTGTGGATTTAATAAAGGTTTCAACTAATTAAAATGGTTACTTGCAAGGGTAAAGATTAAAATTAAAACAACAGACACATACTCCACTCCAGAAAGGTTAAATGTGTTAGAAATTATTCTCATTCTCATCATTAATGTGTAAAGAATCATGAAAATACTACATTTGTAATTTTTGTTATGTATCAACTATATGCAGAGTATTAATGAAGAAAATACTTGATAAAGCTTTTGCACAGTCATTTTTTCATTAGTGCAACAGATAAAGCTGTCGAAATAAAAACACAATCATATTTCGATCAGTAAATCCTAGTCAGACTCCTTTCACTCGGTGTTGCCTTCTTTTTGATGATGGTGATCTTGTGACTTCTTGCCAGCTGCAAAGATATTTTATTGTAGAATGAGGAAAGCATAAGAAGAGTAAAATGTATAAATTTATTCAGTTCTCTCTGAGTGTAAATGTTTACAGAACTGACAGTGATACCTATAAAAACTAACATGTAAACATGTTTGATTTAGTGTTCTAATGCTCTGTAATAGTTTTATGTTCCCTTAAACCTTGCAATTATTTTTCTTAACAGATATCTTTCTTGTGCTTATTCTTAGGGTACCTGGAATCCAACTATAGTTTATTGCTTCAACATTTTTATCAAAAATTAATTTAAAAAGAGAAATTAGACTCTTGCTCTCCTGTAAATCTTACAAATATTTCATTTTTAGACAAGCTAGAAAAATAAATGAATTCAGATTGACTATATTTAAAATTTGAGCTACTAGATCATGTTGGTATCTTTTTTACTTGATATATTTTGTAATAAATGAATTTGAAGCAAATGTCTGAAGCCTGCTTGATATTCTTTTCCTATTTGGCCTGTATCCTTATTAAAATGCTTCAGCCTTAGTATTTTTTATTAATTTAATTATAGATATTAAGTCTTTTGATGTGCTCATGCAGATCATTAAATTTCTTAAAATGGTGAACTTGTTGGGTTAGTGTATTTATACTATTTGTCTTAGTCACTTCAAGAAAGTCGCTGCTATTTGTATATTGAAAGTCAGCTATCTTTTTTAATGTTGGGTAAGAGAACACTATATTTTTATTTTATTTTAAAGATTTATTTATTTGAAAGGCAGAGTCACAGAGAGAGGGAGAGACAGAGTGATCTTCCATCTACTGGTTCATTACCCAAATGGCTGCAATAGACAGCTGGGGCTGGGGCTGGGCCATGTTGAAGCCACGAGTCTCCCACATGGGTGCAGGGGCCCAAGCACTTGGGCCATCTTCTGCTGCTTCCCCATGGAACATTAGTAGGAAGCTTGAACAGAAGTGGAGCAGCCATGATTCAAACTGACTCCCATATGGGATGCCAGTGCCACAGGTGGTAGTTTTACCTGCTGTGCCACAATGCGGGCCTCAGAATGTCAACTATCTCTAATTTTATTGTTAAATTTCTTATGGTAGCCCACATTTTTTAAAATTTTCTTTCCCAATTTCTGGAAAGTCTTCAGATTTGACCTTTAATTTCCAGTTTGGTTTTTATGTTTATTGTTTAGTACCTCTTGTGTTTTTAAATTCTACCATGGGTTTATAAATGACATATTTTTTATATAGCCCCCAAATGTATTGTTTTGCTGTTCTAGTACCTATAGCAAACAGGATGGAATAGCCCACACAGCAGGAATAAACACTTGCATGGGAAAACTAAACTGTTGTCTTCCTTGTACTCTTCACGATTCTGATTTCTGACATCAGTTATGTGCAGTGTTTTCCCCTATGAAGCAATTTTTCCAAGTCTCTGTGGGCACCAACCAGGAGTGTCCTGAAGTTAGAACAGATCCCACAGGCTAAGTGCTCAATCCCACACTGAGGCCCTGCACTGAAGATCCAGTCACAAATGATGAGTCTGCAGATTACCGCTGGCCTCTCTCTGACTTAATTTAAATTTGAGGCCCTCCCATATTTGCTAGAATGGCTTACAGAACTAAGGTAACACCAGTTCTCTGTTGTAACACATATTACAGAGCATGTAGCCAGCTGGAGGGGTAACATGGGGTGAGTTTTGGAAGGGTCCTGCATACAGGGCCTTCCATTCTGGAAGAGCAGGGTGTACCACCCACCATCCACTTGCTCAAATGCCCTCTGATCCCATACTTGGGGATTCTTATGGAAGCTTAGTCATACAGGTGATGGATTATAAACTCAATCTCAAGCCCCAGAACAGGGATGGGGATGAAAGCTCTATGCTTCAGATCATTTCCAGTAACCAGCCCTGTCCTGAAGCTATGCAGAATTCACCAGAAGTCAACTTACTGAACAAAGGATGCTCCTTTCTTCTAGGAAATGGAAGGGTTTTAGGACTTATGTATGGGAGACTGGGGGCAGACACCACATAGGGATATATATTTTTTTATTATATTGCAGCAACCAGTTCTGCAATCTCTGAGGCTCAATGAAGCACAAGTGTACTTTGCTAGTGATACAGATTGAATTTAAGGTCTTGGAGTACCCTGCTCAGTGATCCAAGCTCATGGAGCCCCATTGTCTTCTACCCAGATCATCTGGGATGTGTTGCATTTTCAATCCCAGCATTGTGACTTAGTTCTCCTGCCTCCGTGGCCACAAGTAGTCATTTGGTTGTGGACTTAATTAAGTGTGGACTTAATCCACCAAAATGAAGTTGCTTGGAAGGAGAGGACTAGACATGAGTGATCTCTGGAAATTTCTCCTAGAATGTTGACAATGTCAGTTTTTTTTTTTTTTCTGTTTGTCATGGAAGGTCTTTATTTCACTTTCATTCATAAATGAGAGCTTTGCAGGATATAGTACTCTGGGTTAACAGTTGCTTTCTCTCTTTTTTTTTGGGGGGGGGGGTTTAGTCCTCTTTTTTAAATTTTTTATTTCATAAATGTGAATTTACAAAGTGCAACTTTTGTATTGTTGTGGCTTCCCCCCAACCTCCTTCCCTCCCATGGCCCTCCCCTCTCCGTCTCCCATCCCACCCTTTATCGAGTTTCATTTTTAATTACCTTCACATACTGAAGATCAACTTAGTATATACTAAGCAAGGATTTCAACAGGCTGCACTCACACAACCACACAAGGTATAGGGTATTGTTCGACTAGTAGTGTTTTTAAGTTTCATAGTAAAACACATTAAGGACAGAGATCCTACGTGGGGAGCATGTACCCAGTGACTCCCGTTGTTGATTTAACAATTGGCACTCTTTTTTATGACGTCAGCAATCACCCGAGACTCTTGCTATAAGCTGTCTAGGCTATGGAAGTCCCTTGAGTTCACTGACTCTGAACTTGTTTAGTCAAGGCCGTGTCACAGTGGAGGTTCCTTCCTCCCTTCAGAGAAAGGCACCTCTCTCTTTGATGGCCTGTTCCTTCTGCTGGGGTCTTGTTCACCAGGGTCTTTCATTTAGATTGTTTTTATTTTTGAAAACTGTTTTGAGTATATGAAGTGATGCCATCTTAACTTGATATGTGTCTTTGGTCATGAAACCTTTTCAGATATGATTGTTCGTGTGTGTGTGAGTGCAGAACAGGGAGCTGGAGGTCACTGCATAATTCCTGAACTCTGCAAGGGGATAAAGGCAGTGAATGTTAGAGTTCGAAGTTGGGGATTAGCAGTTCTTTGGTTGGTCCATAGTGCAATGGGTTAGTGATAAGAGCCCGTATGTTTCCTTTGGGATGGCAAAATGGGCTCCAGTTTGTCTGGGTCTAAGAGTAAATTGGGTATTTGTTTGAACAGGGCTTGAAATTCCTGAAAAACATTTCAGCTAAAGTCTAACAGGATATTTGTATTGGCTTTGCAGAATATGGGATTCAGAGCATTAGGATATTAGGTTTTCATTGCAGTCAGTGTATTTTAGTATGCTGAAATAAGATGTGTCATATGAAACGTTAATTGACATCATAAATTGTTTCCCCAGATTTAATACTGACCAGTTGCTCCTCTTCCCCTATTGAGTATGTCTTTTTACTGCTGATTAGAATTATCATCTTTGCATTCTAAATTCTCATGTCTTTCAGGTGACTGATAGGGGAAAGTACTACCTGTTTTTCCTGAATCTTCTTTACTATTCATGTGTGTTTGGCTTTCAAGTGAATTTTAGTGTCATTTTATCTACAAAGATTTTTTGAAAAGATGAAGTGGCTTCACATTATCAGTTGTGTAGATTTGGCGAAACTGGTAGTCTTTGTCTCACTTATGTCATCCGGAAAATGGAGTTGGTAATGGCAAGAGCCTCATAGGGTTGCTGTGAGCATGGATGAGTTAGTATTTTTACAATCTTAGTAGAATGCTTGATACATGCTAGGTTTCGTTTGTGTTTTTACATATAAATTTAAAACAGGCTGTACTGAAAAAGAAATCTGAGATATTTGAGATCACTCTATAAAAAGAAATGCAGTTGCTCGCACAGGAAGGACACACACCACGTCCAAATATAGAAAGCATTATTCTCTCTAGTATTGCCTTCAGAGTGTGTGCAGTGTCAATGCACTTGGTGTGATGTGTGAGGTCATCTGAGATTAACATGTTTGATATTCTTGCAGGAGCATTAGAATTCCTGTCAGGGAACCAATATTGAATCCCCTTTAGGGAAAGGCTACCCAGCCCCTGCTCCCAGAGCTTCATTCTGCACAGTAAAGCTGACCTCCAGTGTCTGTAAGTACTGATTGTTAGGAGACGTAAGCATGCAGATTATAATATTTTAAACCATAGCATGCTTTTTTATTAAAACCAAACTAGTTGTGTAGGCAGACAGATGTATTCTGAATGGTTTACTTTTATGTCATTTAGAATATGCTAGAAATTTTAGGTGGTTATAAGGCTGCTTGAATGCAGGATTTTGAAAATGAGAATGAGATTTAGAATTTGGAGAATGAGATCTAGAAAAGAATACCAAGATGTGATGACTGCCCATTATAAATTGATACCAAAATATGGAGGTGAATGGACTGGAGTGTGGGCATGCTGTATACCTTGCTGACTGCAGTATTCATTTGACATTGTAAGAATTACTGGCCTTCCGCTGAAATAACAAGAAATATAGAAGATGAACCATTATTACAGTGCCAGCAGAGTAATACACATTTTTGATTACAGAATCAAGGAATAATCCTCTGAGACTCTTACTTGAAGTAGAATAGAGAGTAAATTTTTATTGATTTGTTATTTCATTTAAGACATCATTTTGCCCTCATGCTCTCTTGTAGTATGATTGTTCAATAAATAATATATTGTCTCTTCTACATGTTGCCACCTAAGAAATTGTTTGGCAGAAAAATAAGCCAGATATCTCTACAATACACTACTTGGTGTCTGTGTTATTTTATACGACAGCTCTAAGCACTGGTCTTCCTAACCATTTTATGCAATGTGAATTCAGTTTGTGATATCAGCAGGTCTGTGGTTGCCGTGTTACGACCATGTGTGCTTTATATTGTCCCTGGTTGACAATGCATCTGACCCCTGTCTTTTGTGTGTGCTTGGTAACCGATCGATCAAATCCACCTCTGGATGAAGATCAGTACCTGGGCCTGTACGCTGAAGACAGCCGAATGTAAAAGCAGCATTGCAAGGTGACACTGTTTTCACGGTCTTATTCATCAGGGAGCGTGACTGTGACATAGGCCATATTTTCATCATCAGGAAAACAAATGACAAGAGAGAGGTCCTTCTAGAGAGGTTTATTTACAGCTTGTTTCATGGGTTCATTTTGGTGTTAATTAGAAATGCTAACAACATCACTTGGGTTGTTCCAGCAGATCTAATAAAGAAGGCACAGTGTACAATTTTAAAATGGCACATAGCGTTTAATTGGCCTCACAGCATTAAATTAGAAAGTGTCTTTGGGTGTTTCCTGATGTTCACTCCTCTGTGAATCTGCAGTGCTCTGCAGTGAGACTGGCTTGATGGAAATGCATTGAACTGGGGGTTGTCACTCCTGCTCCTGTTCACACTTACTGTCCCCCTGCTTCACATAAAAAGTGTTGATTACGGAGAAAAAAACATGTGATTGGCTTTATACTGACGGCCTTAAGCCAAAGGTTAGATTTTTGTTGTGATTTAACTTTTAAAAAAACATACGTTCATTTTTATTTTTAATATCCCACTGGATCCTTCCCTACCACTTTTATTGGGACTTATTTTATCATCCCTGTAATTGACCCTAAGACACCTGGGCCATGGCAGAAGAATGGGGTTGAATACAGTGAATGCGCATCCCTTCCATGGTGACTATGTAATGAGAAGCCTCCCTGGTCGCCCACTTATTACAGATGATTTTTCATTGTTAAATAGATAGAGCTTTAGATAAAAACTCACTTTATTACTTCTGATTTTTCATTTTTAGAATTAACATGATTGTTAAAGGGCCATGGCAATGTGCCTCTGAAAAATAATGACATTATTTCAGTTTCCAAATAGCACTTCTGAACAACATGTATTTTGAAGCTGCGTAGCAAATTGCAAATAGCCTCAGTAGGTTTTGATTACACACATACCTTAGATCATGAATCTTGCAACATTTGAGTTCTTTTTTGGATTACTTAAAGGATGTGAAAATAGCTGCTCGGATGTGCAAACATTGGTAATGTGAAGCATAAGGATAGAAGAGAAACATGCATTCATATACAGAAGAAGAAATCAATATTCTTGCCATATTTATCTGTATTCATATGTTGTTTGCCAACAATTCAAAACCCTCCCGATCTTCCCAAACTGACAATTTTAAGAGATAAAAAGATAATTGAAATAGGAAATGTTAGTACAAACTCTTCAATGCCAAGTCAATAAGTGTTATAATAATGAAACATACTCTTCATTAGTATTGGTTTACAGCCTTTTTTCAACTTAATATTTTTTTTAGTTACATTATAGTCCAAGGCTTAATGGCTCTACTAGATAAAGAATTCAACACATAAGGAGTAAAAATACCAGTCTAGCAAGAAAACAGGCAAGAGCATTAAACAGTAATCAAATAAAAATACATCAGCTTCACTCAGATAAAGTAATTTGCAAAATAGTCACACAATCACTAATAGTAAGGCATAATTCCAATCAAATTGATAGGTTTACAACTTCTGTTTAGCTGTTAATGGTTTCTTGGTCCTGGGAGGATTCCATACATTTGATAGCATTTATTGTTTTTTCTATTGTAACAATAAATATGCATGTCACATTCCTTTCATTTTGCATTTGCCAAGAAGGAAATATTTTTCATAAAAATAAAATGAATCCTTAGATGACATGACTCAAGGGATCTTCCAGAGAATTATAGAATATTAATTCATATGCAGCTATTTCATTATAAATCTTTTATTTGCTTCAAAAGGTATCTAAAGTTCTTTTAACTTTAGTCCTTGGCATAAATTAATAATTCCAACTTTACATGATTGCATTAAATTTGAAAGAAGTGTGTGAGAAGGATTTTTGGTAGAGTTGGACCTCATCACTTTCATAATAATATGTGGAATGCAAGAGGAAGCTATAAGTCCAGGTGTGGGAAGCTATTGTATTCATGATGGGAACTATGTGTGGATTCAAAAAACAGTTGGGTGCATAATTTTAATAGGCCTTTTTATACCACAGCCTATATCTCTGACTTATTACCCTTTGCATGGATTCTTGGGCAAATTTTCTAATGAATTAGTCAAATACAAAGTTCTCAATAACCTAAGTGTACCTTCCATGTACTATACATTCTCTTTGTGCCTATTTAAGCATGTATTCCCATTAATATCTGAGTTTTATTTTTCCTATACTCTATTAATAAAATCTGAGATAACATTTGTAAAGCAGTTCTGTGTGGCATACAAGAAGAAAGTGAAATATGATAAGCATAAACAATGTACACTATAAAAGCCTCAGTGAGTTCTACTGTTGAACTTTGGAATAAATAGATCTATGGATGTTTTGAATACATCCATACAATTGGTGACCTGTGTCCATTTAGAACATTATAAGTAATAATAGGATATTTTAAAGTTTAACCAAGCATAATTTGTGACTAGCAGTTTTCTCATTAATATCTACTTAACTGTACTTGATTGACTACAACTAAGGAGTGTTTAGTTTCTAGTATTTTTTTTTTTTGACAGAGTGGACAGTGAGAGAGAGAGAGAGAGAAAGGTCTTCGTTTTCCGTTGGTTTACCCTACAATGGCTGCTGTGGCCGGCGCACCATGCTGATCCGAAGCCAGGAGCCAGGTGCTTCTCCTGGTCTCCCATGCGGGTGCAGGGCCCAAGCACTTGGGCCATCCTCCACTGCCTTCCCAGGCCACAGCAGAGAGCTAGACTGGAAGAAAAGCAACTGGGACAAAATCCGGCGCCTTGACTGGGTGCCTGTGCTGCAGACGGAGGATTAGCTTATTGAACCGCGGCACCAGCCAGTTTCTAGTATTTTTATATTCTGTATATGGAATCTTCAAAAATTTCAAGAAATGGAACTGGAAGTATTCACTTTGGTACAAACTTTTATTTTTTTAAATATTTATTTACTTTAGAGTCAGAATTAATTGAATGTCAGAGAGAGACAAAGAGAGAGACAGAGAGAGAAAGAAAGATCTTTCATACACTGGTTCACTCTGCTGATGGCTGCAACCACCAGGGCTGAGCCGGGCCAAATCCAGGAGCTTCATTTGGGTCTCCAACATGGGTGAAAGGGACCCAAACATTTGGGCCATCTTCCACTGATTTTTCCAGGCCATTAGCAAGTTAGCTAGATAAGAAGTAGAGCAGCAGGGACACACACTGGCATCCATATGGAATGCCAGCATTGCAGGCAGTGGCTTTACCAGCTATGCCACAATGCTGGCCCTAACCCTCAAAATTCATTTTGGAATCCATACATCTGAGAGTTCATTAAAAAGATTATGGAAAATCCATAATGTAGAAGCATGCATGGATTTCAATTTTTTTACACTAAAATACGTCAAATTACATTTCCATGAACTATTGGAATTGCCTTTGTGTTTTGTGTTGAAATTTGCTATAGTTCTGGAAATCTTTGCTCATGTCAGAGGTATTTCAACACTTATTAAAAAATCTTAATGTTTCCTCCAGTTATCATTTAATGTTGCAAATGTTTCATCTACAAATATTTTAATTCTCTAACTCAAACCCAGTAGGATATTAGTAAGTTGTCACATACTTTTAATTTAGAGTTGATGTAATTTTTTGTTGAAAATTCTTATTCTAGATCCATTCATAAAGAGGCAGTAATTTAAAACATTGCCAAACCAAAACAAAATGCTCTTTGGACAGTTTCTATCAGGCCAACAAACTCAGTATCTAAAACATCTATTCAGAATTTAATTTCCATGGGGATTTCATTTCTCAAACACAGTTTACTTTTACAATACTCCTCCCCTTATGAAGTTAATTTTCCTTTAACATGGGGAGACACATCACTTTCTAGAATTGAAGTTTATCTTGGAAACCAGAATGGGAACTTTTTCAAGGGAATCTCCTTTAATTTTCCATTTTTGGGTCAATAAAGCATTTTGTTGCCTTTGTGGAAGATTGAGCATTCTCACTTACTGAAGAATAGCTTGCTCAATCCAGGTAGTGAGAAGAGGCCTCTCTGAGATGGAGAAGGTGTTCCATTTGTTTTTTAAAATTGCTTTAAGTTTCATTGCGAAAGTAGGAATTTGTAGAGTATTTGATTACTTTCCACTTCTGGCCTTTGTAGAAGTACAGATCAATTTAACTGTTCACCTGCCCTCTTAGTACATCTTCGAGTGACAAGGTTTGTGTTTCCTGGGCTTGTAGAAGCCTCGACTGAGGGGCTCATCTTCCATTCCTTCTGTAATCTCCTTCCCAGCACCCTCTCTCCCTTTGTTTTCTCAAATTCTTGTTCTGTGTTTTCTCTGTCTTCATGCTCCTCTCTCTAGCTTTCCTGAATTTCTCTGCCCTCCTTCTTTCTCTTCTGTCATTGAATGTGCAACTCCATAACAATGACTGAAAGAGTTCCAGGTCATTGAATGCCATGACCCCATAAAGTCACTGCAAGACATTGAACACAAATGGTGAAACTACAGATATTAAGCATGAGACTGCCAGATTCTACCCTACTACTTTTAGTGTGGAAATTGTCTTCTTTGATTGTAATCTTTTAAGGTACATATGTTTAAGGAAAAAGCTGCACTGGCTGAAGGACTAGGGGACATAAGTGGAATCATTAGAACCTAAACAAATGAGACCATCTGCTCACACCTGTGAAGATGTGAAAGTTGCACAGCCAGACACAGTACATCAGTGGCAGCTCAAATACACACCGAGCCACATGGTCCTGTGATGACTGGGGATAGTGAGGGAATACAAGGTCAAGTAAGGATTCTGTTTTTTTCTTGAAGATTATTTATTTGAAAGGCAGAGTTGGGGGCTGTAGGAGAGCAAGTGAGCGAAAGAGTGCTTCAGTCTGCTGGTTTACTCCCCAAATGGCTGCAACAGCCAGGGTTGGGCCAGGCCATAGCCAGAAGCTTCTTCCGGGTCTTCCACGTGGGTGCAGGGGCCCAAGTACTTGGGCCATCTTCCACTGTTTTCCCAGGTGCATTAGCAGGGAGCTGGATCAGAAGTAGAGTTCGCTGAGCCTTAAACTGGTGCCCATATGAGATGCTCACATTGCAGGCAGTGGCCTAACTTATTATGGCACAATGACAGCCCCTCAAATAAGGATTCTTAATTGAGTCACATCAACAGATGGATCCAAGCAAAAGTAGGAATAAAATGATTAAACTTCCTTAAGAGTAGAGTGGATCCAAATCCTGAATAGACAGAATAGTCATTGGAATATTCTTAGAATGATGTGTCATGGAGTAGGGTGAGCCTGTATGTGTGCATTTTTTAAAGATTTTATTTATTTGAAAGGGAGAGGGAGAGTCAGGGAGACCAAGATTTTCCATCTGCTGTTTCACTCCCAAATGGACCCAATGATTGGAGCTGCACCAAGCCAAAACCAAGAGCCTGGAATTTCATCTGGATCTCCCATGTGGGTGGCAGGGACCCAAGCACTTGGGTCATCTGCTGCTGCTTTTCCACACACATTAGAATGGAGCTGAATCAAGCTGAGCAGCTGGGATTCGAATCAGCACTCAAATATTGGATGTTGTCATTGTAGACAGCGGCTTATCCTGTGGATGTGTTTCTTATGTGCCAGCCCATAGTCCAGGGCTGATAATGTGTCAATGTTCATATAACTTCCCACACACTTGGGTCCATTTCCTTTCATTGTATGTCTTTCTCTATAGGGAGGTTTTTTTGTCCTGGTCCATGGACCTTGCCATGGTATTTATATTCCAGTTAGTGGGAAGGGGAGAGGCCAGGTGAGCATATATCCAGTTCATCTCAGAGCAGAGGCACATAAGATTTCCTCCAAGGTCCAATTGGCCAGAAATATGTCATACAGTCACACCCACTAGCTGCAAGGGAGACTAGGAAATGTCTCTAAGCCGAGCAGTTATTTTCCAGTTGAATTTTCAACTTTTAATTGAAATGTTTACAATTAAAGCAAGAAGGGGATGATGTACATTCATGAGGAAAAGTGGTTTCTATCAGAGTTATCAGGTCCATTACTAACAAATGCTTATTGTTTTCATGCTCTTTGACACTGAGCAGTATCATTTACTCTCTGTTAAAATGATGTTTCTGGGTGAACAGGAGGAGAAAATGCTGTGGTAAACATATAGCATAGTCTCTCTACACTGTAAACAGCGAAATATAAACATACTCTGCTCTGTTAAGGAAAAAAAGCACATATCAGGATTTCTTTAGGATACACACTACCCACCATTCCCCAAAGGCCCTGCCCCCATCCATCCTCTTAAAACCTTACTATGGAAAGAAATGACTTTCCCTTGAGTGCCAGTTTCTCTTCAATCTTTTTTGTCAAAATATATTGTTGACACTCCCCTGAATAGAAAATCTCCATGGTTCTGTACACTGGCCAGATTTCTGATTAACTATTTTATGTTGATTTTTGATATTTAATAGATAAAATTTGCTCTTTGGTGCTGCCCTAGTGTCCAAAGATTGACTTTACTCAAAAGTAAAATGGAGACTCTTAGGTTTGTATAATAACAAATCATAGCTTGTGATGATCTAAAATCTAGGAGCACTGAGAACATGTCTTAACACTTGGGCCATCCTCCTTTGCTTTCTGAGGCACATTAGTGAGGAGCTGGTTCAGAAATGGAGCAGCTGGAACTCGACGCCCCAACCTAGTATGCCTGCATCGTAGGTGCAAGTTAACCCGCCATGCCACAACATGAGCCCCATTTCACTCGTATTCTATTGGGCAAAGCAAGTCATATGGGCTAAGTCTTAAGTCATGGGGGCAAGAGGGGAAGAGAATATTTTCCAAAAACCATCCAGGTTATCACATCCTCTACCAGACCAAGATGTCTGTAGTATTTATGAGAAAGGTGAATCAGCTATAATAAGATTAATGTTCAAGTTCATGGATTCACAGAAGGTTGAAGTCTTCCACTCCTATAACCTTTGAGAGGGAGACCAGTGGTGCAGGGCAGGTGAGCAGTTCTCTTTCAGGGACCCAGTTCTTCCCATCTTACTGCTCTGTCACACCCAAGAGTATTGTCCTAGTCAGGTTGTTGAAGCTGCCTTGCCAGCACAATGTAAATTCTAGCCCGTGGGAAGAGAGGAAGAAAACTGTTGAATAAAGTATTTCATTATGAAATTGTGCCATCTGAAAATACCGTGAGCCACTGGTGTGTGCAGTCCATTGGCTACAGCATCATGAAATGGTCAGATCTTGCAAATAGGGAAATAGGAAATGTGATCTCTCATTCTGAGGCCCTATTTTAGAAAAAGTCTCTAGGATAAGTGGAGAGTGGATATTGGGGTACAATTAGCAGTTTTATTCTCAGGACAGTTGGAAGGAATGGTTGCAATTTTGGGATCATTAGCAAGGGTAGAAAGCTGAGAAATGCTCTTTTCCCCTTAGGGATAACAGTGCAGACCCACTCCAGCAAGGAAACTAGAAATTAATTTGTTTTCAATTGAACTTTTAAAAACTTTTCCTAACTTGGCAATTCTTGATATCTTTAGTGTTATGATTACCTAGATAAAATAATTGTCTATTTGCTGTTGCAACAAGAAACACTCATGTGTTTCAAATCTGCCTTATGGGAGTGTGTATTCTCTAAATCACTGAATCCATCTACAGCTGGAGTTTAAGAATCTGATAAAAAAAGGTTTGATTAAAATTACATAAGTCATTGCATGTTTGTAAGCATGCATCATAATTTTATCCACATAATGAGTACTATATCATCTGGGATGTGACCTGAGTTGTTGGAAATTGTGTGTGTGTGTGTGTGTGTGTCTTCCCTCCTGTCAGAGCTCAGAAACCCCATTTCAGAACTATTACTGAAGATCAAATTGATGTCAGCCAGAAAACTGTAATTTCCTGTCACTTGGCCTTGTATTACTACATTGAGTTTTCAGGCAATAAACAAATTTGGCTGAAAGATGCAAGTTTTTTTTTTTTTCCTACTTATCATTAGTACCTAAGAATATGAATGTTTTATGCTGTTCCATCTCCATTCCCTATATGAAAGTTGGCTCTGATTGATATTCAACCTTCCCTGCATCCTTTTATCTTGAACTAATCAAGTTCAAACTTCCTACTGAAAACCAGTGTATGTTCTTTTAAATGTGGGATGCAGAGCCAATTTGTTTGATAAAGGCAAATAACCTACCATTTCCAGGATACAGAAAGGAAGCACAGCAACCACGTTGCAAGGCACATAATGTTTTCTCCTGCTGTTTTCATTTCTCCTGTGTATCACAAGTGGGAAAAATGGAATTTTACAAGACTTACTTGGTTTGTAATGCTTCATGCAATGCTGTTGTTTTACAAACACCTTTCTGAGCACTCGGTGTTTAAGAGAAAAGCTTGTTTTGTCTTTAAAAATTGGGTTGCAGTTTTCTGAAAGCTAACACACAAAATTGTGTTACATTAATGTTGACTTTTTCACGGCCAGGTTCTGTATGATGCCACATTTGCACTGAGGTTATATGTGCAGAGTTATATGTGCTGCAACCAGTAGCATCAAGGTTCTGCTTAATGTTGTGCAGCTGAATGAGGTGGATCATGAGGAGTTCCTAGGGTTTTCTTGATGGAGCTCAACTCCTTGGCTGAGGGCATGAGCTGGGAATTCAACCTTGTAGATGTTGGTAAAGGCAGACTTACGCATGTTTTACTGTGATGCATAGGAGGCTCTGGGGGAAAAAACGATCCTTTTAAAGGAAAGATCCCAAGGAAAAGGCTATCTTTTCATGGTGAAGCTAACACCGTGGTCAAGTGTGTTCTGAGGCAGCTTCATATAGTACCTATGTCCATCAGAGAGAGGCAGATGGATGATTTTGTTATTGTACCCATGCTCTCTAGGGTGTTTATCATCCCCTCATTCTACAGTAAACACCAGCAGCATGATCTGTTTATTATAGGGCAGTCACAAAGAGTCACCTCAACACATCACCAGATGCCACATATTATGAGATCTTATCATTGCAGAAAACCAGAGGCTATAATCCAATACTTGGTTCTTTGGTTGATTATCAGTTAAAAATATTTTAGACTGTGTTACTTTCTCATTTTACTTTGAAATATTTTAGGTGTTGAGGAAAGGAGAGTGCACAATAAAGATTAACTTCTAAGTACTTCCAGCTTTATCATATTTAATACTTTGTTCCAGATATTTAAAAAAATTATTTATGTATTTGAAAGTCAGAGAGAGAGAGAGAGAGAGAGAGAGAGAGAGAGAGAGGTCTTCCATCTACTGGTACACTCCCCAGATGGCTACAACAGCCGGGAATTGGCCAGGCCAAAGTGAGGAGCCTGGAGCTTCACACAGATCTCCCTTTGTGGGTGGCAGGATCCCAAGTACTTGGGCCATCTTCCATTGCTTTTCCCAAGCCATTAACAGTGATCTGAATCAGAAGTGGAGTAGCCAGGACATGAACTGGCACCCACATGGGATGCTGGCACTGCAGGTGACAGCTTCTCCTGAAACTCATCAACACTAGTTCCACTCCAGTAATGTTTTAAAGATGTGGAATACTGCATTATCCCTAAACACTCTTTGTAATGCTCCCTTATTTTGATGTGTTCACTACAGAAAAAAATGCAAATTCTAATTGGGTTATTTATCACTTCTTTTCTGTTTGTATACTTTTACTGTATTTATATGAGGATACTTCAAAAAGTGTGTGAGAAGATGGAGTTTAAAGAAGTTCATCTTGGTGCAAACATTTTCTGAAACCCATTCATTGTTTTTTCATTATACATATTTTCCATGACCTTTAAGGTCTCAAATTTATATATAAATGGTATCTAGTATTTTTAAAGCTATTATAAACAATATCCTCAATTCTTGTGTCACTTTCTTATTTGATCCATGATTATGTTATTAACGTTGTGTGGATTTGTGGAACTTTAGTTCATTCATTATGAATATGTCATTATACCAATATATGCTACTATTAATTTCTAGTGAATTTCTAATAAATATTTAGAATATTTCTGTTTTTTTAACAATGCCAAAGAGGCTTTTGTGAATGTTATCATACATGTATTTTTAGTGTATATATTTCTCCCTACAAATTGAATTGACATAACAGAAGGTTTTGGTGATCCTCAAATTTATTGGATTTTGCCAAATAACTCAGAGGGCTTATACCAGCTACATATGCACCAGCAGTTTTAGTTTTATCCCATCTTTTCCAACATTTGACATGGGGAATATTTAAGTTTTTAAATATTCTATTATATGGGGCTTTGTTAGTGTCTTCTTAAGAAAAAATCTTTTCATTTACTTATTGGCTATGTCTGTTTCTTCTAGTATGGATTGCCTAATCAAATATGTTGCTTGGTTTTTACTTCACCATTTGTCTTCATTGTTTATAGTTGCATTGTGAGAGTTTATGTGTGTGTGTGTGTCAGTGTGTAAAATCAATAAATTATCAGTCTCTGGCTTTTCTGCTTTGTATGTTGTCTCTAAATTTGGCTATCAGTTTTATCATTCTTTTTCATTAAGGTTTGTAATGTTTTTTTTTGTGTGTGTGTCTTAAGAATTTTTTTCTGTTAGTCTTATTTTTCTCCTGTGTACATTCAGTTGTCCTACATTCATTTTTTTTTTAAATTGAGAATTCCTTAGTCTCTGGACTGCATATTAATAGTCTCTATAGGACTGTGCATTCTATTTGTAAGCAGTATATCCCAATACTCTGCCTTGGGCAATACTATGTTGTCTTTTTTTTTAAAGGTTAATGACAACATTTATTTGCTCTTATTTTGTAAAAAAAGTAACTGCAAAGAAATAATTTATAATTTTAATGAGGATTGTTTAAATAATATGTAGCATACCAAAGAAAGATCGTGCTGTCACTAAAATCTACAATACAAAAAATACCTGTTTTAAATATCATTGTTGCATACAAATTTTGGCATCTATGAAAGCATGAATTTTCCAAAATTTTGTTGACTGTTTTTAAATCTTTACTTATTTCATACTCAAATAAAAAGTTATATTTTGAGATTTTGATTAGAACTGAATTGAACTTGATAAGTAGAAGACAACTTACATCTTATGATATTGAACCCTGCTATCTGTAAATGTGTTAAATCTCTCCATTTATTTGGAATCTTTCATATCATTTAGTGCAAAAATATTTTTAAAGGTCTTGTATGCTTTTGTAGTTTCATCTCTAAGGAAATTATATTCTCTAAGACTGAGAAAAATAAGTGAAATAAAACAATATATCTTTAATGATACTATTTTCTATTATTAATGGAATTTGTTTTAAAATTATGTTTTCTTTTAGAATTTTTATTGCTTTTGCTGATAAAATGAACATATTATTTTATTGTGTTTATTAATAACCTTGATTATTTAAACAATTTTTAATAAATGTGATTGAACTCTCAGTATAGTCAATAATATTATATACAAATATTTTTCTGTCTTTTATATCTTTATTCATTTATTTATTTATTTTTGACAGGCAGAGTTAGACAGTGAGAGAGAGAGAGATAGAAAGGTCTTCCTTTTCCGTTGGTTCACCCCCAAAATGGCCGCTACAGCCAGCCACAGAAGGCACGCTGTGCCAATCCGAAGCCAGGAGCCAGGTGCTTCTCCTGGTCTCCCATGCGAATGCAGGACCCAGGCACTTGGGCCATCCTCCACTGCCTTCCCGAGCTACAGCAGAGAGCTGCACTTGAAGAGGAGCAACCGGGACAGAACGGCTCCCCAACCAGGACTAGAACCCAGGGTGCCGGCGCCGCAGGCAGAGGATTAGCCAAGTGAGCTGCGGCACCAGCCTATTCATTTTATTTTTATAATAGTGATTAGGACCTATACTATACTGGTTTGATTTCAATGGCATTATGGTGATAGAAGGTATTTTTAATTTCATACTTTTAAGCAATTGGTCACTTCATTTTTATACTCACTCTATTTTATTTATGAATAATATTTAATATTGTACATGTTTTATATTTAATGTAAATAGTGTCATTATATATATATGAATCACACACATACACAAGTGTACATACATGCACACACTCATAAACACACACAGGAAGTTCTCATCTGCTAGTTTTTCCTATTCCCACAACAATCCAGGGCCAGACTAGCAACCAAGATCTCACTCCAGGTCCATGTGGGTGGCAGAGTCTCAATTCTTGGAGCCATCATTGCTGCATTCCAGGGTATGTGTGGATGGGAAGCTGCAATCAGGAGGTTGGGATTAGAAATCTTAACTGGAAGGCCAAATACCTGCCCCTAAACAATATTTTTAAAAAATTACTTATTAAAAACATCAAGAACATATTTTGGGGGCAGTCATATTATTGCAGTAGGTTTATAGTATTTTTATAATGTTTGAGTACTTTATCATATGTAAAACAGAGTCGGATTTGAGACATGTTAGGAGAGCCAGTGGAATTTCTGGCTCCAAGGCCCTCTTCCACTGGGACATCCTTTTAACTTTTCATTGGGCTAGGATATTTTTCTTTGCACTTAATTATCCACATAAAGATGAAGCCACACGTCAATATTAGAGTACAACCAATGAACAATGACCATTTCATCTCTAATGATTAAAATTCCTAAAGAAATTCCTGGTGATTTTTTTTTCTTTTTTTAAAAATTTATTTAAGGTGAACAAATTTCATGTATTTCATATGTACAGATTTAGGAGCATAGTGCTACTTCCTGCCCTTCCACCCATACTGCCATCATCCCTCCTCCTCTCGTTCTTATTCTTTCTATTTAATTTTTACAAGGACATACTTTCAGTTTATCTTATCCTCATAAACTTAACCCTCCACTTAGTAAAGAATTCAACACATAGTAGGAAGAAAGATCACTGTCCTCAGAAGTAGAGACAAGGGATGTATACAATAATCAATGCTCTTACTTCTTCAAAAACAGTATGGAACAAATCTTCTTTTCTTTCTTTTTTTTTTTTTTTTGCATTTTTTTTTCTTTCATTTGATAGGCACAGTTAGACAGTGAGAGAGAGAGACAGAGAGAAAGGTCTTCCTTCCATTGTTCACCCCCCAAATGGCCTCCACAGCCGGTGCACTGCGCTGATCCGAAGCCAGGAGCCAGGTGCCTCCTCCTGGTCTCCCATGTGGGTGCAGGGGCCCAGGTACCTGGGCCATCCTCCACTGCCCTTCTGGGCCACAGCAGAGAGCTGGACTGGAAGAGGAGCAACTGGGACAAGAACCCTGCACCCACATGGGATGCTGGCGCTGCAGGCGGAATATTAACCAAGTGAGCCACGGCGCCAGCCCGACAAATCTTATTTTCTTAGGATGCTTTGCTCCTCAGTATTCCTCAGTGTCAGATCTTTAAGTAAATTTCTCAGAGTTTTACCTGAGCTTTTATACTCTGAACACATTTTATACTTAGTTCTACAGTCTCTTCATTCTCCAGGTTCTAAATAAATGCAAATTTGGATCTTGAGAGCTTGTTTGGAGGTTCTAGCAGGGGAGCACAGCTACTTGTATACCCTTGACTGAAGACCCATTCTCCTCTAGCGGGGAAGGTCATCCTCTTCAACCGAGTGCGCAGCTTTGGGAGGGACGCATATGGAGCGGTGAGGGTGGAAGGAAACACCCTCCTAGCCAGCCAGATCAACCGAATCAACCCTGGCGATCAATGGGGTGACAGATGTCGCAGCCAGATCGCGAGAGGGAGGAGATGTACAATTTGGGTCATGCTCAGTCGGACTTGCCCCAAATGGTGGAGTTAGAAACGTGCCAGGGGATTCCAATACAATCCCATCAAGGTGGCATGTACCAATGCCATCTCACTAGTCCAAGTGATCAACTTCAGTTCACAATTGATCACACTGATAGGTCTAAGAGTCAAAGGGATCACACAAAGAAGACTAGTGTCTGCAAATACTAACTGATAGAATAAAAAAGGGAGAGAACGATCCAACATGGGAAGTGGGAGACACAGCAGACTCATAGAATGGCAGATGTCCTAAACAGCACTCTGGCCTCAGAATTAGCCCTTAAAGCATTCAGATCTGGCTGAAGAGCCCATGAGAGTATTGTAGGCATGGAAAGCCAAGACACTCTGGAAAAAAAAAAAAAAAACCCTAAATGAAAGATCTCTGTGAGTGAGATCCCAGTGGAAAGAAGGGGGCCATCAAAGAAGGAGGTACCTTTCTCTGAAGGGAGGAGAGAACTTCCACTTTGACTATGACCCTGTCAGAATAAGATCAAAGTTGGTGAACTCAAAAGGCTCCCATAGTGTTGGCAACTCATGACTAGAGCCTAGGGAGATTACTGACGCCACAAACAAGAGTGTCAAATTGTTACGTCAACAACAGGAGTCACTGTATACTTACGTCTCATGTGGGATCTGTCCTTAATGTGTTGTCCAATGTGAAGTAATGCTATAACTAGTACTGAAACAGTATTTTATACTTTATGTTCTGTGTGGGTGCAAACTGATGAAATCTTTACTTAATATATACTAAATCGAACTTCTGCATATAAAGAGAATTGAAAATGAATCTTGATGTGAATGGAATGGGAGGGGGAGTGAGAGATGGGGGTGGTGCAAGTGGGAGGGAAATTATGGGGAGGGGAAAGCCATTGTAATCCATAAACTGTACTTTGGAATTTATATTTACTAAATAAAAAAAATAAAAATAAAAAAATAAATAAATGCAAATTCGGAAGGTAGGTTGCCCAGGGTATGATCAGGCACATGACACCCTTGTTGCAGTGCTTTCCTATAAAGTGAACATTTTGGCAGAGTGGTAAAAACAAGTGCTTTGCAAAAGATCATGCATTTCTTTTCTTCATGGTATTTATTTTTTAATAAAACACTTTTGCCATAGGTGAAACTTGGAAATATTGCTATTATAATAAAATTGTATTTGCTATAATGAGATGCACTTTTTCAGTGGTTTCTGAATATGTGATTTGGTTGTTTTTGTCAGCAACAGTCTGACCGCAACAACTGTTGATTCTTCTGCACCTTGTTGACTTGTAGAGGTCACAGAGCCTGGGAAAAGAAAGTGAAATAAAGCTTCTTCATTTCCTTTATTTGTAAACATGAGGAGCCAGGAAAGCCTGAATTAGAATGTAGAGTTATGGATGATTAAAAATTCTGTTGTTTAATTGAGCTTTGTTTTGGCCAGTTGCATTTATAGGATAGATAAGCATAGCCATACCTTCCATATAACAATCAAAAATAAACAACAAAAAGGAATGAGTTACTGTTACTTACAGCAACCCAAATGAGTCTTCTGGACTTAATGTTGAACAAAGACACACAGAATAAATAAATGAGCACATACTGTGTAATTCTACTTACATGAAGCTTTAAGAATATGAAAAAAATCTGCTAAAACTCAGAATAGTGGTTATCTTTTAAAATTGTGATATGTAGGGGGAATGAGGTAGTCTCATGGAGTTTGAGAAAAAAAATCCTTATGTTGATATGGGGATACAGGTGGTGATTAAACCCATCTGGGTTTACTCTAATTGTGCACTGAAAATTGTAGATATACATGTGACATCTCAAAAAGAATATGGCAAAAATAACTTCAGAAGGGATGTTGTTTTTCTCAACTATATTTTTGGTAGAATGAAACAGTTTTGGCACAATACTATTCAACTTTGTAAAAGAGTATTTGGGTGTGTGTTTGTGCATTGGTATCTGTGCATACTGCTATGATGCTATACGGTGAGGGCAAGGAACATAATTAGGATGAAGATGAAGTAGGGGTACAAAGTGAAGGGAGGAAAAGAATTTGAGGGCACTTTAAGATACATGGGCATCTTTCAGGGGAATTATAGGGCACTAATGGAGCAATAGGTATTCCAGTTGTGAAACTAAAAGATGTACTTAGGAACTATAAGTTGTTTGATATGGCTACAGCAAAATACA